>NC_090444.1:136314874-136623126 GCF_031143425.1 Pleurodeles waltl
AGACAGGTTTAACCACCACTGGTCCAGACCAGGGAACAGAAGAAAGTGTCTTCCCGGCATTAGTACTGGAACAACCTGTCTCGGATGCTTTTGACAACCTATTATAGTCCTAATCATCCCAGCAGAGTGAGAAAAAGGTGTAGCATTCTAACAAGCTCTGCATGACGATCACAAGCATGATTGTTCGCCCTGGGTGAACAAAAATTCCACACATGCGTTTAGAAATCTTGAGTGTCCTCTAGATCAGGTATACAGCAACACCAAAGAGACATTGACTTTTAAGCTAGCTAAACACATTTTAGTGGGGCTTTTAACGATAAGTGCAACCTGTGTACAAGAACTGTATAGTAAAAAGATTATGTACTACCTTACTGGTCACAGCATGCAGGAAAACAACTCCACGTCTTCACAGTGAGCCTGCACCAGAGCTTGAATTTAAGGCTTTCTCTTTCTCTGTGTAGTCAACCCCTTAAATCTGTAGTGTGCATCCTACTACCTTTTCTCTATGTACCACATTATGTTTTGGAGTGATTAAGGGCTTGATTTGGAGTTTGGCGAAGTGGGTTACTCTGTCACAAACGTGATGAATATCGCGTCTGCCGTATTACAATTCCATTACAGCCAATGGAGATTGTAATAAAGCGATGGGAAATTAATCACATTTGTGATGGATTAACCCATCCGCCAAACTCTTGATTAGGCCCTACTGTTCTTTTGCTCAATAAAAAACACTTGGCTAGAAATTCCCTTATTGAGCCTACTAATGATAGCTTGAGTTCTGAGTGTCTATACCCACACAATCCCCCTGATCTGCACTAAACTGCTCGCCTTCACTATCCTGAGAATCTAGTGCAAAGAAGTTCACATGGCACAGTTTGCAGTGGCATAGTAGGATGGACACGAGTTGTAAAACTCCCCAGCCACCACGATCTGCACTCCTTCTTCATGCTCAAGTTAAACCCTAGCATTTTACATCACTTATACCATGAGAAATCAGAGAATTCCTAACAACACATATTACGTGTCATATGACATAACTTGTCAAATCACAATGCATGGTAGAGTGGAGAGTTATAGTTAATGTAGTGTGGTGAGTGAGGTGACAACACTGCGTACTGAGGTGCGCTAGTTATAGTAATTAGAAGGTTGTGTGTAAATTCTAAATTTAAGTTAGAACTGTAACTTAAAAATGTCTATTGTTTGTGTAGTTTAAGTTTGGTTTGTATAGGAAAAATAAATAAAGTTGTCCTAACTATAACTTACCCTTAACCTTTGTTTTTTTCATTTAATTTTAATGGTGTTTATTTTGTAATAAAAATGTATTTGAAACTGTTGTGTTGAGTGGTATTGTCGCAATAGCTTCTCATTATGCTAATGTGGCTAATGGATTTTGGAAACAGGATCACATGGATTGTGGCTACTAAGTAGAATTCCACACCACATGACGCCTGTCTGCTGAATCTAGGTTCTCCGGCTAACTAGCAGCGCCTCATCTCGAGTCGAGATGATTTTGGCAACTGGGCGCAAGACAAGATGACTCCTCAGTGGAATCATGGTCGATCAGATCCCACTCCTTTCTCTCAGTTACCAAAAGTCTCATACAGGCAAAGACGACAGAAGCATAGTTTAGTTCAATAAGGATTTATTGAAGTAACTGCATCTTAGATGAAAGGGTGTGTATTGCAATAACTATGATGATGAAACACAGTAAAAGAAAACAGGTAACTAACAGAGTAAAATATAAGAATAATCCTACCATACCGTCACTAGAAGTGATGCATATATTTCTCCTAGCTACACTGAGTCTCAGCACAGCATAATAAGCCTAATCTGCCCTTTGGGTTTCCCCCCTGGGGGTACACCATCCCTCATTCCTGGAGTAAGACGCCTGTGGTCTAGAGAGACACTGTCCCCATGTGGATCAGGGGTCTGGCCATCTAGGCAAGTAGCTGTAGCGAAGCAATCAGAAATCAGTATACTGTAGTGGTCATCTGGCTGGAATCTCCCTTTACCATGTCCGGTACAAGGGGTGCTTTTATAATAAAACAGCTGACATTCTAAGAAAAGATCCCCACATATGAGTGTGTGTTTTCTGTGAATGTTGGAGACACAGTATACCACGTTTGTCTGCAACCCTATTTGACTGTAGCCTTGGAGAAAGCACAAAGTGAAATAAATGTCCTACTAAGAATGTAATGCTTTCCTAGGCAAAAGTACAATGAGATAAAGAAAATAAAACAGCACCGCAAATGTTGCTATCACTAGAAAAATAAAGCAATGCTGAATAACATGTAACAGGGCTAAAGTGCACAGCGGCAGGTATAGTTAGCTTAAAACCATTGTGTCTAAAAAAATGGCTAAAATAGCTATACCACAGTATTAAGTGGAGTGACGTTAAGTGGAGTGGCATACAGAACAGTAGAGAGGAGTGTCCTAAAGTCTAGTATTATGAAGTGGACTATTGTGTGAAATAGAGGGGAGGAGAGTAGAGTGGAGAAGCATAGCATACAGCAGAGTAAAGCATTATACAGTGGAGTTGCATAATGTTCCATATAGTGGAGTATCGTATAGTTGCAGTGGTGTGTTGTACAGTGGAGTGGCGTGTAGCACAGTATAGTTGAGTGTTGTACAGTGGGGTCTTGTCGACTGGAGTGTCATGGTGTGGAGTTTTGTGAAGTGGAACGTCAGTAAGTAGAGTGCTATAAAGTGGAATAATGTGTAGTAGAGTGTTGTAGAGTGTAGTGGCAGAGATTGGACTTCAGTGGACTAGAGTGTTGTACAGTAGAGTGGCAGAAAGTCTTGTATAATGTAGTGTTGTAGAGGGACGTTTCATAAAGTAGACTGTAGTACACAGGAGCGGCTCTTGGGGCACGGAAGGGGCGGCGTAGGGTTGGGAATGTTCCTCTGCTGCAGGAGGGCACAGGCTCCCAGCCTGTCCTGTGGCCAATCCTGACACTACTCAGAGCAGAATCAGGATTGGCTAGGAGCTGGGTGCTGCCAGGCAGACTGGGAGCCTGTGCAGTTTCTGTGGTACTGGGCTGGAGACAGCCTACTGCGCATGTGTGTTTGGCCGGCCCGAGACACACATGCACTCTGAGGGGGAGTGCTGTGCACTCCCCCTCACTGCTCGTCACCCCGTGGTCCCGCTCCTTTAAAAGAGAACGATAATAACCAAAGCTTATTGTCATTTTCTTTTAAAGGTTTTGCAGCTGCTGCTGATACCGGGAGGTAACGCTTCTCAGCCGTAACAGAGGAGCCACCCCTGGCGGTACAGTGTTGTATAGTGGAGTAGAGTAAAATAGAGTGGCGTGGAGTGGCATACAGTGGAGTAAGTTGGTGTGTCGTACAGTAAAGGTACAGCATCATGCAGTGGAGTGCAGCATCGTACACTGGAGTAGAGTGACGTAGAGTGGAGGGTCATACAGTGGAGTACAGTCTTTCAGAGTGTCGAGGTGGTCAATAAACTAGAGAGTCATACAATACAGTATCATACAGTGGAGTGGAGTGGAGTTTCATGTACTGGAGTAGAGTGGTGTAGAGTGGAGTGGCGTACAGTAAAGTGGTGTGTCACACAGTACAAAGAAGTAGCATATAGAGGAGTGAAATGTCATAGACTGGAGTAGGGTATCACAGAGTGGGTGGGCATACAGTGAAGTACCGTCTTCTAGAGTGGAGTGGCATACAGTGAAGTGGCATGTCATAGTGCACAGTGGAGTATCATAGAGTGAAGTAGATTGGTGTTGATTGGAATGTTGTACAGTGTAGAGTCATACAGAGTTATGTCACACAGGCTCTCATTATGTCCCTGGCGGTCCTCTACCGCCAGGGTTAATGTGGCGCTGGTACTGCCAACAGGCTGGCGGTACATACCACCACATCATGAGTTTGTCGGGTTGGCTGCAGTCAACCTGCTAATTTACCATTCATACTGCCATGGCAGTATGAGCCCCCGGGCTGGGGATGTGAATTCCCAGCATGGCGGCCGACACAGTACTGCCTCTGCCATTCTGTGCCAGCCTACCGCCATGTTTTCCGTGGCGTTATCAACACCACGTAAATAATGGTGGTAGGCCCTGCCGGTGACAGGGAATTCCTTCCCTGTCACTGGTAGGGGGCTCCGCCCACACTCACCTGACACCCCCAACCCCTCCACCCCCCAACATTCAGGTACACCCCCACACTAAGCCCTTCACCCCCTCTGATTCATCCACACAGCCCCCCACCCCATACACGTACACAGTCATGCACCACGCATACACCCATTAATTTACACTCATCCACACACACATTCATACACACATTCTTCCAGAAATACACACACACGCAAAACATGACCCCCACCCTCCCAACCGCCCTCTCCTGTCGGACGATCACCTTACCTGCTCCAGGGAGGTCATCCGGCAGGGAACGGGAAAGGGCGCTGCTACCACCAGCAGCGCCCCACCAGCTGAACACCGCCAGGCTGTATCACAGGTCATGATACAGCTGGCGGCGTTCAACTGATGTGGCAGTGCTAGTGGTAGCAGGACTAGCTTACCACGTCCATCTGATCACTGCCAGATATCCGCCCTTCTTGTGGCGGAAGTTGGCAGTGCTCGTAGTTTGGCGGATGGAAGGTAGCCTCAGTGGCGGTCTTTTGGCAGCCGTCACCCCGGCAGTAGGTGGCTTTTACTGCCAATGTCTAATATGACCACCTTAGTATTGTGTCATTGAGTGGAATGTGGTTGAGTGCAGTGTTTGCAAGTGAAGTGTTGTAGAAAGTGATAGAGTAGAGGGCAGTGTTGTGTAGTTGCGTGGCATACAGATGGTGTAGGGTGGAGGAGAGTGTCGTAGAGTGGAGTGCCCTTAGAGAAGTGTCATTGTGTACTCTGTGGACTTTACCACTGCTGACCAGTGCTAAAGTGCTTGTGCCCAATCCACTAAACATGGTTAAATTGGCCTGTTTGGCATAGTTAAATTTACTCATAAGTCCCTTGTAGAATGATATACCATATACCCAGGGCCTGTAAATTAAACGCTACTACTGAGCCTGCAGTACATATTGTGCCACCCACTTAAGTAGCACCCTAAAACATCTCTCAGGTCTGCCATTGCAGCCTGAATGCAGTTGGTAACTGGCAATTCGACTTGACAATATAACTTCCTTGCCAAGCCTTAAACTCCCTTTTTTATTTCATATGAGTCACCTCTAAGGCAGGACCAAGGTGGCCCCAGGGCAGGATGCCTTGTAATTAAAAGGCTGGACATGTACTTTTTTAAGTTTTACATGTCCTCATAGCAACAAAGTTCTGAATCTGTTTTTCACTACTGTGAGGCCTAAGTGTAACATAGAATAACATTGGGTTGACTTATTACATTCAATAAATGGTAATTTTGTATTCATACCAGGTAGGAATTTCATGTTTAGTATCTGCAAAATTGTAATGAAAATTCTCTTTAATGGTAAAGTTGTAATTTAAATTACAATTTAGAAAAGGACACTTTTAAGAAAGTAGGCATTTCCCTGCCTTTAGCCATTTGGTGCCTACAGCTTCCCTTTGATCACATGACTGGATATAACTGGCAGACTTTGTGAATTCCTCCCACACAGCAACACAAAAGAGAAATTAGGCATGTCTGAATGGGCCTTCTTCTGGCAGGATGGGGGGGTTAAAGCTTGGCACAGCCCCATTTGCGACTGAATAGGCTGTGATCTGCCTAACCCACAACTCCACACTTTCTCTGCAGCCAGTGTGGAGACATTGAAGGAGAGTCAGAAAATTGCAAGGTCTTCAAAGAGAAACCTTTATTAGATTCCTCCCCTCTTCAAAGAAGCCACCTTGTATAAAAATAGGGACCCCATCCACTGTTGAATTCACATTCCAGACCTGCAGAAGGACTGTCAGAGGACTGCTTGCTTCTGTGGCCTGCTCTGTACTCCACAAGACTGCTTTGCTGCCTGGAGCATACCTAGAATGCTCAGAGGCCAGCCCTGATGTTTGAGTGCTACCTCTTCACCCAAATCCAGGACTTCCAGAGTGACTCCAAGGGCTAGTTTCCGGGAATTTTGTTGAGAGACAGGACATAAAAGGCTATCATAATCTTGAATCCACCCATGGAGCCAGCCCGAGTGAGTCCTGAAGCCCCCAAATGATGTCCCGCCAGTTCCAGACCCTCACTTGTACATTTTTGGCTAAAGACTGCTCTAAGAACCAAGGGAAGATGAAGACCAACTTGCTTGTTGATCTGCCCAAGGTGAACTGCCAGTCAGCCTGACCTTGCACCTGCTTCTACTACAGTCTTTTCTGCAGCAGCAAATCCTGTTCAGTGGGCCTTAACCAAATTGGTATCCGAGCTCATGGAATTGACATTGGCTACAGCCTCCTACCTCATCCTGGTGGAGATTTCTAACTTCCCAAAAAATGGCTATTACCAGTTTGACAGTCTGTGGGCCGCCATGCGGCGTTGGCAGTCTGACTGCCATTGGGTTGGCAGTCAGACCGCTGCATTATGAGTCATGCAGGTCATGCAGCACAGACCACCATGGTCTTGAGGCAGCAACAGGCTGGTGGAGCCTGTGTTTCTGCTGGACACATTATGAGGTTCCACCGCCAATGTGACCGTGGCCGTCCAACCACTAAGTATCAGCAGGCAGAAACGGCGATTATAAAAGGAGACACTCACCTGCAGGCAGCCTTACACTTCTGGTGCCGCCACGGAGCCCCTCACACATGTCCTGCTACTGCTGAAGATCATCGATGGAGCACAAATTCCACGCCGCCGTGGGTACAACCGACCCTAAGTACACACACCTAACTGTGTCATTACGCTCAACAACAGATTGTTGCGCCATTATCCATTTCAAATGGGGGTCATGCTACAGGCATCAAGTACACATCATTGTGTCCCATGTCAGAATCAGACACAAAGAAGGACACATTCACCGTCACAATATGCCCCCTTTCGGCAGGTCACTCGCACTGCACTGCATCACTACACAAAAACACACATCTGCTCATCTCAGGCACAGGGACAGTGAAGTGTACACAACACCAACACATCAACATCACAAAACTATAAATACAGCTCACACACTCACATTCCAAACATGCCATGGAATGTCATCACATTCAACACACATATGTTGCAATGGACACACACATCAATCACATTGTAACACAATGGAAGAACAATGGGATGCACAATAGACAGAGAGACAAATATACAAAGATCATCATGCAAACAATACCTGCACAATATGGATGGGGCCATCAGGAGCATTCAGGGAAGGAGGCTGCATTTGGACACATATCACTTTGCACGTTCCCCTAAACAACATTTGCACAGGAACTGGCCCTACATGCATCTCAGGGGCAAAACATTCTAGACCCAAATGACATGCCTATCTGCACAATGTGGAAGTGCAAGTCAACAAAGCACATACAACTCCAACTGCATGGACATACTTCTACATTAAGTAGCTGCAAGATATACACAGTTAAATGGACACATGCACAGTCAAATGCAAACCAAGATAGCACAATTGAACACACTCCATGTCTGTGCAAACCAAATTTAAGCTGCCACACATTAGACAAAGCCATAATCCATATCAGGGGGACAAGTCTAGCACAATACATATTCACATTGGGCAACACAAGATTAAATACTTACCATACCAAACAGTACACAGTACCATAACACCACCATTGCATTTATACCCACACATCCATACAGCCAACATATACCCTTGTCTTGGGGGACACCAGCACTGCCCACAAAGTCAGAAACTGCAAACAACAGCAAATGGGTCAGCAAGCAGGCTGAAACACACACAACTGTAGGCAGACAACAAAAGTCATTCAGGAACAACATAAACATAGAAAAGGAATAGCAGGACAAGTGTATACTAAAAAAAGCAATTGTTTGGGTTTATTAACTTCAAACTTGTTAAAATCCAAGGCCATTGGCCAGTTCATTTGACAGTCCATTTGGTTCCACACAGGCAGATCACTGTGCTGTCACGTGTCATGACCTGCCAGGGAACCGCCACAGAAAGGGGCATCAAGTGGGCAGGCATTCACCTCAGGGATCATCTTTGGGGGGGTGGGAGGGTTCGGATTTGGGAGAGGTGGGTTTGTTTTTGAGAAGGGTGGACCGCTTCTTAAGAGGGGTGGGCTTCTTCTTGGGGAAGGGGTATGGGTGCTTGCAGGGGGGACAGGTGTGACATGGAGAACTTGGAGGTAGAAGGGATGGTTGGGAGGTGTGTCGGAACTCAGGTTTGGGACAGGGAGGAGGGAATAGGGGAAAGGTCAAGGTCAAACAAAAAACTTTCTGAGGTACACGGGTACGGTCAGCAGAA
Source organism: Pleurodeles waltl (assembly GCF_031143425.1). NCBI lineage: Eukaryota > Metazoa > Chordata > Amphibia > Caudata > Salamandridae > Pleurodeles > Pleurodeles waltl. The sequence continues at coordinate 136,323,216 of NC_090444.1, forward strand.
AGGGGTGGGGATTTGGAGGTTGAGGGAGTAGGTGTCTGCTGTGTCGGTGGGGATGTTGTGAGTATGTGCATATTGGAGGAATACTCATGTTTAGGTGGTGTCTGTTGAGAAGGTAAGTGTTTGCGTTTGTGTGTCTGGGGACTGGAAGGTGTTGGGGGTTGGAGTGGTGGATGTGTGTGTGTCTGTTGGGGTGGTGTTTGCGGGTATGCTGGATGTGGTGGGTGTGTCACTGACCATTGTGGTGATGCCTGTGAGTATTCTTGATGTTGTATGTGGGCTGGTGTGGGAGGTGGGGGTGTTTGGGAAGTGGTGACGGTTGTGTCTGTGGGTGTCTGTTGTTTGCTTGTGTGCCGGTGTGTTTTGTGATGCTTGTGTCTGTGTGTGGTGCTCTTGTGTGTTGAGGTGGGTATATGCGGATTGGTCTGTGTGCTTGGGGGTAGGTAGGGGAATGGGGGATTTGGATTAGGAAGAGGGAGGTGGAGGGTGGATGGAAGGTGGGTGGTGACTGGCTGCCATCAGTGTGGAGGCTAGAGCCTAGAAAGATCTCAGTAGGGCAAACATTGCACCAGAAATGCCTTCCAGAAATGCATTAGTCTGCTGCAGTTCGGTTGCCAATCCCTGGATGGCATTCACAATGGCTGTCTGACCCACAGAGATATTCCTGAGAGGTCATTAGCCTCCTCACTGAGGACAGCAGGGGTAACAGAAGCTGGGGCAGAGGAGACTGTGGCAATGGAGATGCCCACCCTCTTGGGTGAGCGGGCATGGCCAACTCGGTGGGGAGCAACAGGGAGGGCACTGATAGAAGGGTGGGTGGCTGACAAAGATGGTACAGGGGTACATCCCAATGAGTCCACCACCACTAGGGAGTGTACACTGGAGGAAGATTCTGATGATGAAGATGAAATTCCGGTCTCCCTTGTGGCACTCTCCTCACCCTCTGGACCACTGGTCCTTTGTGTCCGTGGTATCTTGACCCGAGGTCCTGTGGCAAGATGCGTCCTCACTCGGCTGTGCCCTGTCTCCTTCACTACCCTGGCCGGATGCTACAAAGACAAAGAGAAATAGGGTTATCACATGCCCATGAACACTCTTGAACAACAGCTCTGATTAGCAAACATTGCCATGATGTCAAGTAGGCCGTAGCAAAAAAACTCCACCTAAGTGGCCCATACATGTGCCACACCATATGCATGCATGCCATCTGAACGGTCAACAGTTGCCCACAGGTAAATCAGGATCTCAGACAACTACAAATGCACGGCTGAAGTTATGCAATCACAGTAACAATTGAACTAGTAGGAGACCTCATCACCCTCAAAGCTTTTCCCAATGGAGCAGACCTCAGTTACCTGTTGTTATACAACAGTAGGCCAATGCCAAATGCATTCCCACAGATCCCACACAGAGTCATGCACACATCTATTTGTCACATACATAATGATCCAACAATAAGAAATGATGCTCTAAAATCCTGCCATGTTTCTGACAAAAGTACAATAGCTGGGAGAAAGTGACATGGAAATACTCATGTCACACTGGAAGCACGCACACAATGCACACTTCACCAAGTGATATTTGCCCCAGTGGAGTAATGGAGGTAGAACTAATGTAGCTCAGATAGGCCACACATGTGGCTTGGAAATGGGCACTGTAGACGTCATGTACAATATGTCAGGGAGAGATGTCAATAAAATTCACAACACAATGAATCAACAAGCCACAGGGAAATCACGACGAATGACTGGCACCCTTACAATGACATACTCTGAGTGGATCAGTTGACACCATTAGTCCCTTGGATATTGTGACTTCTGAAGAGTAAACTCCTTAGGCAAGAATGGGCCAACACATTCACACTCATTAAGAATGACTCACTGCCTGCAGTCCCCACAGGCAACTGCCATAGTACAAACATCAGCATTACACATGAGTAACAATCAAAAGGTTGGCATGGTGGCTACAGAAAGTGTCTTCCTTGTCCATGTTTGGACATGCGGAATAACAAATGCAGACTTGTGTCATTTCATGGGGTGAGATTCTGTGGCATGTACCTATACCACAGAACACTCCTTTAGACATATGGGTCTATCCTACAGAGATGGCATCCAACCTTTCCAAAGGCATGCATCCTACAGGTTCTGCTCTGTGACCAAGCTACTGAGTCACATATCATGGCCCCCCAGGAATCAGCACACTGTCTGCACTGTGGGACTGTCATTTATGCAATTCGCCTGTACAGGAAAAATATGACCTGTGTGAAGGTGATAACAGAGCTGTGGAAGTAAGGGACCTGTTATGAGTCTAAGACACATATTGACAATGATGTTAAATGCACATATGGTCTAGATTAATGATTTAACTCTGAATACATTACTAATCTAGTCTAAGGAATGAGGCATTCAGGGCAGGTTTTGCCACTAGAACCTCATATTGGCCACATGCCAGGCTTTGCTAGGGTACAGGGAGTGGGCACAGTGCCACAGTTGCATAGCCACAGTGACTCTACCACAGCCTAGACAAGGTCCCATACTGGGAGATACATGTGTCAGGCCCTGGTCTCTGCAGACTTAGCAGACAGAACCTTAATGACACTCCATTCCTATCACTTCCATGCATGACAATACATAATGTAGCCAACAGCAATTTGGCATGTGGTGTGTGTAGCAGCCTGAAGGGCAGAGTGACTCATGACATGACTTGCACACAACAGTTTAGCAAGGGCAGATGTGGGTTGAAAGATCTGTGGCACTATACACATTGCTCACATGATTCTCAACTGACTCATACAACATGCATGCACAGCTCATGCTGCCACACACACACTTGTTGTCTGACATTTACAACAATCATGAAGAAAGAGATGTCAGTGGATGGCAGTAATGTCCCCTTACCTAGTTAACACAAGGAGGATCAAGGACCCCAAAAAACTCATACAACACAATGTGCCTGAACTTAACATGTGGCACTGGCCACTATTACCTTCACATTGCCCATCTTATTGATTCCATACAGACTGCAACAACAGGCACATGAGTAGCCTAGCTGGCATACGTGAGCACATTTTAGCCTGTGAGGAGGGAAAGGATGGTGAAGTACAGAGCAAATTGTGCACATGAGGTACTTTCCTGCTCCTCTGGTGAGCCATTGAGCTGTTCATACAGGGGTAGGACCTCAGTCACCAGCCTCTCCAGCTTCTCTGGTGAGAAGGCAGGAGCCGTATCACATGCTGGACGTGGCATGATTATTCACCGAGGCAGCACAGAGCAGCTTGGGTTGTGGCGGTGTTGCTGGCAGCAGCGTCAGGAGTCAAGTAAGTGAATCTGCAGAATATGGCGGTCACGTCCACCGTGTATGCAGCCGTCACTGCCAGAGGACACAGCCATTGGCCCGCGACGGTCACTGGCAACAATGTTAGCCTATGGCTGTGTCTGTTGCTATTGCAACCACCATGGCCATGACGACTTCCAGTGGTGGTCACATCAGCAGTGTCAGGAGTCAAGGGAGTGAATCTGCAAAACACGCGGGCATGTCTATCACTTATACAGTCGTCACCACCGGCAGACACAGCCATTGGTCCCCGACTGTCACTGACAACAACATTAGCCTATGGCTCTGTCCGATGCTATTGCAACCGCCTAATCGTATGATGACTGCCACCGGCGGTTTGCAGGCTGTTCCTAATGTCCAGTGAAGCAGGTCAGGCAGCCACCATTTTGGCAGCCTGAAATGCTGTATTGGGCTTTTGAAGCTGCATCACACCTGCAAAAAAGGATTTTTGACCTCACAAACATGCTTACCCTGTCTTGTCATGTAGGTTCTACTACTCAAACACCACTGTAGTATGTAGCAGGGCACAGGTGGCATTCAACATTGGGACACAGTCCACCCCGCCGATGGCCATTTTAGCGGTTGTGATAACTAGTCATATTTTGAGGGACAATTGTGTTGCACATCTTTGAGTTTGGTCCATATACAAGTTGTGGACACATGTGTGGAAAACCATGGGGGTCACGTGTGTTATTTACAGTTGTGCTGTACTGTTTGCCATATCTATCCATTCAGAAATGCCTTGTCACATTATATCATTGACATGCATCATGTATGTTGCTGTGGACACACTCACTAATGTTACAAATCATGTCTTGTCATACATAGGCACCCATGGAGAGGATGGGACAACCTCCTGTCTACCGTCTACTGGCAGACCTTCAGACCATGGAGTAACACCACATAACATACTACCGTCTGGATAGGCAAACAATAGTGGACTTATGTCGTCTGTTGGAGCCAAATCTGATGTCAGCTATTAGTTATCCAACCAGCATACCACCCAATGTACAAGTCATGTCAGTATTGCGCTTGTTAGCCACTGGGTCCTTCCAACATACAATGGCCCTATCTTCTGATATGTCTCAACCGATGTTCAGTCTGGTGATGAAGGATGTCCTCTAAGTTATGATGAAACACCTTGACAGCAATATCCGGTTTCACTGACATGAGGATTTAGCCCATGTAAAGGCTGACTTTTATGGATTTGCACTCATCCCACGTGTGGTGGGGGCCATTGATGGCACACATGTTGGCTTGGTCCCACCGCATGCCAATAAACAAGTATATCACAACAGTAAGAACTTCCATTCCATCAATGTGCAAGTTGTCTATTTGGAACATTTCTACATTTCGCATATCTGTGGCCGTTTTCCAGGTTTAGCCCATGATTTTTTCATAATGCCGAACAGCACCATGCCCCAGCTGATGTTACAACTGTACTCAGAGAGGGCCTGACTGGTTGGTAAGTCACATCTGTCCTGTTTGTGTGTGTGCAATATCTAGTGCTACAATCATGAAGTGAGTGACTCATTGTTGCACATACGTTCCATTAGTTAACAGGAGACTCCGCATATCCAAACCGTCATTGGTTGTTAACACCACTAAGAAATCCAACTACGCCAGGAGAAGTCCACTTCAATGAGGTCCATGGAAGAACAAGACAGGAAGTGGAGCAGGCTTTTGGGCCCCTGAAGGCTATATTTAGGTGTCTCGACCGGACTTGTGGAGCCCTCCTCTACTCACTGGGAAAAGTGGCATGCTGCATGCTCCACAACAACGTCCTGCAAAGGAATATCCTGTACATTCCAGAGGGGAGGGAACCTGCAATGCCACCAGGTGAGAATCCTGAAATGCCAAGTGAGGATGTCAGTGGTGATGAGGAAGAAGCTGACTTACGAGAATATCTTATTAGCAGCTACTTTCCATGAGTGTAAGTATGAAAGTGATGGGGGTGAGGCCAGCAAGATGGCAGACTAGACACTTAACCCGGAGATTTCATTATGTTTTAATTATTCCTACAAAATCCTGCTGTTTATTACACCCATCTACAGCTCCAGCATATCCCCGAGTTGCCCTGACCTATGCGTAAAGCTAAGGTAAACACATGAAACCCCGAGGCAGCAGTGAGCTTAGGGAACATGTGCCTGCCTCGCGAGGGAGCCACCTGCGCATGGAGAGAGGGGTACACCACATCTCCCGTTACCTGCGCTGGAGTCTGCAGTTAAGAGGGTGGCTTCCTCGTGTTGAGGAGCCTCAATCCCTGAGCCCTGCTCTCTCTGGTGTCCTGCCGACTGTGGCAGGCTGCCTCGGCCAGATGTGTGGACCCTGGACGGGGAGTTAGGCCTGGGTGGAGTGCGGGGGCCTGCCGGGCTGCGTGTGGCACGCTGAATCGCTGGGGGAGGTCCCTGTCACGCAGGCCCTGGCTGGAGACACCAGGTTGGCTGTGACGGTTGCGACAACTCCTGGCAGTGTGTGCGGTAGGAATTGGTCTGCAGGAAGAGGACCGGCCCAGATTTCTCAGCTGCACTGGGACCCTAGCACTTGAGGACGAGCATCACCGTTCCTCCAATTCTACATCTACACTGGTGGCAGGGCCCGATCCCCACAACAATACACAGCGATCCAGGGTCCTGAAGGGAAGGAGTGGGTTGGTGGACCCGGACCAGACACAAGACGATGAGCTGGCTAGTGGGGCTCCAGGTGACCGGAGGACTCGAGGTGAGATGGAGGAGGCCTGCTGCATGAGACACTGCCTGAGAGGGATGTGGGGAGAGAGGCGGTGAGACTCCATGAAGTGGGGAATCGGTCCTCACTGGTTCTGAGCAACATTAGACTATGAAGAACACAATGCCCTAGTGAGAATCTTGGCCCTTGAAACTTCGGTGGGCCCTTAGAGACATATTAAGGCCCTGAAACCTAACAGGAGAGGGGGCTTGGGGAGCCCTGGGTGCCTCAAAGCGAGCCTCTGTGGGGCCCCTGGGAGGCATACAACCTATGGACAATATGAATTACTACAGACGGACAGAAAACGCAGCCATACGTCAAGACTGGGCAGACCCCAATGCTGAGAGCCTGCATCTAAGATCATGTCACAAGGAAGCAAGTAAACCTTAGTGCTTCTACCAACTTCTAACCTTCTACAACACCTGTGCTGCAGGTGCCCAATAGTGCAGACTTTCACGATCAGGGGCGGTCAGCTGCCTCCATGGTTAAGGATAAAGGATTCAAGGTGTCACAGATTAACAAAATCATCAACCATGCCTGTTAGGAATGGGGTCTTTGGTTGGCAGTCAGGTTACCCCCTGTCCAAGCAAGGACCCTCACTCCAGTCAGGGTAAGTCACACACAATCCAAATTATCCTGTGCCCACCCTCTGGTAGCTTGGCACTGAGCAGTCAGGCTTAACTTAGAAGGCAATTTGTAAAGTATTTGTGCAATAAATCATGCAATAACACAGTATAACACCACAAAAATACACCACACAGGTTTAGAAAAATATAGAATATTTATCTGATTAAAGGCAAGTCAAAACGTTCAAGATGTTGATAAGTACATTTTTAATGATCACTCTAGAAAAATGAGAAAAATAGTCTTAAGTTCTTAAAAGCAATAAGTGTCTCTTGCAAGCACAAAGGGGCATATTTATACTCCGTTTGAGCCGAATTTGCGTCGTTTTTTTCGACGCAAATTCGACGCAAAACTAACTCCATATTTATACTTTGGCGTTAGATGCGTCTAGCGCCAAAGTTCATGGAGTTAGCGTAATTTTTTTGCGTGGACACCTACCTTGCGTTAATGAGATGCAAGGTAGGCGTTCCCGTCTAAAAAAATGACTCCCAGGCCTGTGCGCCGTATTTACACTCCTGTGCAAAAACGGCGCACAGGAGTGGGCGGGTCAAAAAAAATGACGTCTAACCGCGTTAGCATCATTTTTTAACGCCTGCTCAGGGCAGGCGTTAAGGGACCTGTGGGCTCGGAATGAGCCCACAGGTGCCCTCCCATGCCCCCAGGGACACCCCCTGCCACCCTTGCCCACCCCAGGAGGACACCCAAGGATGGAGGGACCCACCCCAGGGTCATTAAGGTAAGTTCAGGTAAGTATTTTTTTTTTTTGTGGCATAGGGGGGCCTGATTTGTGCCCCCCTACATGCCACTATGCCCAATGACCAGCCCTGCAGAAGCGTTGGAGGGGGCAGGTATACGCTACATCCTAATCTGGCTATGCCTGAGGAGCATTGATAGGGGTGGCTGCCGGGGTGCCCTTTCTCCATCACAACCATATCCTGGACCCAGAGGGTCGATACATAATTCTGTTTAAGACCAATATATGCGCTCTCAATAATGACTGTGGGGAATTTTTCTCCACAGTAGCAAGGGCAGCCTCCCCATTTTTGGCAGATGATATCATACTAGCCGGCTGTTGTAATGGTGTCCTGGACGGGGGCCTCGATCGCTATCTGCCATGACAACACACTAAACCCTGATTAACAGGTACGCTTCACAATATAATATGCGAGCTTTGGCTTATGGACCTCTGAAGGATCCAAAACCCCCACACTGCCCAATTCTCCTGCTATACCCCAGCTTCAAGCACATATAGTCGGTTAGACTACTGCCTCATTACTGATACTTTAGCACCCCTATACTATAGCACTCCAGCATTTCATATTTGCCCAGATATCAGTCAGATCATTCACCAGTTCTGTTGGCAATGGAAATGAGGTATGACAGGCCTACGATACCGCACTGGCGACTACGAGCTGAGGCGCTAGCAAATCCCAGTTTCGCAACTACAATAGCGGATGCATTAACACAATCTTTCGAGATCACTTAAGTCATATCTATGCTGACCAGAAACCAGCACAACCTCGAGCCATAGCAGATTATCTGGCTGAAGCTTTGCTTCCTGGACTCAGTCAGGAGGACAGCACTGATGTTGATAGGCCCATCACACGTATTGAGATTTCGGCCACCATGTGGTCCCTAAAAACGGCAAAGATGCCAGATAATGATGGGCTTCCAGCAGAGCTTTACCGACACTATGTAGATGTCCTTGCGGACAAATTACTGGAGGTGTTTCACAAGGCCCTTCAGAAGGGTACCCTTCCCCCTACACTTTGAGAGACCCTCCTAGGTATGGTCCACAAGCCTGGCAAAGACCCTACTGCAGCCCCAGCATATAGACCTATCTCACTGTTAAATATAGATGTCAAGATACTCAGCAGTATTCTGGCGACTCGCCTCCTTCCTCACCTCCCCGCCTTGGTGCACTCGGACCAGTCAGGATTTATTCCTCGCGGGAGTACACTACATAATTTCAGGCGACCAGCCCACATGTACCATGCTTCGCGCTCTCAAGACGACGAGCTGGTGATTGCCTTGCTCGATATCGAACAGGCATTTGATCCTCTGAACTGGGACTATCTATGGGGAGCTCTATGGAGAGGTACAAGACAAGGTGGCCCCATGTCTTGACTACTATTTGCGCTCGCGATGAAGCTTCTGGTGGTGAGGATCTGCGGGTTACTGGCTTCCTTGGGGAACACAGTGGGGGACACCACCCATGTGGTCTCTATCTATCCTGATGATGCACTAATATATCTTCATCATCCAACCTGCTCTGTACCCATACTACTGCAATTAATATGGGAATTTGTGGAAATCTCCAGGCTATGGTTCAATACCACTAAGTCCTGACTCTATCCCATCGGCTTCTTAAGCGGAGTCCTCCCTCAATGCCCTCCCACTGGCTGGGCTCCCCTGGTAAAAACAGGATGTCGGCTACTTAGGAATACATTTACCACCCACGGAAGAGACCTTTCTGGAGCTCAATATGGGGAGGGTGGTCCAGAGCCTTCGACCTCTGTGCGCTTTTGAAGGGATCTGCCCCTTTCCCTCATAGGGAAGTGAGCTATCACAAAGATGATAATTCTTCTTCAATGTCTATACATCCTCCAGGGTACCTTCTATATGATCCCATGGTCAAATTTTCAAACCATTAATAGCTTACTTGTCGACTTACTATAGGCGGGCAAACCAAAACCGGTAGGCCCTTCCACGCTAAAGAGAACCTGGGCATGGGGAGACATCGAGGCTCCCTGCATGGAGATCTATAAATGGCAGCTGACTAACAGCATGCCATTTACTGGCTGGATACAGAAGAATCTTGGTAGAAAACCACTCATCCTGATGGAGCCCTGCCACTCTCTTTGATGCATGGCTCCCAGGTCCCCCCAGAGGTACCTTACTTAATTTGCAAAGTGGCCACAATATGGGAGGAAGCTATAAAGAGGGTGTTACATCAAGCCCCCTACTCTCCAGACCTGCCATTATGGATATTACAACCCTTTCATAAGATAACAGAATCTATGTCTCTCCAGGGATAGAAAGAGGTGGGTTGCACCACACTGGAGGAGCTATATCCAGGGGGGCATTTTATTACCATTCCCAACACAACATAAAGTTTTCAACTCAGCAAGGGCCAATATCAAACAATCTCAGCCACAGCGAGAGAGATTTAACCTACTTTCCCTGAGGCCCCTCCCGTATCTGCCATCCTTGCGACGTTGTTGGAGATGGCTGGAGGAGTCCGATTGATTTCCCATCTATACAGGGCACAGTGAGAGGGCATGCCAACAACGACCCTCCCTGTGCAGACTAGGAGGAAGAGAGCAATGCCTGACCCCATGACAGAAAGAGCCTGGTTGCACACACACAAGGGGCTTCATACAACTAGTTTGAACGCCAGATTTAAACGTATACAGTACATTTAAATACATCAAACCTATCTCTCCCCAAAACTCTGAGAGTAATCTATCCCACCCACTCTGATAGTTGCCACAGGTGTCAGCAACCAGCGGCTGAGTTCCTACATATGGTCTGGGGGTGTACATCCCTCTCTTCCTATTGGCAATTGGTACTCGAAAATCTAAATAGGATCTCTGGATGGAGAGTACCTCTAGAGAGTCGACAAGTGCTACTGGGACTAATCCCTTCCCCGAAAGGCAAAAGCCCTAGTAGAAAATGTATCCTATTAGGTATCACACTGGCTAAACGCTTAATAGCCATTAAATAGATAAAAGCAACCCCCCATCATATATCGATTGTTTCAGAGACTTTCTAGAATGGGAAACTGTGGAAGAGATTTGCATGACACGTCCCCAGGGATAGAAAACTAAAGGATGACATCCATGCTTGTAGGGCTAAGACAGCTGACCTATATAATCCACACACCACGGGATCTACCGCCCAGTTGTCTAATACTGTCCCTATCCCAAACATAAAATGATGATGTCCTATGATAGTAATCTTGCACTCTCTGAGTAGTATAGCATGAACATGATAAGTATGGGGAGGGAGGGGGATGGAAGGGTTATTCGTTTAATATGTTTTAATGTTTGATAGATTGATCTCAACATCCTGCGTTTCTGCCGCTATTTTGTGAATTATGGTATTAAACATGAAAACTCAATAAAGATCATTAAAAAAAAAGTATGTCATGTGATGTTATGACTGTGACTGTACAATGAGATGTAGTTGTGAGAATGGGTGGAGTAGGGAGCAGATACTCTGCAATATTCAACCAAAGGTTGCTTGAAGAGTTAGCCTTTGACATATCCCCACCTCGATGATGTTGCTTTGTTTGTGTCAGTTTCCTTGCAATGTAATTACATTTCCAGTATCTTGCTATGTGATTTGTGTATTAGGTATGTTTTCAAGCCTATTCTCATTGTTTTGGCATTGAACAGGTGCCTTCACCATGACATCCTCATGTGTGCATTTCAGAGTTGTGACATTGGCAGGTATCTGATGCTGTTCTGACATACAAAGTTGACATGGATTGTTCCAGGTAATGTAGTTCACAGATTTGGGGTGTATGAGACCTTTGCCAAGGCAGCTTGCATAGTGTTTGGGTGGTAGCTCAGAAGTGCACATTGGACTTCTTTTGTGTGCTGTGGTGGGCCAGTTGCATCATGTGTGTCATCATGGGGGCATGAAACATGTAGCCATCGACTGTGAGCAAGTCATTCACCCTTCACATTGGCTAAACACTCTTCTTGTATGACTTGTTTGTAGCTGTGGACATGTTTCATCATTGCAGGCCACAGTGCCTGTGCCACAACACTGACGTATGATTGTGTCATACCATCAGATGCATTGGTCATTGGATTATGATGGACCTGTGATCAGGGACTGTTGCACTGCCATCTCTCTTCATCTTGGATCATGTGACGTTGTATTACTTTGGTGTGGTATGTGATAAGGCTCAAGTTGCTGATATCATCCACTGTTTGCCTATTCTACAGGACAGTGTCTGACAAATCTCTCCCTTCTGTGGTCTGGGGGGCTGTACCCTGGAATATGTAATTTGACTCAGTATGAGCCAAACATTCTTGTGTCAAAAGGTCAGGACATATGGACAACCTATGTGCTGTAAACTGGAATAAAATGTTTGGTGTGACCAGACACTTGTACGTGTGTTTGTGAGTAATGGTTGTAATCCTGAGCAGGAGACTGTGTACCTGTAACATTTCCCTCCTTGCAGAAATAAATTATGTCTTCATTATATGGTTCACATGGGCTTACATCTCTACAAAGTAAAATGTTGAAATTAACCAAGCAGAAAATGAGTTTGTGATGGGTGGATTTATTTCACTTCTGTTGCAGTAAATACAATTTGGACAGAAAAGAAGAAATATAATACAGTGAAGGGGTCAGTCATGGTGAAAGGAATCATTGGAGTAGATTCCACACCACTTGGAGTCCAAAGTCCAGAGTACTCTTCCCATTAGAACTGCTGGGTAGTTCAGGATCAGTCAACAAAGTGAATGTGTGGTACACAAAGGAGTTCCTTTAGTAAGAGGTCACTTTTGGGCAATTGTGACCACTGTTGTTGTAACAGTGCCTCCTGGGAGTTGCAGTCATGTCACTCTCCATACTACACACACTTGACAAATGTTATCCTCCAAGGTGAGTAAACTTCAATTGAGAGTTCATAAATAGATACATTGGGCAAGTGAACATTGTTTTTGTGGTGGGAGTTAGAGACACAGGGCCTATTGGGCTTAGCATTCTGGTCACTCCCACTACTTCCCACCACCATACAAATGTTATCATCCTAGATGAGTAATCTTCGTTTGAGAGTTAAGACACAGGGGTGTTTGGGCATGAGAGCTCTGGACTTGTGTTTGGAGTTGGAGAGACAGAGCCTCCTGGCATTAGCAGTCATATCACTCCCTCTACTTCATACACTTGATAAATGTCATCCCCACAGGTGGATACATTTCATTTGTGAGTTTCGAAAGAAGGATATTTGGAGAACTGAACACTGGACTGGTGTTTTGAGTTAGTGAAACAGTGCCTCCTGGTCCTAGCAGTCATGTCACTCCTTGTACTACACACACTATACAAATATCATCCTCCCAGGTGAGTACACATCAGTTCAGAGTTAAGACACAGGAGTCTTTGGAGAATAGAACACTGGGATGGTGTTTGGATTTACAGAACCTGTGCCTGATGGGAGTTGTAGTCATGCCACTCTCTCTAATACACACACTATGCAAATGTTATCCACCCAGGTGAGTACACATCAATTGAGAGTTAAGACACAGGGTTCTTTGGACAAGAGAACACTGTGCTGGTGTTTGGAGATGCAGAAACAGGGCCTCCTAGCCTTAGCAGTCATGTCAGTCCCTGTACTATACACACTATACAAATGTTATCCCCCCAGGTGAGTACACTTCATATATGATTTACCAAATAGAAGTCTTTGGAGAAGAGGACCTTGGGCTGGTGAGTGAAGTAACAGTGACGGACCCTCCTGGCCTTCGCAGTCGTCATGTCAGTCCCTCTACTACACACACTGTACAAATGTTATCCCCCCCCCCCAGATGAGTACACTTCAATTGTCGGTTAAGACACAGGGGTCTTTGGACAAGAGAACACAGTGCTGGTGTTTGAAGTTCCAGAAACAGGGCCTCCTGACCTTAGCAGTTATGTCAGTCCCTCTACTACGCACACTGTACAAATGTTCTCCCCCCAGGTGAGTCTACTTCAATTGAGAGTTCACTAATAGATGTATTTTAGCATGTAACCTCTGTGCTAGTGTTTGTACTTACAAGAATAGTGCCTGCTAGGAGTTGTACGCATGTCAGTGCCTGTACTACACACACCTGACAAATTTTATCTCCCCAGGTGTGTACCCTTAAATTGATAGGTACCAAACAGGGTTATTTAGAGAAGTGACCACTGGTCTGGTGTTTGGAGTTATGGAACAGTGCCTCCAAGGAGTTGCATTCTGCACACACTATACATATGGTAACCTCCCAGGTGAGTACACTTCAATTGAGAGTTAAGATTCAAGTGTCCTTGTACAAGAGTATATTGGACTGGCGTTTGGAGTTACAGGTGCAGTGCCTGATGGGAGTTGCAGTCATATTACTCCCTTTAGTTCCCACCACTTGACAAATGGTATACTCACAGGTGAGTGAACCCTGTGCTGGTATTTGGAGTTACAGACACAAGTGCTGCTCGGAGTTGCAGTAATGTAAGTTCCTGGACTACAAACACTGTACAAATGTTAACGTCCCAGGTGAGACCACTTCAATTGAGAGATCACAAACAATGGTATTTGTACAAGAGCACACTGGGCTGATGGTTGGTTTTACAAACACAGGTATTTCCTGGACTTAGCAGTCATGTCAATGCCTCTACTTGCCACATTTGGCAAATGGTATCCTCCCAGATGAGCAAACTTAAATTGTGATTTTCCAAACAGTGGCCTTTACGCAAGTGTACCCTGTTCTGGTGTTTGGAGTTGCTGAAACAGTACCTCCTGTGAGTTGCAGTCAGGTCACTTTCTCTACTACACACACTTGACCAATGTTCTCCCCCCAGGTGAGTCCACTTCAATTGAGAGTTCATTAACAGATGTATTGTAGCATGTGACCACTGTACTGGTGTTTGCAGGTACAGTAATAGTGCCTGCAGGGAGGTGTAGTTATGTTAGTGCCTGTACTACACACACTTGCCTCCCCAGGTGTGTACCCTTAAATTGATAGGTACCAAACAGGAGTATTTGGAGAAGTCACCACTGGTCTGGTGTTTGGAGTTATATAACAGGGTCTGTTGAGAGTTGGAGTCATGTCAGTCCCTGTACTACACACACTATACAAATGTCAGTGAGTACACTTCAAATGTGAGTTGCCAAATAGAGGTGTTTGGACTGGTGGACACTGGACTGGTGAGTGGAGTGACAGTAAAAATAGGAAAAAAGCTGAGCTGTGATCATACATGACATAGCATTTTGGTGACATATGTTTGTGTTGTGATATACTAGACTCCACTCCCCCAGGTATTTCTGTCAAGCCCTCAGGATGCAGCATGGCCAAGACCTTCTTCTCCCAGGGAAAGAGATGCAATAGGGCACTGTGAGGGCCACCATTAATCTTCTTGGCCTGCAGCTGGTGCCTCGAAACCAGGGAACAGCCCTTGCCCCTGAGGTTGTTCCACCTCTTCCTAATGCCCTTCCTTGTGGTGCTCAGGGTGGTGCCTATAGTGTTGACCCTGTTGATAATCCTGTCCCACATTTCCATTTTCCTACTGAGTGGAGTATGCTTGACTTGTGCTCCAAACAATTGTGGCTCTACTCTTATGATTTCATCTACCATGACTCTTAACTCATCTTCAGAGGGACGGGGATTTTTTTAAACGTGCCATGGTGGGAAAAAAAGTTAATGGGTGATAGTGACTTACTAAAGAGGGGAAGTGCAAAAGGGTGTGTATGGACAAAAGTGTGTGCAGGCTGTTCTATGGGAAGGTGAAAAACAGGGCTCCTAATCTATTTAATGTATGGGAAATAAGGTGCGCTGGCTTCAGTGTTTGGCCTTGTAAATGCAAAGGATTGTGGTTTGTGAAGGTATGTGTTTTATAGTGTCCTTTGAAGGTTTGTCCAGTGTGGCAATGTGTGTTATCTGTGTTGTTTTCACATTCATGCAATGTGCACTTCTGTATTCCTTTGGTGACCGCGGACGGCCGTCGTTTGGACCGCCATTAGCTGACTGCCATTGGTATCTGCCATGGTGACTGTGTGCTTGCAATACGGTCAGTGGTTGGTGGCGGTGCTGTTGGCGCTGACAGTCAGACCGCTTATTTCCAGGCCTCTGTGCCGCTGCCGGTCTGCCTTTTTTGGATGGAGGACGGTGGATCTTCCTATAGAACTCATAATAGGGCGGTGAATGACTGCCCATATGGCAGTCTTTTTAGGACAGTCAGCGTGGCGGTCTGGCAGTCTGACCACCACACTCGTAATGAGGCCCTAAGTCTAATTGTAGAAATTTTCAATGTGACTTTGTCCAGTGCTCCCTCAGCGGACACCGCCTGCAGACTTGCCATGCTGAATTTTACCTTCTAAGAATTTTAGTTTTTTAATTCTTCTAATTTGAAAGTAAGCACCGACTGGACCCAATATGCTGCTTGTATCTGACCTGCGCTCATTCACAATCACCCATATTTGTCTAAGTTAGATCAGTTCTCACATGACTAGATGTCCAAGGTTGCCATTGTTTAGGTGCTAGTGTTTACTAAATGCTTTATAAATTCATAACTCCTGTTCAAATGGTTGAATTTTTGTTGTTTTTGTGTCACAATATTTATTCCAATGTACTCTGTTTTTCTTAAATGGTGTGGGAATTTTCTTTTTGTTGTGTTTCTACTCTATTACTGTTTGTGGGCTTCGTAAATACTTTACACATTGCCTCTAAGTTAAGTCTGACTGATTTTTGTGCCAGGTCACCCAGGGTTAAGCATAGTTTAATTTAGTGACCTTTTATGGTTCACCCTGCCTGGCATTGTGGCTCTTGCTTGACCAGGGCTCACACCCCATTAATCCAACAACCCAAGCGTGCAGTGGAGTGTTCTACAGCGGAGTGGTGTACAGTGGATTAGCATACAGTAGAGTGGCATACAGGGGAGTGGGTTGACTGAGTGGCGTAGATTTGAATAACGTGGATTTGCATGTAATATAGTATAGTTGTGTAAAGTGGAATAGCGTATTGTCGAGTAGCAAAGAGTGGAATAGAATACAGTGGAGTGGTGTAGAGTAAAGTAGCATAGAGTGGAATAACATAGAGTGTAGTGTCGTGGAACGGCATACAGTGGAATAGTGTAGAATGGAGTAGAGTAAAGGGAGGTGGACATACAGTGAAGTGTCATGGAATGGAGTGGCATAGCACGGAATAGCACAAAGTGGAGCGGTGTAGAGTGGAGAGGGGTACAGTGGAATGGCATAGAGTGAAGTGTGGTAGTGGAAACAGACTATGGGCCGGATTCACAAAGGTAAACTTTGTTGTTTACTCTAAACTTAGAACAAACGCTTAAGTTTACAACTTTGAGAATTAACTAAGGGCATTGACGAGTAGTATCTTTACATCTGCACTCAGGGCAGAGATCCGTCCCAAGTGAATTGGGCCCGTAGTGTGAAAGTGGGTAAATGATAATTTTTGTTAGAAGCTGTAAATAGTGTTCACATTATAAGAGTTCAAATTCTTAGTTATGTATTGTGCCGCAGTATACCATCATAACTTTATGGTATACCATGGTACATGCTGACAAGGAAGTATCTGCTTGCTTAATGGCTATTTTAGAAAACAAAAAAAACATCCATGTAATTTTTAGAACACTATTACTACATTCTAGGTTAGGGACTTAGATATGGGCAAGTATTAGGCTTTACTGCTCTTTCCTATCTATTACCACTTTATTATTAGAATATAAATAGGTCAAGAAATATTTTTATATTTTTCCACATTTTTTTCAGGGCTTTACAGAGAACCACTTTTTAAAAAATGTTAAAGAAGGATGACGTAGAGTTTTTTTTTGTGTGAATAATTTGTTATGTAAAACATTAAAAATATACTGTACTACACTATACATGCACAGTGTTTTTGTAAACAAATTTACTGCAAATATTACATTGATATTATCAGTGATGTTTTCATAGATGCCATGAGTGCTGTAATTTGTGGGGTAAATAGCAGTGCATGGCAAAGGCACGAGTTATAGTTACCTTAGGGCACGAGTTATAGTTACTTGAGATAACTCTAACTATAACACATGAATTTCTATGGTTTTTTATGTTTAAATTATGATCCTAACTATAAAGTCCCTGTAACTTTTGTTTTTTTTAAGTGAATTTCTATGGTTCTTTTAATTCTATTTCCTAACTACAACATCCCCGTAATCTTTTTTTGCAGTGAATTGGCATGTTTTTTTTTAACATATAGTAATTTTCATATCTATATGTTAATCCAACCACCGCCATGCACCTCTGGCCGGGTGGTTGGCCAATCCCCTATAAGCACCAAAACATGCACAGCCTTCACCCATGCAGAGCGGAGGTTTCCTGCAAGACCTGGCCTGAGCCAGACCCTGCAGCCAACTCCCTAACCACCCAATCCCATGATGCAAATGGCCCTTTGGCCGACCACGGCGGGATTTGGCTGTGGTCTCTCTGGATGTGAGAATAGTTGTGAGAGGGTGTATCTGAAGGGGAGAGTGCATACATCAGTGTTTTAGCGGGTGCGTCAGTGTGTGTGAGTAACTGAGTGCATCTGTGACGAGGTGCGTGAGGGTCTGACTGGGCCTGTGAGTGGGTGCACAAGTGCCTGAGTGGTCATTGAGTGAGTGAGTGTCTTAGTGGGTCTGTGAGTGGGTGCATAGGTGTCTGAGTGTATGAGTGAGTGGGAAAAAGACTGAAAGAGATAGAGAGAGAAAAAGAGTGAGAGAGAGAGAGTTTTTTTAGGCTTCGATATATAATATACTTAGAATGAGATATTCCTTGACAAATTAAAAAGAAAAATGTATTTGTCATTTAAAAAAAGTAAGATAACCTTTCAGTATGTACCTTAAACATTTGTACTAAAAAAACAAAACAAAGAAAGAGGGACACGAGTCTGGCTATACTTAAACCCTCAACGCTCAGGCCCTCCTTACGAGTGTGTTAGTGGTGGTGGTTGAACCACCCCCAAAGTGGCGATCTGACCTCCACATTACGAACCGTTAGCACAGCCACTTTTAGGCCGGCCGACGGCCTGGTGGTGCCAGCGGTTTTAATCTGCCAGGGCAGTGCAGCTAGCAGCGCTGCCCTGGGGATTACGATGTCCATGACCGCCAGCTTCTGAAAGGCGATTCCACCGCCATGCAAAGGCTGGCGGAGACAGGGTACCGGAGGCCACATGGGGGCCCCTGCACTGGCCATGCCCTTAGCATGGGCAGGGCAGGGCCCCCATGGACAGCGCTGTTGCGCTTTTCACTGCCTGAATTACAGGCAGTAAAAAGCTGTGCTGTCACACCCAACACACCACAACATTGCCGCCAGCATGATTACAAGCCAGCATCAATGTTGTGATGAGTTTCCCACAGGGCCAGGAAGAAAATCGTAATAGGGTCAATGGGAAGAAAACCGGAGTGGCTGTCTTCCGGCCCAAAGCGTTTGGCGGGCGGTCTTCAAGGGCTCCCCTGCAGTCCTTACATTTTTTATCTTTATTTTATTTTTAAAAAAGCCCTTTGCAGTCTATCTGGGATGGCGGGGGAAGCCTCAAGGCCTCCCCAGAGTCCCATCGCTCCAGCAAACAGGCAGCTGCTTCTAACAGTAGCTGCCTGGTTGCTGGAGCAAAGCTTTCATCTCTGTTCCCTGCATGCATTGCTGTGTACAAGGAATAGAGATGTAAGGTCCGCCTTCAGACAGCGGGCCTCTTTGAGAGGTCCCGTTGTTTGAAACCAGAGAGTTTGATGTGGCTTGGATGGAGCTTCAGAGTTGCCACAACAAATAGCTATGTGCTGGGGGGCATCCACGCGGCCCCCCTCCAACTTACAAGAAGCTCTGGGGAGGTGGTGGGCATGAGGGTCTGAAACTGACCCCTTTACATTATTTTGTATTTGCCCGAGGAGGTGGTGTCCCCGCACCCTACTGGTTAACTACCCTGGGGAAGTGGTGGTCCTTAGAGCTGCCTGAGCGGCCCACACCTAATTTCTTTAATGACCTGAGGGGTGGTCCCAGGGTGTAGCCCCCTCGCTCATATTTCATATTTCATTATTCGCCCCAGGAAGGTGGTGGTCCCCAGGGGGTAAGGGGCCCGTTCCCCCAGCTCATATTCCTTCAATCGCTCATGAAAGCCCAAGGAGAGGGGCCCCATCTGTCCGCCTCCTCTATTAAAACCCAAATGCCCCTGAGACCTGGCCCACCCAGGGCCAAACAAAATAGAAAGCGCAGGACACTGCGTTTTAAAAAATTAAAAATCTTAGAAAAATCCACTGATCCAAAAAATGCTTTTTAGCACCAGGGATATGGGCCCAGGATTACTCTACCCTGGCCTCTTTTTTTATGGCTTTTTCTTCTGGGACACGGCTGAAGCCGAGTCCCAAGATGGCTACCAACATTTCCTTGTTGAAGTGCTGGCAGCCAATCATATATCAGCATGGGGACAGTTTGATCCTTGGAGAATCCTTAAAACTAGATATCTAGATTTTTGCCCTTAAATGACTCCAAAACTACTGAACAGATTTACACCAAACCACAAAAAGCATAATCTGCAGAACAGAATCTAGCCTCGTCCACATTCAGTGTAATTCCGTTCAGCAGTTCGGGCTGTCGGCGTGTCTAAAAATAAAAAAACTCTATAGACACAGAATGGAGAAAAAGTGTTTTGCCCCCCCCCCTTTATTTTGGCCCCCGCTTTATGGATCACCCCAAAACATTTAGGACAGCAGCTGAACGTACCAAAGTGCGTGGTTTGAAAATTTCGTGAAAATTCATTGAGCAGCACCAAAATTATTGCAAAACTAAAAATGCTCCATCTATGGGAAAAACGGTCCTAACTATAACTACTTAGTGGCAACCGCCACTAGGTAATATATATATATGTATTTATTCTCATCAAATGGCCGCATTCCAGCCAGCGCACTCTTACTGCCGGAGCCAATGAGGGAGTTTTTGCGGCCAAATTCCAAACATATCTTCAGCAAAAAGTCAAAACCATTGCAGTAAAATGAAAGGGAAAAAGGGACCAGGTTATATGATGGTGATGCAATGGTTTTGACTTTTTGTTTGACTTTCTTTATATATAAAATCAAAGGTCAAAGTCCCTCAGGGCCATTTCAGAGAAAAAATTGGGAGGGGACAATCAGTCCCCCTCCCTGAGCTGGTAAAGGCACCATTCCCAGGCTCACTTAATCAAATAAAGGAGATGGGGAGCCCAGCCCCCCTCCCTGACCTGTTATCAGCACCTAGGAACCAATCCCCTGGGGCCACCTATTTAAATAAGTAGGCGGTAGGCAGTGCTCAGGGAGCCCTCTCCCTGAGCCCCTTTAGGCCTTGGAGACCCATTCTCCAGGGCTGTATAGTTTAAGGGGAGTCCACTCAGCCCTCCGTTATCGTCTGCAGTGATCTCAACCCTGAGACCTTGTTAGATCCTGTAGACCACATACCCCAGGACCACTCTTTTAAATAAAGAGGATGGGGCACTTGTGGCCCTACTCCCTAGGTCAACTTTGGCCCCGAGGACCCCATACTCCAGAGCCCAGCACATTTTTCAGGGAAGGAGGCATGTTGCCCCAGGCTGATTTCGGCACTGGCACCAAATCCCGGGCCATACTCTCCCCATTGTTCTTGGGCTCCCTAATAGCTACTACCCTGAACCTGCCATTGTCTTCTGCCAACTTATATTTGCCTCTTTTCACCTATTGCCTTTTCCTCTTTTCTGTCCTCTACTCTCCATCTTCTGTTTGCCTCTTTATCCTAACTGTTTGCCAATTTATCATCTGTTTGCCTCTTATCCCCTGTTTGTCTCTTTTCCTCTGTTTGCCTCCTACCCTCTATCTGCCTCTGTATCTTATCTCCATTTACCTCCCATACCCATTTGCCTCTATTCACCTGTTCATCTCTGATCCTCTGTTTGCCTCTTATCTGTTTGCCACTTCATCCTCTATTTTGCTACTTTATCCTCTTTTCACCTATAGCTAAATTAGCTTTGCTTCCCTTACTCTTTTGCTCTTTCTGATGCCTTTCTCACTCTTTCCCTCCCTCGTCCTCCCCTGCCACAGCTCCCCCTTGCTTTCCCAAATCCTGCTACCCTGCCCACTACCACTAAGCTCCAACCATCAAGGGCTAACTTAATGGATGCCATAGTCCGACGAGCCTGCTGGTGTGCCAAATTCACGCCAAAGGCGAGCCCATCAGCTCCCGTCTGTGCCTTGACTATGTCCAGTGCCAGGAACCACTCCTACACAGGTACACTGCCACCGATCTCCACACACTTGACCCTGGACCCTGGAAGCCCCAGCATACTCTGCTACTGTACATCACCATTTTGGCTGCATTCACTGCACTTTCACCTACAATGACTCACACACAAGCACACCATCCAACACCAAACACACCACCCCAACACACACACAGCTCACTTGCATCTTCCTCAACACACGCTCACTCTGCAAGCATGCCACTGAGCTATGGGACCTTATCACCACCATCTCACCTGACATTGTCTTCCTCAAAGAAACGTGGCTCATCCCTTCATTCACACCAGACATTGCTGCAGCAACAACCGAAAGGTAAAAGAGGACCCACCAAGACCGCATCAACAAACTCAGAGGTGGGATCGCCACCATCCACCAGGAAACCATCCAGTGCACTACCATGGTGGACCATGTCATCCCAGTCTTGGAACACCTAAACTTCAAGCTCCAAACTGACGTCAATTCTGCCATCAGAGGCACCCTTTCCCACAGACTTCCAGGACCACACCCCAGTTTCTGCAACATCATCGCCAACTTCACCACCCCCTCACCTTAGACTCGACCAACTAGATCTTCCTCATCGACCTTAGCTTCCACCATAATGACCTTAGCGACCGCAACACTGCCCATCTCCTTGAAAGCATGAACATCATCGGCCTCAACCAACTCATCGGCGACCTCACTCACACCCCTGGGACACTCTAGACCCCATCTTCACCTCCAGCAAACAAGTCAATTACAGCCATTTTATCAAACTCACCTGGACTGACAACTCCATTGTCCATTTCAACATCTCCAGCCCCCGTACCACCACAACCACCCAATGCCCCCCACTACAGCTAGAGAAAAGTTACACAGATCCAATGGACTGACGCCCTCAACATATCTAACACAGACACCACCACAAACCTGGACCGTAGTGTCAAAAATGTTAACACCTGGATAGCCAATGGAGCCAAAAGTGTTCCCCCCATCAAGCCTAACAGACACATCAGATCCGCCAAGCAAGCAAGATGGTACACCAAAGAAGTAAGAACAGCAAAATGTGACTGCAAACGACTAGAGGGAAGATGGTGCCCAAGCAAGAACACCTCCAAAAGGACCACCTTCAAATCCTCCCTCAGCCACTACCACAGGATGCTAAGAGAGAGAAAGAGTGCCCTAGCAGATTGGATACACTCCAGCTCGAACCACAACAAAGAACTCTTTAGGATTGTTAGGGAGTTCTCCAATCGCACTGCCACAGAAAACAGAATAACCCACACTCAAGAATTCTGCGAAAACCTTGCCAACTTTTTCCATGACAAGACCCTCACCATCTAGAGAAACCTCAAACCCCAGTCTGTGCTGACAAACTCCCTCTACTCTCCCCCTCACCGCGACGAGCTCTGATCACCTGCTGACACGTAGACCCAGCTCACCCCCAAGTACACCACCACCATCTTAAGCACTGTCAACTCAGTAGTTCTCAAGTATCTTTGTCAACATCACATCTTTAATCTTGGAAGCCACAGGATCAGCCAAAAACTCATCACTCTGTTCAACACCTCTCTAACCACGGCTACTTTTTCCAAAGAGTGGAATCACACAGGGGTCAAACCATTATTCAAGAAGCCATCTGCTGACCCCAGTGAACTCAAAAACTACCGCTCCATCTCCCTGCTCCCCTTCCTGCACAAGATCCTGGAGAAAGCCATCAACAAGCAGCTCTCGAATCATCTGGAAATGTGGGCCGGGAAAGTACAAATATTAGAGATGACAAACGCACTAATTTACCGTGATCAAGGCCCTTTGGTTGAAACGTGCCAGTGTTGGTTTAAAGGCCGTGAGCGGCGGGGTTGGCCACAGGGCCTGCAGCCAAACCCCCCAAATGCACACTTAGCCCCACCCTGCGCATGGCCTTTGGACTTGCATGGCGGGGTATGGTGTGAGAGTGGGCTTATTTTTTTCTATTGGGCTTCGGATCTGCAAATCCATCATGGATTCACACTGGGGATCATGCTGTGTGCCACAGTGGATTTGCGGATTGTCCAAAAAGAAATGTGTAATTTTTTTACCCATGGGGTCCAGATACCTCTATCCTGACATGCTATATGTGTTCTCTTTTATGTTTTCTCCCAGGGAGCCCAGCCAAGAAACACATGGAGGCAACAACTTTCCTTTCAGGTTGTGGCCAGCCAATCAGAGCCTTGATTTTTGCCCGGATCCACAGGTACCTGCTGATCCACATAGGATCCACATCCTTAAATATCTATATTTTTTTCTTTAATAACTCCAAAACAATTGACAGCAACAGATTTACACTAAATTACAAAAAGTGATCTTTCTAGACCTAGATACACCTTTTGGCAAAATTTGCTGTAATTCCTTTCATCGGTTAGAGCTGGAGCCATGGCTAAAAATTGTAAAATCTCCATAGACGTTGCATGGGATAAAAATAGCAGCTGACGTAACTAGGACTCTAGTTAAAAAAAATTCATGACTTGTCAAAAGGTGGCAAAGTTAATAGCAAACAAAAAAACACTTTGCCTCTGGGAAAAGTTGATCCTAACTATAACTACCTACTGGCCATATATACATAGACTGAAAAAAACAAAGGTTAAAGTAACGTTATAGATAGGTGTGATAAAAAATATCTATTTTGGGCCATTTTTGTTTTTAAAAAAACCTTAGAAATTCACTGTGAAAACCAAAGACAAAAGTATAATTATAGTTAGGTATGATGAAAAGTTCTGTTTTTTTTTAAAGAAAAAACCTTAGGAATTCACTGGAAAAAACACAAGTTGAACAGGTGACTATGTCAGTGACAACATTCACGTTTTGACCTAGAAAAAGGACAGAAATTCCCCAGTTACAGTTAGCAGAGCTAACTATAACTTATGCCCACGCAATGCACTGCTTATAATCTCATGTGCATATTACAACACTCATGACATGTTCTATGACATCATTTATGACATCACTGATGACATCCCAAATGACATCATTGATATAAAATGAATATACTACAATTAGCCTTAAGAAATGTCTTTAGTTTATTAGATCAGAACAATAGGCAGCAATCAAATAACCAAACTTCAGGCAATATATTTGCTTAATGTACTGACTGAAAATAGCCCTCGGAATAATCTTTAGGAGGGTTTTTAATTTTCTCAAGAGCACTAGAATGCCAGGGGTTTACCATCCCCCTATGTACTAGGAGTAAGAATGCATGACAATAATTTTGCACCCATTACACCGTCCTACTCTCTAAACTGCACAGTAGTGCTGGGTAAGTAGACGTGCAGGAAAGAATAGTAAGTCTATACTATAGTGGTTGGCGACATAGTACATGCAATATTATTGCAGGTCTATATTATTATCCTCAAAATATTGTCATACAACTTTTTAGCTATATAGCTAAAGAGTCGTTAATGAAAAATGGCATTTTAAGATATACATCATATATAACAAATGTGATTTCACTTTACTCAATATTTGGACATAAAAGGAATTTTCCAGTAAATCATTTTAAATAAAAAAAAGTTTAGAAAAGCGAATAGTGGTCACCCAAGACCCATTGTGGTTTGGTCCAGTTCTTGATGCATAAAATTCCCTCACTGTGAACAAGCAGAGGTTCCTTGAATTAAATCCAATATCAAAGACAGAGGACGAGACAGCTAGATCAAAGGTAAGACCTGTTTTATGGTAGGGTCCACTCACGACTGAACAGAGTGAAGATGTTTTAAGGAGATATTATAACCACCAGAACACCCACATAGTTATGAGCCTTATCTATTCAAGTGAGAGTTTCAACAACAGATCAACAAACAGTTTGAGAAACCTGTGGTTTAGTGGTGGCAGTGTATGGAATTAGTTTTTTTAAATAGTTGTAATTTCCTGCAGCTACATTACATAAAATGAGCTTTAATACTGTTGATCGCAATAAACTCTATCTTATGATAATATCTCCCAGAATATTCCTCAATTTTGTTATATTTTATTTTTCATAGAACTTATTAACATCTATTCCTTATTTTCTTAGGGCATCTTCAATCTGCCAGGTGCATAACATGTAGCACCACTCCCCCATTATTGTACTACTAGATGCGATGGGATTTTCGCATGGGAACAGAGGCAGCACTAGCGTTAAGCCTCCATAATGAAATAACTCAGTCCATTTCTCATCATCATTGTATTATGTAACAGAGCAACAAGGTTTGTATAATAAATCCCACTTGCCCAAAGTGTACTTATTCATATTTTTCCTTCAGAAACTCAGGATCTTGAACTCTGCTAATGTTTCATTACCCCTGAATTGAAATCAAACTAAATAAAGTCTTTGTAAAATGGCTTCCTGATCTTTCCACAGTGGTCTCCCACTTTTTCCAGTTTAGGTTTCCTGCCTTTAGGTCTCCTAGTGCTATGACATAATCTGGCAGTGTCACAGAAAATTTGCTTTTCCCTACAACATATTCAGTGAATTGGTTTCACCTAATTGGCCAATATGCTTTCCAGTACATCTGTGGTAGGTTGGCACAGGAGTTTTAACAGTGGCATTGAAGATACATGCCCTATGGGATCTGCAGTGTACATTCACCCCACCCACATATATGACAAAAGTTTATGACGCTAGATAGCACCATTGTATTCAAAGGCTGAACTGCAGTTTAATGATACATGGCAATGCAAAGTGCTCTGCCATTAGAATGTTCTAATTATAAATTAACTAATCCATTCCTAAATGTGCCTTGTAACTCCATGAGAACAAATCCTCTGGAAGCAGGAAGGCTGATATGAGTGTCAACAGTGGCCCCTTAGTGGAGATTAGATATCTGGGAGGAAGGCAAGAACAGATGGCAATACAGAGGGCACACTTGATAACTATTCCTTTTGAAGCAGGGATCCCAAATGGGAGAGTCAAGAAATGCAATCATTCATGAAATGAGCCACTCTACATTTTATGCTTGTGTACTCACCAGAAGGGAGAACCTGTTCAAGCAATGTGGGGCGGGGGAAGGACACCTCATCTCCATGGGGAGAGACAGATTAGGAGGCAAATATCAAGTATGTGCAGGAAGCCTAAACCAATTTTGGATGAGTGATCCCAGGATGGTTTGCAGAAAACTAAGAATGGAAATCCTGAAAAAAGGAGGTTGGGTTTTGGCAGAAAGATTTCCAGGATTCAGTGTGGAAATGTGGCTATTTAAACAGGTCTCACCCAGTGGCCTGAACATTGATTGCTAACGTATAGGGTCAGCCTTGTTTTGATACGTGTATACTTAGGTCAGGAGGCTTGGGGAGAAGGAAAAACTGTGTTTCTCCACGACTCATTATTCTCTGTGTGATCTTCATCACAAATCAATGGGCTTACTGACACAACTAATATACTCCTAAATTAATATTAACAATATTTCATAACATTTGGAATGCACTAGCAGCAAACTTAATTTTAGAAGGCATTACAGAACTGCGATAATGATCTATAAGTATGAAAATATTCTTTGCGGGGTTTGCTCCTGTGCAGATCCAGACTTCATTGCAATAGCTGCTCTGGCCACTCCCTGGGCATTCCCATTTTGCATTTGCAAAGAAGAAGTGGATCATCAGTATTTACAACAATGGTATTTTTGATCCTCTTGCTAAGGGAGCATGTGTATGTTTATGAACACACAGTTTAAGTTCCGCTTGTCCATCTGAAAAACCTTTACTGTTGTAGGTAGCGGACTTTTTGTGTGTGCTCAGTTTGTTGTTAGAGACACAAATATGTGCCTCTTAGAAAATGTTAGAAGATTTGGTAATTAAACAAAAATGAATGTTCTGTTAAACCATGGTAGAAAATATGGCGTAGTTCCCTACTGAGACCATACAGTCACTCATTCATAAAATTGGGAATAAAAAAATATGTTTTAATTTGGTGGGGAGTTAACTTAGGGAACTATCCCTTAAAAAGATACATGTATATAGAGTGTTATACTGGTGGCATGATCACAAAAAGCTTTGGTAGATGGGCAGTGTGCTACTCCAGAGATGATACTTGGTCAGAGGTTTGTGGGCTTGAAGTGTGGCTTATGTGAGATATTTTTTGGTGTTGTGCATGATATGTGAGTGATGACCAGAGCTGTGTTTGTGTTATGTTGTATTAGATGTCAATGCATATGGCCATGCACTGGACAAAAAAAAGAAGAGTGGGTTTGGAATGCTCGAAACTATGATACATTGTCTTATCTAATTAGAAGGGTGCAATATTGAAAGTCTGGCCTTTTTGGAGGTATTTTGGTGATGTACATGGATAGAACAGTCTGACAATTTTGCTGTAAACATCTAGCTCTGCTTATGAGTGGAGTAAAACGAAGTACAGTGAGAAATAGCTGTGTATATGGTCGTACCTACTATTCCTGACGAATATGTGGTTGTGGTTTTAGTTTGGATATCATCCCCTGTCCTATGCCATCATGCCCTGGTTGTGAAGGGAAATGGTTATGTCTCTTGGTAAAATCAATCTTCCGTCTCTGTTTGAAAGAGACCCTGTTTGCTGCCTTCCTGAATTTCAGGTGGTCTTGGATGTTACATCTTTGATAGGAGAGACTGCCTTAATTTAATAAGGTACCAAAAGGACTCTTCATTCTCTTACTCCACTTATTTATTTCCTCGTTCAGCATTCATAACTTTTTTGTGCATTAAAATGAATTATAGGCTTATGGTTGATTGTATTGTACAAAATGAACTATTGCCTAAATCTTTTTCATACACTGTCCTTAATAAAAAAAACTATTAGGTGGAATTGTGTCTTTATAAAATACGGGTCTCGGGGGTACTCTGCGGGCAAGTATAACTAAACGTTTTTTTTTCATTATTCCACATAATTGTATGTGCTTTTATAGGAACCCAGTAGTCTAATTTATCGGTGAATGTGCTTTATATAACAGAACACTGCCACTCTTAGCTGGCTCATAAATATCTAACTCAAAAATCTATTTTCGAAACAGCTTTTCTTTGCCCATTTGTCATGATCAGTTGTTGGACGGCTGAGAGGCTTGCAGCAAAACACCCTAGAAAGCCTGTCAGCACATACACGCTTGAAAAACGTCTGACAGTTTGAGTTTGCAGCAGAAAATTAAAACAAAAGTTGTCTGCTTGCTGATCTCACAGTGCAATACATGGCAAGCGTTCTGGTATAATGCCAAGTAAGACTGTTAGTACTGCACCCCTGAAGAATCATGTGAAGGGCTGCCTTACTAATCACATGAGCGTAATTAGATGCACATTAGTGGTCATATTAGCAATTACATTTAAATGAAGCTTTAATAAAAATAAAATTAGTACATGTATGCCACAGATGTACCTCAGAAAATAGGCAATAAAATTGGTGATGTAAATCAAAGACAACAAAAATAGTTGCTTTTTGTACTGTCTTAGGACTCTCGTTATTGGAACGAGACTGCTTGATTCAGTGTGACTGCACCACAGTTTGTGGATGACTAAGTCAATCACACACTGTTTTGGCAGATATCGGCCCAACAGTTTCGGCTACCTAGCAGCACCTCACCCAAACATAGAAAGCAAAGATTATTTGTGGCAGCCTGACGCATGACACACAGGGCCTCCTTATGAGTTTGGCAGTCTTTTAGCAAGCCTGACGTGGTGGGTGCCAAAAGACTGTCATGTTGGCAGTCATACGACCACCGTATTATAACTCACACAGCTAAGTCTACCAAAAGCAGCCAAAATTCTGAAACCGCCAGGACCCTGGAGGGTAGGAAAGAGGCGGTCCCAACACCAGCACTACCAGCCCGCCCAAAAAATCTCCAAACCTAATACGACCCACAAATCACGATGGTGGTTCTTCCATGGTGGAAGACCAATGACGGTGTGATCTGCGGCGGTCGGTGGCCACCATAGTAATACAGCACACCACATTGGATAATTTAAAAATCCTGCACCTGACACACATCCACACATCCGACAACCTACACACTGCACTATAAAACACACCTCTTCACACCCCACAATCCTTTGCAACGAGAATGCCATACAGAGCTCAAAAAAGCCACACTCAAAAATCCGAACCAAAGATTAGGCACCCCTACACACTTCACATAGCACACATCACACACCTGCACAACATACCCAACACAACAATTAGTACCCCACACATTAGACACCCCCGTCATCCACTCACATCACAGCTCCCACTCTTCATCACCGATTTAATGTTCCTTCTTTTTTTATCTTCCTTACCATCTCGTCTTCCACTAGCATGTCCCCACACAAACATCTCAGTTTCACAGATGATGAATTGAGGGTCATAGTGGAGGAAATCATCAAAGTAGAGCCACACGTATTTGGAGCAGAAGTCCAGCAAACATCTATCACAAGGAAATTGGAGATGTGGCAAAGAATAGTCGACAGGGTGAATTCTGTAGGCACCTAGGCACGCACAAGGGAGGACTTCAGGAAGAGGTGGAACGAACTCAGGGGGAAAGTGCGTTCCATGGCCGCCAGGCACCAACTGGCGGTCCTCAAGACTGGAGGTGGACTCCCACCTCCTCCCCCAACTTTCACAACATGGGAGGAGAAGGTCTTGGAGATCCTGCATCCTGAGGGCTTGACAGGAATTCCTGGGGGAGTGGAAACAGGTAAGTCACAACACCCATGATGCCACCCTAAACTTTTGTCTAGCATGCTCACTGTTTACCTTTTGACATCTTAACAGCCAACCCACTTACCACCTCTGTATCCAACCATCTAAATACACCTCTCTGCCATCTTACATGTCAACTAAACTCACCTGGGGCCACAGTGTCTGTGTATGGAATGGGTAGTACAGGGACTGATAGCACTACAACTCCCAGCAGGCACTGGTCCACCAATAAGAAAACCAGAACAGTGTGCTACAATTAAAATTGCCTTGCATGTTAAACTAACAAACAATTACCCCCGTCGGAATGCTCCACAATTGTACAGTCTATGGAGGTTATTACAACTTTGGAGGAGGTGTTATTCCGTCCCAAATGTGACGGATATACCACCAGCCGTATTACGAGTTCCATAGGATATAATGGACTCGTAATACGGCTGGTGGTATATCCATCACTTTACCGTCACTTTTGGGATGGATTAACACCTCCTCCAAAGTTGTAATAACCCCCTATGGCAATGACAGCAATGCTATGGGCATCTGACAGTACAATACCATCCAACTCACAGCTACAGCTGTGTTCCCTGCTAAACTGTTCTTTAAATCTCCATTTAAACAATGTAATATACTCACCTGGGGGGCACATGTATATAGGAAGTTGGATGTGTTTGGAGTACACCCATATAGAGGCCCCGGCATAATGGTTATTCCTATACTGTTGATCAGCTCTGTTTCCATAGTACATTGTGCAGCTGTTAGTTGACTCAGTGATGCTATACACCTAACTTGGAGATAATTTTAAAATGTAAAGTCATTTAGCAGACAAGATATGAGTCTATGAACAGACATTTAACCACCAAGATACTCCAACATCTTGTAGCAAGTTGTATGATACAGGAAATCGCTCTTTCCCATATAGCTGTAACCCAGATTTGGAAGCAAGTGTCAATGTCATATCATGGGATCAAGTAAAGACTTTGTTTGCATGTCACATAGCATGTCTACCGGTCAAAGTTTGATATCACTTGTTGAATAACTTTTAGTAACTGTGTGTTCCACTTCTCCTACAGGTAACCAAGCTATTGTGACAATGGAAAGGACACTGAAGACAGTCACTTGACCTCTTGATGAAACCCTCAGTAAGGAAATCACCCCTGGATGTGTGGACATCGTGGATGACTCTGGCCTATCTGGGACACCTGGTCTGTAAATATCTGTCAGCCTCACCCTGCCCACATCGACTCCTCCCAACTCTGTTGTTTTAACATCTTAGGCAACCATTTGCCCCCAATCCTGTGTTCCATGGATAGTGTCAACCATCATGTGCCCCCCCAATACAGGTAACTGAGTCAACTGTCGTAACCCAGACAATGATGGACCTGGCACCAGTGGGAGTGGGCAAAAAATACCAGGGGCAAAGGCATCTGGGGGTCGGGTAGGTGGGAGGAATGGTGTGGGCCGGAGGCTGGAGGCTCCTAGGGATACAACTGGCCAGGACACCATCTCTCAAGTCTTGAGAACTTACCAACAATCCCAAGGCGTGATAGGTCAGGTACTTACCACAATGGGGGAGATCAAGCAGCTGCAGAGGGACAACCACCAGGAAGTGATGCAACAGTGGGAGGTCCAAAATGCCCATTTGGCTGCCATTGCAAGGGTGTTGGGAGACATGAATACTACCCTGAGTAGGTTATGTTAACAACAGCTGGCCCCTTCCACTAGCAATGTGACATCTACCCCTTCTACATCTGTGGCAGCCAGTGGAATGGAGGCCCTGCCAGGGGAAGCACATGTCTCAGACACTCCTGCCTCTGTACCCGATGAACCCCTCCCTGCAAATGTGGACGTCAACCTAAACATCCAGGAGGAGCAGATGCCGAGACTTCAACCACTGCTAGAAAGTGAACCTCTACTATTTGGTTCCCCTTGTGTGTCACTGATACACCCTATTGACTGTCCTATAACCAATCTCCATTTTCTAATGGTACAAGAACACTGAACTTTAGACTCAAAATGTTGTTGCAGCTACCCTGATTACTTTATCCGCAATGACTGAACCCTTCACTGTTTAAATTAATTTGATTTGATCCAGTTCCCACGTATGAATGTGCACTCCTTAATAAACACTACTAAACCACAGATCATGTGTGAGAGTAATTTATCGGTAATATGTAACTGTTAACTGTAATACCCCTTGCACATAAAAGATATGCACAAATGAACCAACTTAGTAAAGTCCCGTCCCACAAGTATTGTTTAATCATGGTACATTTTGCATTTGATATAATTGATGCACAAACGTCTATTCACATTCATTGCATTTTCCTACATATAAGTTGGGAAAATGCAAATGATCACACAGTGAAGTACTGCTGCTCACTTTAGTGACTCAGCATAAATGTGAACTACCAGCACCCCACATACCACTGAAGTTAGGGACATGCCAGTATTTTACTATCCGAATAAGCAAACAGATTGGTTCAATGTATCATCAGCTAAAGCCTTATCAAATACCCATACCATACCTCCCAAATGACCATACCCCATAATACAGACAGAGGTCTGTAGAAATGCCCCCAGTAATGGAACCTTCCACTTGCCATGGTCAGGTATCAATAGGCATCCTACTCACCTATGTCAGTGTTGATACACATGCACAGTGACCAGAAATGAGGAAACACAGTGCCAGCTGCATACAAATAAGGTAGTACCAAAATCAAGCCATTAAGAAGGTTGAGGTTATAGATTGCATAGGATGACGTGTCAGAGACACAAGACCACACACATGACACCATGGGTCCCACCTCCCATGGCAAACAGGTCTATGGTGTGGAGAAGAACACTACCATCCCACTGTCCTGACAGTCTGGGCATAGAACTCACACACCACAAATCAGTACCTGGTTCAATCTGTGTTCATTTCAAATGTCAGTCTCACCTAGTGGAACTGCTGGCTCCTCCTCATCTGGTATAAATGGGATTTGACATCTCAGGGCGAGGTTGTGGAGCATGTAGCAGGCAACAATAATTTGACATACTTTGGTGGTTGAGTAGAGGAGGGCTCCACCAGTCTTATCAATGCTGCAGAATCTTGCCTTCAGGAGCCCAAAAGTCCACTCCACGACACACCTTGTCCTTCCGTGGCCTCATTGAAGTGGACTTCCCCTTGCATGGTTGAGTACCTCACTGGTGTCCAGAGTTCCCTGTAAGGATAGGTACAAAAATGCAAACATAAATCTTGGGCATCCAAACATTTTGTAGCAGATATAAGTTACAGACACAAATGACATATATGACTTACAAACCAGCCAGGCCCTCTCTGTGTATTGTTGTGTCATCAGCAGTGGGCTATTGCTGTTCCTCATGATGATGGCATCATGGACTGACCCCGGGTACCTTGCAAAAACTTATGAAATGTAGAGATCAGCCTAACAGACTACTTGGACGTTTAATGGAGTGGAAGTTTTTCCTGTTCCTATACACCTGTTCATTGCCATTTGGGTGAACCAAGTCTACATGGGTGCCATCAATGGCTCCCACCACATGTGGGATGTGTGCCAAAGCATAAAAATCAGCCTTCACATGGGCTAAATCTTCAAGTGGTGGAAATCCGATGTAGCTGTCCAGGTGTTTCAACAATGCACACAGTACAGCCTTCAAAACCAGGCTGAACATAGGCTGAGACATCCCTGCAATTAGGGCCACGGTTATCTTGAAAGGTGCCCTTGGCCAGAACTTGCAGCACTAACATGGCTTTTACAATGGGTGGCATGCTACAGGGATTACGAATGGCAGGCATGAGATCTGGCTCCATCTGACGACAGAGATCCATTATTGTGTGCCTATCCAGGCAGTAGAATTGGATGGCCCGCAGGTCTGCTAGTGGACAGTACACTGGTGGTTCTCTCACTCTTCTCATGCCAGGGTAACTATGAGAGATAAAACCAGGATGGATGTATATCACTCATTCGGTCCATTGTAAGCATTAAAATAAATCTGTCACACATATGGTGTCATTATGACCCCAGCAGTAAAAAACGCCTACAGCCACGGCAATGGCCGCCAAAAGTCACTCGGCGCGGCTACCAGCCTTCTGCCGGATTATGACCATAGCCGGATTTCTGACACAAGGAAGGTGGAAATCCGGCTGTGGCGGGGGCGGGGAAGACCCCTATCAGTGAAAGGGAACAAATTCCCTGCCACTGATAGTGACCACTGCCATGATTTTCGTGGCGGTAAGGGTGCCACAAAAACCATGGCGGTAGGCGGGGTCATAATTCCGCAGGCGGGCAAGTGACGGCTGCCGGACTGGAGATTGAAATCTCCACCCCGGTGGTCATTACCGCCGTGGCAGTCGGTGTGGTACATTGGGGGTGTGGCTTCAGCCAAACCGCCAATGTCATTATATGGAGGAGAGTACAGCCAGCCTGTTGGCAGTACTTTTCTCCATTTTAACACCAACCGCCGGGGTCGTAATGAGCCCCATAATGCTCGAACATGTCATATGAAAATGTAGAAACATTGTTCACAGAACATACCTAGGCAAATAATGGCTTATTACTGCAATCGGATCCCTTTCCTCAATCATGATTTAGAAATGGATACGCATGTCACTAGAAGTCTCTGTGATAATGATATTCTTACCATGTTTCAAATTTTTAAAATACAAATGCCATATTTCAGATTGCCATTGGTATGCTGACTAAAGTTACATTACATATAAGTCATCAAGTGTACACCCTGTACATTAATCCTGCATATTCCTACATGTTTGATCAAAGCCAGCAGTGAACCCAATGTCGTAGATATGTGTTGCAGCTTGTGATGCAACTTTGATTTAACTTTATCAATTATCTATGAGCCTTAAAATGGCAACTGCCTGACCTACTGTACTGGATATTAGGAAATGACCTATCTCAGCCGGCGGAAGTCTTCATGGTGGTAGGCATATACAACTGCGGTGGGCATTGCCATTTGAATACATTGCTGCCCTTGGCGGTCTTGCACCAATGGCGATGTCCGCCGGCAGTGACGGTCTCTTATGTGGTGGACGTGACCGCCATCTCATACTTCATCTCTCACTTGACTCCTGACACTGCTGCCAGCAAGACCTCCATAATCTGAGCTGCTGTGTACTGCCTCTGGGAGCAATCATGCCTCTGGTGGAGGAGGTCCTTCCCCTATATTGGTCGATCTTTGGTACACCAGAGGAACAGGTAAGTGCGCCATGTGCACATATGTATATTTACTCATCTATCCTTTGTTGTGACAAGCAATGGTTAATGGGTAAAGTTTATGATGATGTCCAGGAACTGTGGAAGAATGAAGGGTTGTGGTAATATGTGTGGGTAGATGGCCATGCACATATGTGTTTTGATGGATTTTCAGTCCTGAGACATGGTAGAGTGTGTGATGTATGTTCCCTGACCCACCTACTGATTGTAATATGTGATCACTGGAGGTGTTATGACAATCATTGCCAGGAATACAATGTTTACATATATGCTTGTGGTCTGGTCATATGTAACAAGCTGACACTGGATATGCATGTTGTGTGGCTGTTTCAACATTACACATGGCCTGTCTGCATATGGTCATCTATCACTGAAGGGGACGTTTAAGACAGTCTGTGTATGGCTAGTTGTACTAACTTGTTTTTCACCCTGCTTGTTTTGGTGTGGTGCATGCTGACATGACATTCTCTTCTTGTTTGTGTCATCCATGCAGGTCAATGCCCATCAGAAGAAGGGGATTTGGCATGCCATCGTGTCAACATCAGGACAGTGCGCGCTCTACGGGCGACGTAATGCAAGAAACCAGCTTTTATGAAATGTAATAATTCATGCATTCTATGTTAATGCAGTATGTAACCTTTTGCATTGCAGAGATTCATTTTGAAACATCATTAATGCTGTTTGCAATGTATTGCTCATTTTCGAGGCTTTGCTGCAGTATTACAGGGTGTGGATAGGGAGTGGTCCCTATTCTAAGCCCTTCTAGAATTCTGGCTGGGTGTGGCACGTGGGTGGGGCTTGGGTCTATTTAAGAGACCCAGCCCAGCTCCACATGCTCACTATTCAGAGGTCCCGGTGCAGAGCAGCAGCATTTTCCTGAGCTCCTGCTCCGAAGGCCTACCCAGGATTTCCAGGCCCTGTCTTCATTTCCTTGGTGATCTTCAAGCAGGGCGGTAAGGTGGAGGTTGTGTTAGGCCCCCGACTCTGTTTCCAGAAGTACTTGAGTTTTGGGCCTTTTGGCTACATCGAGTGTGCAATGGTTTTCTTGGCATTTAAATCCTGCAGTTCGGATCGGCAGTGTGCGCGATCGTAATTTGACATTTATTCCTTGATGGTTGAATCGGCAGCAGTGTGTACGATTCATATTTGGCATTTAACTTTCACAGCTCGGATCGGCAGTGTGCACAATCGTATTTTGGCATTTAATCCTTGATGGTTGAATCGGCAGCAGTGTGCACAAGTCATTCTTGGCATTCAACTTTCACAGTTCGGATCGGCAGTATGCACGATCATATTTTGGCATTTAATCCTTCATGGCTGAATCAGCAGCAGTGTGCACGATTCATTCTTGGTATTTAACTTTCACAGTTCAGATCAGCAGTGTGAAGCTCGTATCCTGGCATTTAATCCTTGATGGTTGAATCGGCAGCAGTGTGCACAATTCATTCTTGGCATTTAACTTTCACAATTCGGATCAGCAGTGTGCATGGTCGTATCCTGGCATTTAAAACTTGATGGTTGAATCAGCAACAGTGTGCACGATTCATTCTTGGCATTTAACTTTCATAGTTCGGATCAGCAGTGTGCGCGATCGTATCCTGGCATTTAAACCTTGATGGTTGAATCGGCAACAGTGTGCGCGATTCATTCTTGGCATTTAACTTTCACAGTTCAGATCATTTAACTTTCACAGTTCAGATCGGCAGTGTCCACTATCATGTTTTAACATTTGAACTTTGATGATCGTATTGGCAGCAGTGTGCGCGATTAATTTTTGGCAATTAAAACTTGTAACTCAGATCGGCAGATCGTATTTTGACATTTAGATACTGATGGTTGAATCAATGGCACAATCATTTCTGCTCATTGAAATTTTGATGCACAGTTATGATATTTAAAGTGTATAATAATAATAATAATCTTGAAGATCTAGACAAAGTGTATCCTTACAATATCATTCATGAGCTTATCACAGTTTATTCTTAAAAACCAATGTGTTGATTGATTACTGTTATAGTGTGCCTTTGCAATATCATTCATGAGTCTAGCGCAGTTTATTCCTAAAAACAAATGTGTTTATTGATCACTGATATTAAGTAGTTTCTATTCAAAGAATAACTTGAGTCAGTTCAAGGTTCAGAGCCTCAGACTGTATTCTAAAGAAAAGCTCATATTAAAGCTTGCATAATTCTTATTTATTTTCCAGGTACTCAGAACTAATAAGGTTATAATGTATGAAGGCTCTTTATATTTCATGTTATCTGTCCATAGCTATCCTGAACAAAGCTTATGAAAGTCAATGTGTATAATCTGAGTATTGTGTTCTTAACTTTTCCTTCCACAGGTCTCCTTCCCCGCTGTTCCCAACCTAAAACCCCTTCCCCCACTTGGCCATTCTTTAACTCTGTGCTATAACAGCTAATAGAGTTTGGAGCTGCCAAGAGGTGGACATATTGGAAACAGGTGCAAACCCCAAGGATGCAGACTCCTTGACACATCGCCAAGAAAGTGGGGACCCTGGGGTCCACAGCCGGTGGAATACCCACTGTAGGAAGAGGTGGGAGGACTTGAGACGATGGGCCTGGAAGACTGCAGAGGCCCAGCTGGGAATGTCCTCTCAATGGGGATGTCGGACCTTGACCCCCTAATGGCTCTCATATTGGCGGTGGCCTACCCAGAGTTGGATGGTCATTTGAGGGCAGCATAGCAGCCACAAGGGGGTAAGTACAGACCTAATGCAATTTCCCCCCTTTACCAGGTTAGTGGCTGATGTCACAGATTGTTAGCTCTGACAATGTGGTAAGTGCAAAGGGTCAAAGATCTACAGTAACAATATTAATGTACTGTTCCCAACAATGGTACACACGTATGTACATTCTAATGTGTACAGTGGCTTATTAATCACCTATGCTGTCCCCTCTGTACAAAAGTAGATGATGATGCAAATGTGACAGTGTAAAATGTGTACCACTATACAGCTTCTCATGCCTTGGTCGTTGTTCATTCCCACCTCCAGGTCAATACTCCCAATATCATGATGGTAAGTTGTCCAGGTCCTTTCTCTCTGTCCATTGCAATATCTCTTGATCCATTTCTATGTGCAACATTAAGTCTGACAATTTGAAGTAATTCCTACTTTTCAAAGGGTTTCTAATGAGTGACAGCATCATGTGAGGCTGTGATGTCCATCTGCCATTTCACATGACATACTTGCTGAACATATTCAGACCTGTTACAAGGTGATCCCCCTTGATAAGTGAGGGATGTACATAGACCTTTGTAATGTCTCATCTGAGTGGACAACGTACATGTTGGGAACCATGGAAGTTTTGCTAGACTCCTATTCGATCACAAACATTGGTGTCAGGGCTATGAATGTTAGTACCATGTTCATGTTCTGTAGGTGAACACCAATGTGGTGCACGTGTGGTAGTTCATATACACTTGTGAATCGTATGGTATGTGTATTCAGGCATTTGGCTTACATCATGGTGGGTGACCCTGTCATGGTAGCATCAGATGTGGTTTGTCACCCTAATGTTTTCTGACAGATGTAAGGCTAGTAATGTCTGATGTGTGGATAATGATGTTGCCACCCAGTCAGTAGGCACTTGATGTAATGATTGGTCGATTAGTTAAGGCTGATTGTCTCCTTCATGCACATAACAGTGGGCCATTGACTAGAAACAGAAGATGGGCAACATGTTACTGTGTGAGTAAATGCTCTGAGCTTATTAGGCCTTTATATGACTGATATATTTTGTTTTAAGGAGGACAATGACTTAGATGCCTTGGTTCACAATGTATTTACAATCCTTTGATACATCACTATTGGTACATGTGTAGGTGAAATGTTTTCAGACTCTTTCATCTCAAAAAGTTTGAGTTTGCCAACTAGACGAGTTGCATGATTGCATATATCAACTGTACATGTTTTTAGCTATGTGACATGAAGTGGGTATGGCTTGTGTACAGCAGGCTGTCTTGAGTTTACTATACAATAAGTTTAATTGCCTGTTACATGACATCAGGCTTAATTGTTAGTATGTGTTGAGTTTGTGTATTTGAATTGTGGAAATCAATGTCACATTTCTAAACTATAGATTGATTGTTGCTTGAATATGTTGCTGTGGATAGGGTCCATGTATCAAGTGGCAAAGTCACCATGTTATGGAATGATCAGCGTGATAGATCTACTGATATCATTGTGTTGTAGGTGTGTATTTTAGGTAGCTTAGCTGGTGTGTAATTATTTTATTGAGGGATATACATTGTATCTTGTTGTGACATGACACTTAACTGGGATACTTAACTGGGACTACCTGGGTTGTTGGTCAACTGTATGTAATGTTACTGATGTGTAAAGGATGATGGAGGTGGTATGTAGAGAATGTGATGACCATGCCTCACTTTCTGTTTTGCAGCATCAACATCAGCAAATAAAGGAGATGGGGCACAGCCCAGTGGGGAAGCTTTTAGCCACAGGAACTCCAGTCACGAGAACACCGACAGCGAGGGACCAAGTGGCCCAGAGGGGGAGGAGAGTGCCACAGGGGAGACTGGATCCAGTACATCATTATCAGAATCCTCTTCCAGTGGCCACTATCTGGTGGTGGCGGACCCATCTGGGACTACCCTAGTACCATCTCTGTCCACCAGCTCCCTTTCTATCACCGCCCTCCCTGTTGCTCCCCATCCAGTTGGCTGTGCCTGCCCATCCAAGAGGGTGGGTGTCTACTTTGCTGCAGGCAACTCAGCCCCAGCCTCTGTTAGCCCTGCTGCCCTCAGTGAGGAGGCTATTGACCTCATAAGGTTGATCTCTGTGGGTCAGTCGGAAATCGTGAATGCCATCCAGGGACTGGTAATTCAGATACAACAGAGTAATGCATTCCTGAAGGTCATTCATGGTGCACTGGCTGCCTACAGAGATCTTTTCAGGCTCTGGCCTCCACACTGACGGCAGCCAGTCATCCTCTGTCTACCATCACCCCTCCACCTTCCTCTTCCCACTCCGAATAACCCCTTCCCAGACCCAGCCCAAGCACACAAACAGAAACGTATGCATCCATCTCAACATCCAAGGGTAGCATAGACAAACATAAGCACCACAAGCAACATCCACCTGCATAAGTAGCAACAGTCAGTCCCTGGCCTGACACCCCCACCACCACCAGCATCACAGACACAACATCTGACACACCTGCAGACACCACACCAACATTCAGCGATCCAGCTGCCACACCTATCCTATTTGTACCAGTTCCTCAGACATCCACACCAGGCACCACACCAGCAGACACCACAACCACTGACACACCTACATGCAACACATCCACCATACCTGCAGTCACCACCCCGAACAGACAGCCAACCACCCACCACTGCATCCCCTAGCATCCCCTAGCACCTCCACCCATCATCAGCTCAAGAAACATAAATGCACTCAATCACCCACCCAACAAACACCCACCACCCATAAGCATATCTCTCTCAAACACGCACCAAAGACATCCAAACCAACACGTCTTAAAATCACTCCCTCTCTCTCCACACCCAAACCCCATTGTTATGACCATCCCCATGTGTGCAAAAAAGATTTCCTCTCTGAGTTCAACCTTTTTCCTACTCTTCCCACTGTGAAACCCCTAGAAGATCCGTTTCCCTACCCAAGGATATCACTTCCACCTCCAAAGTCTCCCCTACTCCCTGCCAGTACCCAAGCTCTTCCCCACCAAGAAGTCGACCCCTCCCAAGAAAACCCAACCCTCCCCCAAGCCAAACCCCAACCTCTCAAACCTAAGTCCACCCCCTCCAACCTAGGCCCACAGCCCCCCAGGAACCCCCAAGAGTCCCTGAGGTGCCTGCCTGCCCCATTGATGCTCCTACCTATGGAGGTTACATGGCTGTCAGGAGTCAAGTTGCGGCAGCATTTAGTTCCTTTGGTGAAAACCAATGTTGTTATTCTCAACTTGCCAATGGCCTTAGACTTTTATCTATTTTATTATCAAAATATATTATAACCAACCAGTTGTTGGTTTTCTGGTTACATCTTTGTCCTGCATTTACTTTCATAGTTTTGAAATGTTCCTGGCTGACATTGGTTGTGTGCCAGTATTTGTGTGTGTGTAGTGCTTGTGCTTCCTGTATGGTTTGAGCAGTATATGAGGGTGTGCTCAGTGCGTTTGTCCCCCAGGATAGGATGTATGTTATGTGATGGCCATGTGTATGTTGCAAACATGTTGTTGTCATGGTAATGTATCATGTTTGTGTTGACATGTTTGTTGTTGTAGTGTGTGGCTTTGTGTGTTTTGACTTTGTGAGTGTGCCTGCATTGTGCATGGTATGATAGGTACGATGTGCTGTGTGTGTCAATTGCTAAGTTGAATGATGTTGTAATTGTGTGTGTTTGATCCCAGTTGGTTGTACATTGTGCTGGATGTATGAGGAGACCCTGGCCATTGTCGGTTGTGAGTGCTTGACCATGTATTTATGATTGTGCAGTTGTGATGTAGCTGTGATGTGTTGGTATGTTGCATGGGATTGTTTGAGACTGGGCCTGTGCTGTGTTGCCATGCGTAACTGTGTGATTTTGACATGTGGTTGCTGCAGTGTTCGTGCTGTGCATGTGTGAGTGTCTTTTTTGCAGTATGTGAGTGTGCGCGTCACTGTACTGTTTCATGTAAGTATAGCCCTTGCCCCCCCTTCCCTATGGTATGTTATGAGACTATACAACATTTGCCAATACACAAATGCCACAGGTGAGTGTGTGTACTTATGGTTGCTGTCGTCCTCGTCGGCGATGATTCCCTTGTCTTTTGGTGAGCAGGAGCAGCAGGATGAAGTCTAGTTCTGGTTCCATGGTGGCTCTGAATGGGTATGGCTTCCTGGAGGTGACTATCTCCTTTTATATAGTTTGTTTCCGCCTGGGTTTCCATGGTGGTCCGACCGTGGCGGAAATGTTGGCGGTGTGCAACCTAGTAATGAGTCCAAAGGAAACATGGTCTCCGCTGGACTGTTGGTGGCTCCAATTGTCTGTGGTGGTCTGACCGCACTGCCAGTGCCGGCGGTGCTTTGGCTGTATTCCGTTGGCCAAACTCATAATTTTGCGATCCTCTCCGCCAACCTGTTGGCGGTCTGACCGCCAACATGGCGGTCATAGGACCGCCAAACTCGTAATCTGGCCGTCAGTGACTTCTCAGGGAAAGTTGTGATCAACGTATCTTGCCCCTTTCTCTCATTAGACAAGATCTCACACACAAACAAAGGTCAAAGATAGATGCAGGATAACTTTCCAAAACACTTATTGAAAAGACGGCAATCTATGGTAAAATATATGAGCTGCAATTATTAGGGCAATGAGACATAACAGAATTAGGATTGTTATGATCATTTAGAAAAAAATAAACAACCCCAACTTATTGGAATAGCATATAATATGAATTCTACCTAACCCCGAACTCCTAAGTGAGCACATAGCTGTGATAGCCCAATCTGTCCATCCTTAGTCCACAAGAGAAGCACCCACCCCCATTATCTGCAAAATAGGGGTCTGCCCGCCGTCTCCTTAGCTGGTTGTAGAGACAGGGCTGAGGTCAGCAGTGAAATGGCATGCAGCGTAGATTGACATACTGGCCAGAATGATGTCCCTGTTTTCCCTTGGCCTGTACAGTGTCTTTCTAAGAAACATATTTCTGTTTAGTGAAATAGGTCTGACGTGGGCATGTGCGTAAGTGTCAGACTGCTTACATACTCTTGTGGCAACAATGCTAGCTTGATTATCAGCTTGATTCTTGTCAGCCTTGGACAGAGGTACATGGTGAAATGTTGTGCACCGAAACAATAACAAAGCATTCACAAAATCACAGCTGATTAGAA
Organism: Pleurodeles waltl; assembly: GCF_031143425.1. Lineage (NCBI taxonomy): Eukaryota > Metazoa > Chordata > Amphibia > Caudata > Salamandridae > Pleurodeles > Pleurodeles waltl. Next base: position 136,366,572 of record NC_090444.1, read on the forward strand.
AAATAAAACACCATCGCTGAAAAGCAGGCTAACTAAACATGAATCAAATTAATAAATGAAATCAGAGCACAAATGTAGGTGAAAGGGCACAGCTGCAGACCTCACCTAAGCTCAAATATGTGTGTCCAAGCAAGGAGTAGAATGAACCCACAACACCCTCCCCATTGTCAGGACAAATTTTAAAACTAAAATGCTCTAAAACTTAAAACACTGAGGGCCATATTTATACTTTTTGACGCAAAACTGCACTAATGCAGTTTTGCGTCAAAACAATTAGCGCCGGCTAACGCCATTCTGAAGTGCCATGCGGGCGCCGTATTTATACAATGACGTTAGCCGGCGTTAGCCGCTGGCGCTGCCTGGTGTGCGTGAAAAAAAAAGACGTACACCAGGCAGCGCCGGCGTAGGGGAATATGGAGCTTGGGCGCCAAAAAATGGGGCAAGTCAGGCTGAGGCAAAATTATCGCCTCAACCCGATTTGCGCCTTTTTTTTTTGGCGCCCAGACACCATTAACATGACTCCTGTCTTAGCAAAGACAGGAGTCATGCCCCCTTGCCCAATGGCCATGGCCAGGGGACGTATGTCCCCTGGGCATGGTCATTGGGCATAGTGGCATGTAGGGGGGCACAAATCAGGCCCCCCTATGCCACAACACAAATTTTAAAAAAATACTTACCTGAACTTACCTTAATGTCCCTGGGGTGGGTCCCTCCATCCTTGGGTGTCCTCCTGGGGTGGGCAAGGGTGGCAGGGGGTGTCCCTGGGGGCATGGGAGGGCACCTGTGGGCTCATTCCGAGCCCACAGGTCCCTTAACGCCTGCCCTGAGCAGGCGTTAAAAAATGACGCTAACGCGGGTAGACATCATTTTTTTTGACCAGCCCACTCCCGGGTGCCGTTTTTGCACGGAAGTGTAAATACGGCGCACAGGCCTGGGAGTCATTTTTTTAGACGGGAACGCCTACCTTGCATATCATTAACGCAAGGTAGGTGTCCACGCAAAAAAATGACGCTAACTCCATGAACTTTGGCGCTAGACGCGTCTAACGCCAAAGTATAAATATGGAGTTAGTTTTGCGTCGAATTTGCGTCGAAAAAAACGACGCAAATTCGGCGCAAACAGAGTATAAATATGCCCCTAAAAGCATATCCAATTACAAGTAAAAGAGATCAAAAATGTCAAAGATGGAGGCAGGTAACAGGCAGGCCAATTTAAAGGGTAATTTACTACTTTAAACAAAAATGCCAATGCTTGAATTTCAACAATAATTATGGTCCTGCAGCCTATGTAAATTAATATAATTTTGACAACACAAATACTGGTATCTAAACCATCAATAAAACAACATTGACCAAAATATATAATTAAAAAATTATTGAGTTAACCGAAAAATAAAAATAAATAGGCATAATATTGTCCAAAGCTGCCTCCAGTATAAGAGAGGGCGTAAGCGGGTCTTACAACCAATGCTGTTAATGCCTAAGTCCTTGAAGAGAGGAAGCAACAGAGTGCTCAATGGAAGAGAGACGAGCTTTCTTGGGAAGCTATTCTCAACAATCAATATTTCTTTGGCAGAGCTCACAGCCTTGGCTTCATGGATCTGGAGTACTGGGCGTATTGGCTTAGTATGAGAAAGGCCAAAATCCTTGATCAAAACCCCTGTAATTTGCTTTTGCTTCAACACCTGCTTAACAATGTGTGGCTTCCAAGACATGTTCTCCGATTGCATTAGGCCAAGATAGCTAAACGATTTTACCTTCTCAAGGGGACTACCCCCAAGTGTAACCTTCCCTTTAAAAGATCCATGGGGATTGAACATCATCATTTTGGTTTTGGAGGTATTGATTTCCAAACCCCGGGTGGAAGAGAATTCCTTAAAACATGTAAGGAGTTTCCGTACACCACTCAGGGTCTTAGATATCCAAGGGGTGTCATCTGCAAATAGCAAGACCGGAACTTTATGTGTGCCTAAGAATGGTGTGTCTGCCTCCACCTTGAATAAAGAAGAAACAACGTTGTTTATATATAAAGAGAACAGAGTTTGAGCAAGGACACACCTTTGGCGTACTCCCCTTGACACTGGAATTTTATCAGTAAGCTGCCCCAAATCGCCCCACCTGACATGTACATAGTTGCCCTCTGCTTATTAATTCACTTATTTTATTAACAAAACTTACACCTGAATAAGAATCCTAGAAGACTCATAAAGAGGTAATGAAAATATCCTAACACTGCCAAAGAACACGGAACATTTCATGTTTGAAAATGAAAAGAAAATGTAAGTATGAAAGAATCTTTATAAAAATGATTACATTTAAAAAGAACACTTTCTCACATTATTTAAAACATGTAAAATTAAAATCAGTTTTTTTTGTTCCTAGATCAAATATTGTCTAACTCCTCAACCTACATAACATCCCATAAAGGGAACCCTTTTTTAACATGTATAGCATATAAATGTGAAAAGGAAATGCACACATCCAATAGAAATGTGTAAAATATTAGTCAAACGGGTGTGCCACAAGAGTAAATAACAATATGGAAAATATACAACAATCCACCTTCAATGGATGAAAATGAAATTTTAAGTTTAGTGCAGGATGTAAAGGAGACATCCATGTTTCTTTACCCCTACTTGGACAATAATGAAAGACCATGGCCCAAATATCCTCCCAAACGTTTCAAGACCGGCCCCTTCTATCTCATATTTAGAGAGGACAATATGTAGGAAATAGAGAGCTGAGAGGCAAACTACACCTAGTACATTCTCATCTATGAGCATTCCACCCCTCCTTTCAGAAAGGTTTAATCATCATGACAGTCTTATTGATAACATTGATGAAAGAGTATTAATTGTATTCTGCAAAACTAACAACCTACTAACTTTGCCATAATGTGCTATTTGGTTAATGGATCTTTTTTTTAAGTTATGCCCAGCATCCTATAGCTGCATACATACAATCCATGATCAATACAAAAACACCCCCTATACTTTACTGATTTATAGATGCTGGTCTTGGCACTTTCTGCAGGGTCATCCTCAGACATCATGCCTTCACCGTCCTGTTTTCTCAACCTAAGTTTGTTGGCTTTAGAACTCTACGCACTTTTCTACTGCTAACCAGAGCTAAAGTGCTTGTGCTCTGTCCTTTACACATGGTGACATTGATTTACACCAATTTACTTGTATGTCCATAGTAAAACATTACTACATGTCACTAGAGTCAGTAAATTAAATGCTACTAGTCGGCCTGCAGCACTTACTTGTGCTACCCACTTAAGTAGCCATTTTGAACATGTCTTTGGCCTGCTGTTGCAGCGTGTCTGCAGTGTTAGATTGCCATTTCGACCTGGCAGAACAAACCTTTTGACAGGCCTATACATTACTTTTCACACATATATATGTCATCCCTATGGGAGATCTAAACAGCCCAGAATTCAGGGTGCAGTGTACTAAAAAAAAGTTGGACATGTACTATAAGGTCTACCTCTTCCATAGGATGACATTTGATTAACTTATTATATTCAATAAGTGATAACTTTTGAATGGGAGCAGGTAGCAATCTTGTCATTTAAACCTCTCATCAATGATAAAGTTGGATTTTAAGTCACAGCTCTGAAGATACCACTTTCAGAGAGTTGGCATTTTCTTGTGCCTACCATTTGTTGCCTGAAGTCTGTATCCTGGGCCAAATTACTAGGTGCAGCTACCAGTTGGTCTTTGCGTATTGCTCCCAGACAGTGAGATTAAGAGGGGGATAATTTTGGCAGAATGGGCTATCTCTAGAAACATCTATAAATAATGGGCCACTAAATCCAACTCTTCATTACACCTCTGGACCTGTGGAAGAGTCAGAATGACTGCTGTGCTGCTCTGCAAGAAGGACTGCCACTCCACTGTCCTTCTGCCGTGCTGCCTTGCTATCTGAGTGAAATGACTTAACTTGCATCTTTAACCTAGGGGCACCAGAGTGACTCAAAGGGCTGGTTGGGTGGTCCTCCCTTATTAGATCCTCAGGGACAGAACAAGTTCTAACCACCTTGAACCCAGCACCCGGGCTTTGTTTTTTGTGAGTCTTGACCCCAAGGTGGTGCCTCCCCAGTCCTGGACACTTGGAAGTTTGCCTGGTGGTGCCCTGCCAGCCCAGCTGTGGTCCTGTGGGCAGAACTGAAGCAACTCCTCACAGCTCCTTTTCGGAAACACCAAAGCGCAATGCAACCCTGATGCCGAAGCTCTCATCACAGCCTGAAATTCTTTTCAGAAACACCACTGTGCAACATATCCTCGATGCAGGCATTCGCATCACAAGCCCCTCTTCAATGGCATCCTTGATAATGCCACAGGGCTCCGCATTGCAACCCTGCTGCCTCTTCGAAACTGCTTCTGCACAAAGTATCCTTGAAGTCAGATAACACATTGCAAACACCTTATCAATGGCATCCTCGACAATGATGTAGGACCCCGCATTGCAGCTCTGCAACCTCCTCGGAACCATTGCTGTGGGAACCATACTTGAATCTTCCAACACTCCGCCAACTGGGATTTCAGGTACTTTGTCCAGTGGGAATAACTTGGTCCCTCGTGCTCCACCGTGGTCAGCCTGAACTTGTGGCTTTGTCCCTGTCTGGCATGGCCAGATGACCACTGTATGTGGTTTGTGCACCGTTTTCACTTACATCTCTAAAATTGCATATCTCCTGTACTCTTGATTGGATGTTTGTAATTTTGATCTCAAATGATTTTTTACTCTGTTTTCCTGAATTGAGGTAGGATTTTTCTTGTGGTATGTTTTCATCTTAGTGCTGTTTGAAGTGCTGCATAAATACTTTACACATTGATTCTAAGTTCAGCCTTACTACTTTTGTATATATACCAGAGGATTAAGCACATGTTAATTCGGGGTTGCAATTGACTTCATCCTGACAGTAATTGTGGTTGATGCTTGAATAAGGTTTCACCCTTCTCAACCAGTAACCTAATTTTCAACAATAGAGATTTTTTAAAGGAAGGTAGGTACTTACATTCATGTCAAAAGCAGACTCTTGCTGTACAATTATGGCCTAAACTAATGTGTGAAGAAGTACAAAATTCACTTATTCCCAAACGTCCTCTAGTTGGATTACATGGAATCCATAGCATACACATTAATCTAACCTACACTCTACACCACAATAAAAGCCAGCAAGCATCCAAATCCAAACCAAGCCTACAAGGCAAATTATATAAATTCTTGTGAAATCATTTATAATTGTATTTTATGTCAGTACATTCTGAGAGTTCCTATACATTGAAATTAATAGAAACTACATGCCACTCAGAGTTTCAAAGTTTATTGACTGATTGACTGCTCGAAATAAATGATTTCATTGTCACACATAATACAATAATTAAAAACATAGATTAAAATACATTAAAAACCTTTTTCCTTTCATCACTAGAAAAAGAATAAGAAAACATTTTTTGGACTCCGACTTAAAACAACCATTCTCAAGCAAAATAACACTGTGTTATAGATATACTTCACCCTCAAAAGGTTGCTTGATAACTTGTTAATTAAATAACCCAAATACCCCAAATGAACCTCAATGTATTGCTAAGACGTCTTTCTACCTGATTGACCACGCTGGATAAATAAATGTAGACACCGCTATCACTACCATCACTGAAGAGTCACTCTTACACAGTCTATAAGCAGTAGCCCGACCAGATATCAGAAGATTTTTGCAAAGGGGCAAAATCTACACAAACTAAATGCCCTTCTTTGCAATTAAATAAAATATTATATAGAATAAACCATAATGAATGATTTAAAAAATCCCACATTTCAAACAGACCTTTAAGAAAAAAGATGACCTTTTACTCACACCAGATTAAAGTATGAAAATAAAAAATGTTATCATTTCAGCATTCAAAATTTAGCATTTTAGCTTTCAAAATTAAATACTAAATCAATACAAGCAGAACATATTTCACTAATGAAAATATAAAATTACATCTTGCAAGCATAACACAAACATATTCAATATAAAAAATAATATTTACCATTAACAATATAATCAAGCAAAAGAACATGCGTTAATCCACAAAACTTCATGACCAAATAAATAAATAAAACTATTCTCACAGTTCTGTGGCTGAAGGTAGCAGAAGGTACAGAGAAGAAATCAATATCCAATATAGGCAACAGAAACGAGCAAATCCTCCAACCCTCACCCCACAAAACAATTGCAAAAGTACCATCTTCAAGAAATATCCATAATATTCCTCCCACACCAAACACCATTGTGTGAGAGTTCCAATTCTGAATGATTGTCCAGCATTTGCATATCAATGTCCTGTTGGCTTGAGCTGAATTTAGTAAACGTATAGAAAACCATAATTGCCAAGTATGCAGGGTGTCAATCCATGCTCATGTCATTGCCTTCATTGCTTAAGTTAAAGCATGTTGCAGACTTACATGCATGTTGTAACATGCAAATCATTAGTCAGTGATTACTCTTTAATTCTGGTTAACAAGGGACAACCACTGCATTGCATCAGGATTTATTTATCTTTCATATATGTATCCTTTTATTCATCCAATATTTCTGCCACAGTGGTCTTGTTTGTACTATGTTGGCAATATTCTCACATATGCTAAGGGACAAATTTGTCATTTATCAACATTTTTCAGGATATAGGGACTGAGGGCCTAATGTAGATGTTGGTAGTAACGGCCCTGCCATTGGCTATTCGACTGAAAGCCCATCCACCGCTGCAGCGGTCTGCCCACCGTATTTAGATATTGGTGGTCCCATAGACGAAAGCCTACATTCGAACCACCGTCTCTGCCAGAAAAGACCGCCCACATCAATGGTGCAAAACGGAAAAGTGTCTGACAGCTGAACTCCAGACACCCTCCCCACAGTGCACATTTGGATGTGACTTACAGCTAAGAAAAAAGTGGTGGTCCAACCTCAATGTATTAGTTGGCAAATTGGGGGGAAAAGGGGTGATAACTCACCTTTTGTCCACATTCCACATCCATCTTCGACTGGACATGACTGGACAACACCTGCCATCGCTGCTGCCACCGACCCGAGGGAGAAAACATGACCCCACCATCGCCAGACTCCAAGTTTGGGACATTGCAGATGTATGCTGGACTTCCTGATTTGGGAAATTTTATGTTCATAAGATGCATTTAACTTTGTATTTTTTCAGTAAGGCCTCTTGTGTCAATCCCCTTTTAACATGTAATATTTGTATGTATTTCACACAATGCACTGATTTGGCGCTTCAAAGAATGAACCATAAAGCATTAGGCTTTTATCTAAACTGAAGCAAAGATATAAACATTAAGTGGCTGAATTGCACAACATGAAAGCAGGAAAGCTTATATCATTCCTGTCTTCCATTTGACTGCATTTCATGGACATAGTGCATTACGTCTTAGGTTTCGCCTGTGAAATCTATTGTATTAAATATATCTTAAAAGGGGCTTACATCTCGTCTTCACTTCTTATTGGCCCTTGAGCTTGTCACTTTACTTTTCTTTTTTTCTATTGGTTGTAGGCCTTCTATTTCCTGTTCTTACTTGTGTGTTTCTCCTCCCATCGGCAAACTACTGTGCTTATCCGCTTTGGTAGACATTCTTTTAAGCTTCTTGTTAGACCTGACAGCCTTAGGGTAGTCACCCCTAACTTTTTGCCTGCCTCCCTCCTCGTTTTGGATACTGTTTTTGCTGGTTTTTAGACTCTGCGCACTTTACCACTGCTAACCAGTGATAAAGTGTATATGCTCTCTCTCTGTAAACATGGTAACTTTGGATCATACCTGATTGAACTATTTAATCTACTTATAAGTCCCCAGTCATGTGCACTCCAGGTGCCTAGGGCATATAGATTAAATGCTACTAGTGGACCTGCAGCACGGATTGTGCCCCCCACTTAAGTAGCCCCTTTTCCTTGTCTCAGGCCTACCATTGCTAGGCCTGTGTGTGCAGTTTCACTGCCACCTCGACTTGGCATTTAAAAGTACTTGCCAAGCCTAGAACTCCCCTTTTTCTGCATATAAGTCACCCTTAATGTGTGCCCTGGGTATCCCCTAGAGCAAGGTGCTGTGTAGGTAAAAGACAGGACATGTACCTGTGTAGTTATATGTCCTGGTAGTGTAAAACTCCTAAATTCGTTTTTGCACTACTGGGAGACCTGCTCCCTTCATAGGCTAACATTGGGGCTGCCCTCATACACTGTTGAAGTGGCAGCTGCTGATCTGAACGGAGCAGGGAGGTCATATTTAGTATGGCCAGAATGGTAATACAAAATCCTACTGACTGGTGAAGTCGGATTTAATATTACTATTCTAGAAATGCCACTTTTAGAAAGTGAGCATTTCTTTGCACTTAAATCCTTCTGTGCCTTACAATCCACGTCTGGCTAGGTTTAGTTGACAGCTCCCTGTGCATTCACTCAGACACACCCCAAACACAGGGTACTCAGCCTCACTTGCATACATCTGCATTTTGAATGGGTCTTCCTGGGCTGGGAGGGTGGAGGGCCTGCCCTCACACAAAGGACTGCCACACCCCCTACTGGGACCCTGGCAGACAGGATTGAACTGAAAGGGGACCTGGTGCACTTCTTAGCCACTCTTTGAAGTCTCCCCCACTTCAAAGGCACATTTGGGTATAAAACAGGGCCTCTGCCCTACCTCATCAGACACTTGCTGGAGAAGAAACCGGAACCAGAAACTACATCCTGCCAAGAAGAACTGCCTGGCTGCTCAAAGGACTCACCTGTCTGCTTTCTACAAAGGACTGCTGTCTTGCTGTTGCCCTGCTGCCTTGCTGAACTCTTGTCTGGCTGTGAAAGTGCTCTCCAAGGGCTTGGATAGAGCTTGCCTCCTGTTCCTTGAAGTCTCAGGACCAAAAAGACTTCTTCCTTTCACTTGGACGCTCCGTGCGCCGAAAATTTCGACACACAGCTTGTTTCGCGGCGAGAAAAACGCCGCACACCGACGCTGATCGACGCGACGCCCTCGGGACGATCGAGACTTCGACGCACAACCTCGCAAGGACAAAGCCGCTCGACTTTCCAGGAGAAATCGACGCGACGCCCACCGTGAGTGCGAAGCTTTGACGCACGGCCTCGCAAGGACAACGCCGCCCGACTTCCAAGGAGAAATCGACGCGACGCCTGCCGTGAGACCAAACTTCCGACGCACGGCCTCGCAAGGACAACGCCGCCCGACTTCCAAGGAGAAATCGACGCGACGCCTACCGTGAGATCGAAACTTCGACGCGCAGCCCCGCAGAACGACGCGCAGCCGGAAAACAAGCAGGAGAATCCACGCACAGACCCGGGACATCTGGTAATCCCCGCGATCCACAAAAAGAGACTGTCTGCGCGCCGGAAAACGACGCCCGACTTCCCCGCGTGGAAAAGACCGACGCAAGTCTGTGTGTGCTGAGGAGAAATCGACGCACACACCCCTTTTTCCACGCATCTCTTCTCCTGTGGCCCTCTGAGGAGATTTTCCACCAGAAACCAGGTACTTTGTGCTTGAAAGACACTGTATTGCATTCTAAAGACTTAAGACACTTTATATCACTTCCCTGTGATATTTCTACAATTTTCCATTGCAACTTTATTCTTTTTGACCTACAATTATCCTGATAAATATTATATATTTTTCTAAACACTGTGTGGTGTATTTTTGTGGTGCTATATGGTGGTATTGTATGATTTATTGCACAAATACTTTACACATTGCCTTCTAAGTTAAGCCTGACTGCTCGTGCCAAGCTACCAGAGGGTGGGCACAGGATAATCTTGGATAGTGTGTGACTTACCCTGACTAGAGTGAGGGCTTTTGCTTGGACAGGAGGTAACCTGACTGCCAACCAAAAACCCCATTTCTAACATTGGTGGCAGCGGTGGGATAGGACTTGTATTTGTGCAGTGACATACAGTAGCTAAGTATTTCACTACATACCCACAGTTGAAGGTCAACTTGGTTTTTATCTCTTTTTGAAAATCCGTTTTTTCCTGACAATTTTCAAAAACTAAATCCTCACTCAACATGTCTCTGACTGGGTCTCAGACAGGGGACTTTGACCTAGTCCAGTTGGATACATACACGGTCAAACAACTAAGAGGATTCTGCAGGGCATTAAGGGTACCCACACAAGGGGCCTCCAGAAAGGAGGACTTTCAAGTGGCGCTGAGGGCCTGGGCAGAAGCCCATTTAGAGGATGATGAGGAAGAGGAGCCAGAAAATGGCCCCTCAGAAGGATTTTCACTATCTATGGATGGTGTTACCACTGCAATTGTGCACCCTTCCAGACCAGGGAGCAGTGTCTCCATGCAAAGCCTGACCGCAGAGGAAAGGAGAGAGGAAAGGGAGTTCCAATTGCAAATGGCAAAACTGAAAATTGAGGCACAACAGGAGGAGAGGAGGGCAGAAAGAGAAGCCAAACAAGCTGAGGCTGAAAGAGCAGCCAAACAGATTGAAGCTGAAAGAACAGCCAAACAGATTCAAGCAGAAGCTGAAAGGGCAGCCAAACAAGCAGAAGCTGAAAGAGCAGCCAAACAAGTGGAAGCTGAAAGAGCGTTGGCTGAAAAGAAACTATTGTTGGCTCATGAACTGAGTCTCAAGGAGCTGGAGATCAAGGCAAGACAGTCTGAATCCAGCAATAATGGTGGCAGCATACAGACAGGACCTGCTGGAGAAAAGAAGGTTCGTATACCCAAAAATGTGGTGCCCAGTTTTGTGGTGGGAGATGACATAGATAAATGGTTAGCTGCTTATGAAGTTGCACTAAGGGCTCATGAGGTTCCTGAAGGGCAATGGGGGGTAGCTATGTGGGGTTATGTGCCGCCATTGGGGAGGGACACACTTCTCACATTGGATCCACCGGATCAAAACACATACCCACTCCAGAAAGCCACTTTACTTGCCAAGTTTGGGCTGACCCCTGAGGGATACCGTCAGAGGTTCAGGGACAGCACCAAACAAACCACACAAACATGGGTAGATTTCTTTGATTTCTCTAGTAAGGCACTGAATGGATGGGTGCGGGGCAACAAAGTAGCAGATTATAAAGGTTTATATGACTTGATCCTGAGAGAGCATATGCTTAATGTTACTTATACCGATTTGCGCCAGCACCTAGTGGATAGTAAGCTGACTGATCCCAGGAAGCTTGCTGAGGAGGCGGACCTCTGGGTTAGCACCAGAGTGTCCAAAAAGGTACCTGGGGGGGACTCCCACAAAGGTGGTCAGGGTTCCCAACAGAAGAAAGAGGGGGGAGATAAACTTACAGATAAGGAACTCTCTAAAGGCCCCCAAAAGAATTCCCAGGGAGGGGGTGGCAACCCTTCCTTTTCCAAATTTGGGAAGAAGCCAGGGACATTTGACAGGTCAGGAAAATCTAGCCCCAAATGCATGGAGTGTTACCAATATGGTCACTACAAAGGCGATCCACAGTGCCCCAAGAGGGCACCGTCCACTACCGGACAGGCACCTGGGTTGACTAGTGTAGCACTCGGGGGGGAGATGGACCCCACTAGCTTTGGGGAGCAGGTAGAGATTTCCCTAGTGTCCCTGGGAGAAGGAGAAATGATGTCCAAGGTCCACATGCCTAAAAATACTTCCAAGTACCGGCAGTGGGTCCTCATTGATGGGCAGAAGGTGGAGGCTCTGCGTGACACAGGAGCCAGTATGACTACTATCAAGAGTCAGCTGGTGTCCACAGAGCAGATAATCCCTAATACATTCCACCAGGTCATAGTCGCTGACAATCGCGAGAGTCACCTACCGGTGGCTCGGGTTCCCTTTGAGTGGGGGGGGGTCTCTGGTACTCTGAAAGTAGCTGTGAGTCCTGCCATGCCTGTAGATTGTCTGTTAGGCAATGATCTAGAGCATACTGCTTGGAAAGAAGTAGAGCTCAGATCTCACCTGGAGATGTTAGGGTTACCTGAGTGGGTCTGCATGACCACCCGGTCCATGGCTGACCGAGAGGGAAGTCAAGGGCATCTGGAGCCTGGAACGATGGCCCAGGGAGCTGCCAAGAGGAGGGACGAGGGGCGCGGGAAACCGGCCCCAGAAGTTCCCACAGTGGCTGACGGGGCTCCTGAGGAGGAGACTCCCGAGCCAACTGGGGAAGACATTGCCACCCTAGGTGACTTAACGGAGCTTGCTGGCTGGCAAGTTGAGGGTGGACCCACCAGGGAGGAATTCTGCAAGGCGCAGAAAGAGTGTCCCACTCTAGAAGGGTTGAGGAAACAAGCCTTAAACCAGGCAGCAGGTGACGCCTCTGGCAATCACCACCTATATTGGGAGAATGATCTCCTCTACAGTGAGCCTAGGGTTCCGGTCTTTGGGGCAGCACGTGTGCTGGTGGTCCCCCAATGTTACCGAGCCTTCCTACTGGGTCTGGCTCACGACATTCCCCTGGCAGGACATTTGGGACAAGACAAGACCTTCAACAGGCTTGTCACCCACTTTCACTGGCCCAAAATGAGGACACACTCAGACAAATTCTGCAGGGCTTGTCCTACCTGCCAGGCTAGTGGTAAAGCAGGAAAGAGGGTTAAAACCCCCCTGATTCCACTTCCTGTCGTTGGCACCCCCTTTGAAAGGGTGGGCGTCGACATTGTTGGCCCCTTGGACCCCAAAACTGCCTTAGGCAACAGGTTTATCCTGGTTTTGGTGGACCATGCCACCCGGTACCCAGAGGCAATCCCTCTGAGGACCGTAACTGCATCGGTGGTAGCCAGAACCCTGATGGGGATATTTACCCGTGTGGGATTCCCCAAGGAGATAGTGTCTGACAGAGGCACTAACTTCATGTCCGCGTACATGAAGCATCTGTGGGATGCGTGTGGTGTAACCTACAAGTTCACCACACCCTATCACCCCCAGTCTAATGGGCTTGTGGAGAGATTCAACAAGACCCTGAAAGGCATGATTGGTGGCCTCCCTGAGGCCATGAGGCGTAAATGGGACGTCCTCTTACCATGCCTTCTCTTTGCTTACAGAGAGGTCCCCCAGAGGGGGGTAGGGTTCAGTCCCTTTGAGCTTCTCTATGGGTACCCCGTCAGGGGACCCTTAAGCATTGTCAAGGAGGGATTGGAGAACGCTCCAAAGACACCCCCTCAGGACGTGGTCAGCTACATGTTGGCCCTCCGCAATCAGATGACCCGCTTCTGGAAAGAGGCCCAAAGTAACCTGGAGGCCAGTCAAGAGGTGATGAAACAATGGTATGACCAGAAGGCCACTCTGGTAGAGTTTCAACCTGGAGACAAAGTGTGGGTAATGGAGCCAGTAGAGCCCAGAGCTCTCCAGGACCGCTGGTCTGGCCCATTTGAAATAAAGGAGCGGAAAGGGGAGGCCACTTACCTAGTGGACCTCCAAACCCCTAGGAACCCCCTAAGGGTGCTCCACGTGAACCGACTAAAAGCTCATTTTGAGAGGTCGGAGATCAACATGCTTCTGGTCACAGATGAAGGAATGGAAGAGGAGAGTGAACCTCTCCCTGACCTCCTCTCTGCCCAAGAAGGTGATGGGTCCGTAAGCGGGGTCATTCTGTCTGACTCCCTGACTCTAAACCAGAAAGGAGACTGCTATGAGCTGTTGGAGCAGTTCTCCCCCCTCTTCTCCCTTACTCCGGGACTGACCCACCTCTGTGTTCATGATATTGACACCGGTGACAGTCTCCCTGTGAAGAACAAAATTTACAGGTTGTCAGATAAGGTGAAGGCCAGCATCAAGGAGGAGGTCTCCAAGATGTTGACGCTAGGGGTTATTGAGAAGTCCAGTAGTCCCTGGGCCAGCCCAGTGGTGTTGGTCCCCAAGGCTACTGCCCCAGGCGCGAAGCCAGAACTCCGGTTCTGCGTGGACTACCGGGGTCTCAACTCAGTCACACGGACTGATGCTCACCCCATCCCCCGAGCTGATGAGCTCGTGGACAGGCTAGGCGCTGCCAAGTTCCTGAGTACGTTTGATCTTACTTCAGGGTACTGGCAGATCGCCCTGAGTGAGGGGGCTAAGGAAAGGTCCGCCTTTTCCACCCCTGACGGCCATTACCAGTTCCGGGTGATGCCGTTTGGATTGAAAAATGCCCCTGCTACCTTCCAACGGTTGGTTAACGGGGTCCTGGCTGGCAAGGATGCCTTCTGTGCAGCCTACCTGGATGACATAGCTGTCTACAGTTCCAGCTGGGAGGAACACCTGCTCCACCTCAAGGAGGTGCTTCAGGCCCTGCAACAGGCAGGCCTGACCATCAAGGCTAGTAAGTGCCAGATTGGGCAGGGTTCCGTGGTGTACTTGGGACACCTAGTAGGTGGTGGCAAGGTGCAGCCACTCCAGGCCAAGATCGAAACTATCAAGGCCTGGCAACCACCTCGAACCCAGACTGAGGTGAGAGCCTTTTTAGGCCTCACCGGATACTACCGCAGGTTTGTCAAGGGCTATGGTACCATTGTGTCCCCCTTGACAGAACTCACGTCCAAGAAGCAACCTAGGTTGGTGAATTGGACAGAGGCTTGTCAGAAAGCCTTTGACGCCCTAAAGGAAGCCATGTGCACGGCCCCCGTGCTCAAGGCCCCTGACTACTCCCAGGAATTTATCGTGCAGACAGACGCTTCAGAGCATGGCATAGGGGCAGTCCTAGCACAGCTAAATGAGGAGGGCCAAGATCAACCGGTAGTCTTTATTAGCAGAAGGCTATTACCACGGGAACAGAGGTGGAGTGCTATTGAAAGAGAAGCTTTTGCTGTGGTCTGGGCACTGAAGAAGCTGAGGCCCTACCTGTTTGGGACTCACTTCCTAGTTCAGACAGACCACAGGCCCCTCAGATGGCTCATGCAGATGAGGGGTGAGAATCCAAAACTTCTGAGGTGGTCCATTTCCCTACAGGGGATGGACTTTACGGTGGAACATCGCCCAGGGGTTGACCACGCCAATGCTGATGGTCTCTCCAGGTACTTCCGCCTTAGCGATGAGAGCTCCCAGGAGGTCGGGTAGCTCTCCCCACTTTCAGCTGGGGGGGACACATGTTAGACCTGACAGCCTTAGGGTAGTCACCCCTAACTTTTTGCCTGCCTCCCTCCTCGTTTTGGATACTGTTTTTGCTGGTTTTTAGACTCTGCGCACTTTACCACTGCTAACCAGTGATAAAGTGTATATGCTCTCTCTCTGTAAACATGGTAACTTTGGATCATACCTGATTGAACTATTTAATCTACTTATAAGTCCCCAGTCATGTGCACTCCAGGTGCCTAGGGCATATAGATTAAATGCTACTAGTGGACCTGCAGCACGGATTGTGCCCCCCACTTAAGTAGCCCCTTTTCCTTGTCTCAGGCCTACCATTGCTAGGCCTGTGTGTGCAGTTTCACTGCCACCTCGACTTGGCATTTAAAAGTACTTGCCAAGCCTAGAACTCCCCTTTTTCTGCATATAAGTCACCCTTAATGTGTGCCCTGGGTATCCCCTAGAGCAAGGTGCTGTGTAGGTAAAAGACAGGACATGTACCTGTGTAGTTATATGTCCTGGTAGTGTAAAACTCCTAAATTCGTTTTTGCACTACTGGGAGACCTGCTCCCTTCATAGGCTAACATTGGGGCTGCCCTCATACACTGTTGAAGTGGCAGCTGCTGATCTGAACGGAGCAGGGAGGTCATATTTAGTATGGCCAGAATGGTAATACAAAATCCTACTGACTGGTGAAGTCGGATTTAATATTACTATTCTAGAAATGCCACTTTTAGAAAGTGAGCATTTCTTTGCACTTAAATCCTTCTGTGCCTTACAATCCACGTCTGGCTAGGTTTAGTTGACAGCTCCCTGTGCATTCACTCAGACACACCCCAAACACAGGGTACTCAGCCTCACTTGCATACATCTGCATTTTGAATGGGTCTTCCTGGGCTGGGAGGGTGGAGGGCCTGCCCTCACACAAAGGACTGCCACACCCCCTACTGGGACCCTGGCAGACAGGATTGAACTGAAAGGGGACCTGGTGCACTTCTTAGCCACTCTTTGAAGTCTCCCCCACTTCAAAGGCACATTTGGGTATAAAACAGGGCCTCTGCCCTACCTCATCAGACACTTGCTGGAGAAGAAACCGGAACCAGAAACTACATCCTGCCAAGAAGAACTGCCTGGCTGCTCAAAGGACTCACCTGTCTGCTTTCTACAAAGGACTGCTGTCTTGCTGTTGCCCTGCTGCCTTGCTGAACTCTTGTCTGGCTGTGAAAGTGCTCTCCAAGGGCTTGGATAGAGCTTGCCTCCTGTTCCTTGAAGTCTCAGGACCAAAAAGACTTCTTCCTTTCACTTGGACGCTCCGTGCGCCGAAAATTTCGACGCACAGCTTGTTTCGCGGCGAGAAAAACGCCGCACACCGACGCTGATCGACGCGACGCCCTCGGGACGATCGAGACTTCGACGCACAACCTCGCAAGGACAAAGCCGCTCGACTTTCCAGGAGAAATCGACGCGACGCCCACCGTGAGTGCGAAGCTTTGACGCACGGCCTCGCAAGGACAACGCCGCCCGACTTCCAAGGAGAAATCGACGCGACGCCTGCCGTGAGACCAAACTTTCGACGCACGGCCTCGCAAGGACAACGCCGCCCGACTTCCAAGGAGAAATCGACGCGACGCCTACCGTGAGATCGAAACTTCGACGCGCAGCCCCGCAGAACGACGCGCAGCCGGAAAACAAGCAGGAGAATCCACGCACAGACCCGGGACATCTGGTAATCCCCGCGATCCACAAAAAGAGACTGTCTGCGCGCCGGAAAACGACGCCCGACTTCCCCGCGTGGAAAAGACCGACGCAAGTCTGTGTGTGCTGAGGAGAAATCGACGCACACACCCCTTTTTCCACGCATCTCTTCTCCTGTGGCCCTCTGAGGAGATTTTCCACCAGAAACCAGGTACTTTGTGCTTGAAAGACACTGTATTGCATTCTAAAGACTTAAGACACTTTATATCACTTCCCTGTGATATTTCTACAATTTTCCATTGCAACTTTATTCTTTTTGACCTACAATTATCCTGATAAATATTATATATTTTTCTAAACACTGTGTGGTGTATTTTTGTGGTGCTATATGGTGGTATTGTATGATTTATTGCACAAATACTTTACACATTGCCTTCTAGGTTAAGCCTGACTGCTCGTGCCAAGCTACCAGAGGGTGGGCACAGGATAATCTTGGATAGTGTGTGACTTACCCTGACTAGAGTGAGGGCTTTTGCTTGGACAGGAGGTAACCTGACTGCCAACCAAAAACCCCATTTCTAACACTTCTCAAGCAACGATCGGAAAACAAAATAAAATCTAACAAGAGCTACACCCTTGCTTTAAAGTTACAGCGCTGTCTGAGTGCCATAGGCACAGCGCGCTATTATCTCGGTTCAGATCCTTCAAGGTGCCTTTTATTCCTTCTCTGTGCTCCGAACAAAGCATGCACTACTTAGTGCCTCAGGGGGCAATAGCAGGTACCCACTAGAGTGTGTTTGTCATTGCGTGCGTTCTACCGTCCCCCCACCAGGGCTCAAGCAGGCATCCACTTCAGTGCTTGTTTACTGAGCAACTCAGAGTTACACGAACTTTGGGGCCTGGTGAGCCTGTACTAGGGCCAAGGCCAGCCGTAATTTTTACGAATGGGGCCTGTGCTGGTAAGTACGCTGACATAGACAGGCTTTGGCTTGTTATAATTGTTCCTATAGTGCATATGTAAAGGTTACACAACCCTAATCACATCTCAAGATAAGCTCAAATGATAGAATTTAGATGAATTGCTTGGTGGCTGATTCGTTCAAATAGGTGGCTCATCTATATATGTCTTCGTGTCGTCTCTTTTACTTTCTAAATACATTAACTGCCTTGTGCAGTCTTCTCCTGAGTTAATCAAACTCACTCATCCCTCTTGTTGACATGCCATCCACTATTTGGCATAGTTGGGCTACCTAAATCAGGAATACGTTATAGATCTCGCATGAAAGGGCAACCTGATTGGACTTTTTCAGACGTGCCCCTCATGACCACATGCACAAAGAGGAGAAAATCCACAGTTGACTTGTCTTCGAAATGGACAGCTATTTACTAAGCAAAAAGGTGGCTTCACTCAGCAAAGAGCCTCTTTTATATTTAGTTTCCACATATTCTGAATGCTGTACTTTGTGCAGTCACTTGTTGAAGAGTATATTACTTAGTAACAAGTGCATATGTAAAGACATTTTTCCTGCCACTTTCTGCATGTTCATGACCCTATCTGTTGACCAAACAGCCTGATGAGGGCAGACTGCGGTGCACTGCAGTTCTTTTGTGGAACAGATGTTTGAGGCACCTTGTTCAGCACTGATAGGGGTTTTGCTAGAGTGTGTCTGGGAATGCACCTGGAGAATGCTTTGTAACCATCGAAGGCACAGGAATCAACCTTTGCTAGCAGCCCCGAACATGGTTGTCGGTGTAGCTGGAGGCAGTCATTCACTAGCGGGGACACTCAATTATCAAGTGCAGGCGAGAGGGAACTGTAGCATCTGCTCCTCATATCCATGCTGCAAGGAATATCCGTGTACAGGGATTGAGGGGCGTGTCAAAGCTACCAGGAATGTCCTTAAGCAAAATGCTGTAACTAACACTGCTTCACAGCACTGTTACGGAGCTTCCAGGCGCTCTCAAAAAACAACACAAAAAAAGAAAAATTAAAAAATTAAATAGTTTGTTGTTTGTAGATCAAATAAAGAATTATATATGTAATGCCAGTTGTTCCTGGCACTGA
This sequence comes from Pleurodeles waltl, assembly GCF_031143425.1. Classification (NCBI taxonomy): domain Eukaryota; kingdom Metazoa; phylum Chordata; class Amphibia; order Caudata; family Salamandridae; genus Pleurodeles; species Pleurodeles waltl. The sequence goes on from NC_090444.1 coordinate 136,385,351, forward strand.
AGAGGCCAATTTTGTAGGTTTTCCCTGCACAGCGCTGTGCTTGTGATTAGGTTTCGCCTGCACAGCCCCTTATATTCAATAAATCAATCAATTAAGAGGGCTTGTAGAGCACAAGATTTTCACCCCGAGGGGTCTACAGGGCTGGCATTGAAGAGCCAAGTTTTTAGCTGCTTTCTGAAATCCTTCAGTGCAGGGGAGGTGCGCAGGTGGACGTTGTTCCAGGATATGGCAACAAGGTGGGAGAAGGAGCATCCTGGGTTTTGGATGGTCTGGAGGTGGCTCATGATCTGCTTAGTGGTTCCGGCATAGAGAGTGTTTCTGTAGTCGAGTCGGCTAGAGACGAAGGCCTGGGTGACCGTCTTCCTAGTGGAGATGGAGGTCCACTTGAAAAATCCTGCGGAGCATGCAGAGGATGTAGACTCATGCAGAAGGGATGGTGTTGATCTGTTGCATCATGGTCAGTTGGGTGTCCAGGATGATTTTGAGGTTACACAACTGCTCACCAACCTAAAACTTACCAAAAATATATATATATTATTAATCACATAGGTGAAACCTAATGCATTTACTAATGCTTGTTTTAACAGTTTCTGCTTTTCCTTCATTAGCACATGAGAACATATTGAAACATATTAGCTAAGAATGTGCGGTGTACAAAAAAGTTTCTTTAACATCATCATTCATAAAACCCTATGCCATGTTTGGGGTCACAAGACAAAAGACTTTCTTCTCATTTCACTAACACCAATAAGATCTATTGGCTTTGCTAATGTTTTAGCCATGCTGCCAACCCTACAACCTCTGTGCAGAATGGATAAAAAATAAAAAAGACACAATGATGCAACCGCTATGTAATTTTGTAGATGTGAGCATGCATTCAACAAGCACCTGTTTTTTTTTTTTTAATTAGACATGATGCATTAAAAAAAGTAGCAAAACAATGCTGTTTTTTCAAAATGTGGCTCAAAAGCAGTACTTCTTTTTAAATGAATGAATGAGCGGGTGGTACGATCAGGCTGGGAAGTTTGAAGCAACGCAGAGTTAAGCCACACAGCAGGCAGTGGAGAAGCAAAAGAGCAGGTGGTGGGAGAAGCAACAAGAGGAAGAGAACACTGGCGAATGACAGCAACATTGAGTGTCATTGCAGAAACATAAGGATGAGATAGAGCAAAGGGGGTGAAGTCGGGAGGACAGAATCACAAAGTAAGAGAGAGTGGGGGGAGAATCACATGATAAGAGCGAGCGAGGGGAGATAAACACATGATGGAGGCAGCTGGAAAAAACACATGCACTCTCAAGATGTGTCTAAACAAAAAGACAAAAGTAGCTCCTTAAAAGCAAGAAGATGAATCACGGAAGCCAGCCAAACAAAGATACTGTAACAAGCATATGCTCCATTAGAGGGACAAACATAAGATGGACACGTTGAAACAAGAAAGGTTATCCAATAGAAAGTAACCAAATAGGAGTGACAGTAAAGCCAACCAGTGGTAAGCAAAGGGTGGGCTGCAAACCTCTGTATGTTCTTGGTAAGCCCACAATCTGTCTTTTGCAACCAGGCAGCTTATGTTGTCTGCTAGGCTCGACCTAAATACATCCCCCTGAAGCAAAACCTGTCCCCACAATCCCAGCCTGTGCAGGGAAATGCCAAGTGCCTGTTTGGGCTGGTCCGGTCCTGGAGAGGAGTTTATATCCCTTTTCTGTGGGTAGAAAAGGAATGCAAGACCTCTTTAGCTATTAAAGGTGTATACAAAATGGTGTCTTTCTGTGAAAAAACTAATTGCTGGCATAGAAAACAAAAATAGTTGGGAACATGCACATATGAGTTTAATTAATATATGCAAACATTTCTACCTGGTGGACAATCATCATGCACAAGATTTAACACATTCGAGTATTGCAAAACACCTAGCACTGTCATTCGCTTGGTGATCTGCTTTGGGATTGCACATAAAGTTAGAAATGTCCTTCAAATCTAAAAGCTACTCAGCAGGTTTTCGATTTGTTGCCTTGGGTCTCTTTCAAAGGGGCCATCAGTGGGGTGTGTGGCAAGACAATGGCAAATTATTGTAATTGCATATGTTTGTAAAATTGAATCAAAGGTACATTCAGGCCGTATTTTGGTGTTTGTAAACCGAAGACCAAAGAAACAGAAATAAGCACTGCTGAAAACAAACAAAATAGGTGTTTATTATATTTTTGTAAAACAAAATAAACACAAGCTTGTAAAGCAACAACATGCAGGGGCCTCCTTGCTATGTTCTTTGTGCAGAGTCTCAACACTTTGAAACATCCCACAGGGATATATTTGACCTGTGGTATTGTTTACATTGGCTTTCAGGTTCGTAAACGCACCTCCATCCTGGGACTTTCACAAAATATCCACTAGTTTTAGCACTGCCATTTTGCTTTTCGTTTCCCTGCTGTCAGAAATAGGCCTCTGGAAGCAGACTTCTCCTTCTCAATGGTTTACTTTATTTTACAGCACTTTCTGTGCTTTATTGGTAAACATATACATCCAAAAGGTAGACAGAACTCCTGTTCAAAAAATAAATATTTGAATACGAAAAAGCACTACAGTTTAAACAAGCATTACCAACTCCAATTGGTTGGCTTCAACGTTGTAACACATGCAAACACACACATGCACAAATAAACAGACTGCTAAAGCTGCGCCTCGGTATAGCCTGCCTGCTGCATGCACCACGAGCTTGAAAAAAGAAAAAACAGGACATTGACATAGAACGGACAGAAAGGGGCTGGTTGCCCACAGATGCTAAACAAATTGTCTTCTCTTAAGCATAGCTATGTTTACAGTGATAGCACCTTAAAGCTATACTTATTGACTTTGTTTTTCTCAGGAAAGATGCCGTAAGTGCAGAGGGTTAGTACAGGCATTAGACCATGCTCCCTGTCCCACAAGACTAAGCAATACCGCAATGTTGACGCCCATCAAGGTCAAAACCAATCTTGGATTGCTTATGTTCCCAAGTTCCCATTCAAGGAGGACAAAACTTACAAGGAGCAAGGCTGAGTTGCATATTGCTGGTCTCTGAAGTGGCAATGTGAGCACAAACAAAAATCACAAAGAACTATAGACTCAAGTGACAAAGTATAGTTCAGTGGCTAAGATTATCTCAAGCCTTCTACTCATCACTTCCATATTTTTTCCGTGGTCACAATTGAGGTTACTGCTATTGTTTCAACTTGGTTGAATACTATGTTTGCTGTTGTTTGTGCCATCAAATAATCAAATATGTGGTTTCTTTGGTGGCCCCTTCTGTGGTCACTGCTGCTGCAGCAGCTGTGGTCATTGCTGTCATGACCACTGTTGTTACAACAGTTGTCCCTGCTGCATTGCCACCTATGGTGCCTTCTGTGCTAACCACTGTGTTTGCTTTTGTTCCACCCACTGCAGTTGATGATAAAGTCCCTGCAGGGGTGAAAGCTTTGATCTTTGCTATTGTTAAAGCTGTGGTCATTGCTATATGTCACCAAGTCAGCAAAAAGTTAAACAGGAGTCATATTTTTTGCATCAAGGAATGTAAACATGGGGATACCTGCAACAAATAACAGCTAAGTGCACCAGAAAACTGATGTCTAGGTGCTTCCAACTGAAAACTCGTAAAGACATTCAGAAACATGCATACGTTTATCTTATAAATGAAAGACACTTAGGGGGTCATTATGACCCCGGCAGTTGGTGTAAATGTGGCAGTAGTACCGTCAATAGGCTGGCGGTACATACCTCCACATTATGACATTGGCGGGTTGGCTGAAGCCAACCCGCCAATATACCGCACTGACCGCCATGGCAGTAGCAGCCGCCGAGCCGGAGATAACAATCTCCAACCCGGTGGCTGCTACTGTACCTCCGGCGGCATTTTAACCCTGTCACGAAAACCATGGTGGTAGGCCCTACCAGTGACAGGGAATTCCTTCCCTGTCACTGGTAGGAGGCCCACCCACCCCCCTTCCACTCCCCAGATGCCCCCGAACCCTAATCCACACTCCCCCCCTTCCAATACACGCATGCACACTCACAAGCACACACCACACATTCACACACTCACTCACACAAGCATACACGCATGCAGCCATTCATTCACGCGCGCATCCGTACACACATTCATACTGGCACGCAGACCCGCATTCACATTTCCATTCATACACGCATTCTCACACATGCACACACACACAACACTACACACACATTTGTATTCAAGCACACACTCACACTTTCATGGACACATCTCCCACACAGACACCACCCCTCAACCCCTCCCCTGTCGGAAACCCGACTTACCTGCATCCAGGGGGTCTTCCAGCAGAGGACGAGGCGCTGCTACCGCGAGCAGCGTCCGCCAGCATAACACCACTAGGCCATATTATTTGACATAATACGGCTGGCGGCGGTCTACTGGCATGGCGCTGCTGGTGGTAGCAGTGCCACCTTAATGCCATCCGCCAGTATGGGCGCAGCCAGATTTCCGCCCTTCTTGTGGCAGAAATCCCGCTGTGGTAATAATTTGGCAGACGGCTGTTAGCCGTGGTGATGGTCTTTTGGCAGCCGTCGCCACGGCGGTAGGTGGCACTTACCGTCAATGTTATAATGTGCACCTAAGTGTCAGATGTACGAAGCATCTGCGATTCAGTAATCAGTCGCAAATAGGTTCGTGACCATTCAAGGGTAAGTTTAGAACGTAGCAATGTGTTTTTTTTGGCCTCAGTCACAAAAGTAGCAATGCAAACTATATCTTACCGACTCACCATCTGTGTGACTGAAATGTACGATTACCTACTACTGATTACCAATTTGCAGTTCTTATTTTGGAATGTAGTATTGGATGTTAGTTGTGAACGGTTGCACAAACAGGTTTTTACACTTGCCTGATAATATCAAGTAGAAGCAGGTATATTCAGGTGATAACTACAGGAGGGGACGGACACTCCTTTGTTTCCACAATCGCTGATCTCTATGGTGAGGCTGTTTGCTACAGTCCACAACAGGAAAAGGCAAAGACAAAGTGCACTTTCAGAGTCAGGTTCACTTTTGTATCAGTAGACTCAGGAGGAGCTAGATAGCAAGAATAGGTTAAGCAGCACAGTTATTTTGGATTTCATTTTTTAGTTAGATCCTGTATTGTGTAGGGACACACAAATCAGAGTTTCTATCCCAACCCATATTCAGATACTTTGCTGCTTACACCTTTTAGTTTACGGAAGATGTCAGCAGATTGTTGCAACAGAGATTTTTCACACTGTTTCACAGTTTATTTAAGATAGTATGAAGGTAAACATTCACAGACATATTTTTCCCAGCTCCCCCTAAGGCTTACAGGAAAAAAAAATCAACTTTTTTTGTGTGACACGTTTCCCGTAGGTTCTAGGCTGTGTTGATGGGGCACATGTTTTAATTTATCTTCCTAGTGCCAGTGAATGTATGAAAATGGAATTTGAAGATCCAGCATTCTTTAAACAGGTTTGCAATGTTGGGTCTTTAATTTGTAATTTGTTAATTTCTATGTATACTTCCAGGTTCCACTATGTATCTTTCAGCACTGTGCCCTATACAACGGCTTACAAGAGGATTTTTGAGGATGATTTTTTAAGGTATCCCTACATTGCAAATATATATTTAGTAAATGAATACTATATATTTGTTTTTATCAATTGTATTTTTCACTTGTGTTAGGTGACCGTGCTTATGCACTACACAAATTAATTTTGACCCCATATTTCAATGAAAGTACAAGGAGTGAACGATTGATCACAAGTGGACAAGGGGCGTTGTAGAGCACACTTTTGACAAGGTTTCATGCAATGTATAATGAGATAGTCACAGTCAAAATGCTGAAAATTAATTTGTATGTTCTTGTTTATTCACATACAATATGAAGAGTCACAACAGGGACTGTGTAATTTTTTTCCCATAACATTTTGAAATGCAAAATATTGCTATAAAACACATTTCTTTCTAGTATTTCACAAACCATAGACTGAGGCCCTGATTTATACTTTTCTTGCACCACATTTCCGTAATTTTTTGATGCAAAAGCTGTGCAAACTAACAAAACACAATTATATTTTGTAAGTTTACGCCGCTTTTGCATCAAAAAATTACGCAAATGCGGTGCTAAAAAGTATATATCAGGGCCTGAATGCCTCTTTCTTTGCTGCTAATGTACATTTCACTCAGTGTACAAAATACCCACTTCCACATAAGCAGTCTGACTGCGTGTAAACCTAGATCACATGACATAAAAAATAGATACTACTGTGGATAGAAGCCTTTTTAATCTCAAGGGCATGGGTAGCCAGCCCACCACAACGTGTTTGCCTAGTTTGTAAAAAATGAAAGACATTGGCCCTCATTACAACCTCGGCGGTCTTTCAAAAAGACCGCTGAGGCTGCAGGAGACAGAATACCGCCAGTGCCGGCGATATTTCCGGATCCCTATTATGACTTTTCCGCTGGGCCAGCGGACAGTAACAGTGTTACCGTCTGCTGGCCCAGAGTAAAAGTCACATCAACATTGCTGCCGGCTCGTAATAGAGCCGGCGGCAATGCTGATGTGCAGCTGGGTGCAGTAGCACCCATCGCGCAATTCACTGCCTGAAATTCGGGCTGTGAAATACGCGACGGGGCTATGGCTGGGGGCCCCTGCACTGCCCATGCAAGTGCATGGGCATTGCAGGGGGCCCCAGGTGCACCCCCAGTCCCCCTTACCACCAGCCTTTCCATGGCGTTGTTTACTGCCGTAGCCAGGCTGGCGGTCAGGGACTCATAATCTCCACCGCTGCCCTGGGGATTATGACCGCCAGGCGAAAGCCTGGTAGTATAGTGGAGGGGCCGGAAGTGAGGCCGTGGCTATTGCGCCATGGTCATAATAGCTGGAGTAACACCGCCAGCCTGTTGGCAGTGTTACCGCCAGCTTACCGCCGGCCGCCTGGGTCATAATTAGGCCCATAATGTAATCTGCCGTAAACTATTTGGTGTATCTTTGCAACAGTGGGACATTGCTTGCTGGATGAGCATGGTGTGACTACTAAGTATCCCTGTTGCACTTGGCAATTTTTCAATACTCTTTTCACAATTTTGCATTTTAAATAGAACATGTTGATGTATTTTCTTTTGTTACTGTTTCTCCTCAGCAACAGAATTTCATAATGATTTAATTGCTTCTTTTACATTTCCAGCACTATTAACCATAGCAGATATACCTCCATCTGTTTCTTGCATGCATGTTATTAACTTCAGATTGTTTGATTTAAATGTCTAACATGGATTTTTCTATTTTCTATTTGCACAAATTCTGATCTAGATCGTGTGACACCTATATCAGTTCAAAACAGTTTCCCTAATGGGAAGAATCTTTGACTCCTGACTCTCTGGATGTACAAGTTTGTTCTATGTTGCACATATATATTTCTAGTAGATATAAACATGTGTCTTCTTGTAGGCAAAGTGGTTTCAGTCAAAATTGGTGACGGTGTGATTTCCATTGGTTCAAGTATATCATTGTTGCTGGACTCCTGATCCACTAATCCTTTCACAGTGTGAGCATCATGTCCCTCTTTAATGTTATCTTGTATCCCTGTATATAATGTAAGCGTCATTATTACATATTTTTAGTATGTCACCTAACAGTCTCTGTTACTAGACGTATAAGTCTCTTAACTCCATGATGCAGTATTTTTTATGTATGCTTTCTTTCAAGGACCATGGTGGTAAACATTTATGTTACTCTATTTATTTGTGTAATTCAGTTATGACACAAGTTTGCATTCTTCATGAGTCCCAAAATCTCAAAATGGTTCACTGGACTGCAAATCCCGTAATAACATTTCCTGAACATAAAAAATGTCAATTGACCAGAAAAAAAGACCTAAAATCAAACGTAATCTGGTAATACATAAATAGAAGACAGTTATGATAAAATCCAACATTTATATTTTCTTACTTTAAAAGAGCACTAACCTGTGAGCTGCTGAGGAGGTTCTGAGATCTCAATATTAGTTAGGACAGATATACCTTTCGTAGTAATGGTGTTCTCAATGGACTCATCAGTTACTATTGTCAGTGGCTGGGTAGAAGGTTCCCCTCCTGTGCAAGCAGCTTCCTTCCTCCCACTGGCTAGCTTTTTCTTCATGCATTTGCAAAGATCATACCACCACTTCCGAATTTCAGCAATGCTCCACAGAATTTATGATTTCTTGGATAGAGTTCCACATCCTCCTTTTGTTGGCTTCAGGGATAGTTAGGGAGTCTTTACCAAAAAGATGGTCATTTTTTGCTACACACTCCTTGTATGAAAGTGTGTTATTTGATTGAGGGGAGTGAAACCCTTATCAAACAACAACCACAATCCTTGTTCAAATGAACTACAAAAAGCCACTAAACTAACGTGTGCTTAACCCTCCAGTAGCCTTCAACAAAAGCAGTTAGGCTTAACTTAGAGTCAATTTGTAAAGTATTTATGCAGCACACAAACAACAATAAAGTAAAAACACAACACAAGAAATTCCCAAACCAAGTTAGAAAAATAGGATACATTTTACTAAATAAAAAGCGACAATCCAATCAGTAAAATTAGATAAATGTAATTTTAAAGGTTTAAGTAAAACAGCACCAAGTATCAGAAGGCACTAACTGTGGGTTTCTGATCATGCTAGACTTGGACAAAGTTACATGTTCAGGTTGACTGTGATGGAATGCAGGCTGGACCCTGGGATGAGGTTAGTCCTGTTGAAAAAGGTTTTGCAGAGTTTACACAGGAGGAACTCAAATGATGCCAGCTAAGGGTCCAGGACTTGGTGAGCACCTCATGGGGATCAGGAACTCACTTTAACAGAGACCAGCATGGCTCAGTCCAGGCATGGCCAGTTGCAGCAGGTCAACTGGACAGTTGCAGGGAGGCCTCTGGAGCTTGGTGTATCCATGTAGTTCACAACATGAGGTCGGTCAGCTGACCCTTGAAGTTACTCTGGTAGATACTCTGGTAGTCCTGGGTTCAAGGAGAAGGTTGTCTCTCTTTCAAGCAGTAAGACAGGCCTCAAGTAGCATGACAGTCTGATGAAGAACAAGGCAGGACTCAAGCCCAAGGCAGTCCTCTGGTAGCAGCAGGGCAGTCCTCTGAGAAACAAGGCGGGGCTCAAGCAGCAAGGCAGTCCTTTGAGCTAGAAGGTAGTCCTTCTGAATTCTCCCCCAGGTTCAGGAGTGTACTGATGAGTGGCTCATGACATCCAATTTTATACCTAGTGTCATCCTTTGAATGGGAAAAATGTTTGTGGAAATTTACTTCCTCCCCCCCCCAGGTGCAAAGAGGTTTCGGGTGAAATTAGGCCTGTGTAAAGTTATTTTGTGAGTGTGTTGGAGGCAACCCTTTGAAATGCAAGTGTGCAGGAAACACCTTCGGCCCTCCCTTCTAGCAGGGTGGCCCTCTCCAAGCTATACTCAAGTCCTATTGTTCACTGTCTGGGCAAAATACACATTCCTGATGGGGGAGCAATTAGCGGGCTCAGGAAGCTGGAAACTACAAAAAGGGCCTCAGAAAGGTTAGGGATGAAAAATGCCACTATTTTAAAGTGGCATTTTCAAAATTGTAATATAAAATCTGACTTTACCATTAAAGATTATTTTAAATTACAATTCATTTGAGTCCAAACATCACATTTCAATCTTTCCCAATCCAAAGTTAACATTTATTAAATATAATAAGGTAACCGTGTATCATCCTATGAGAGAGGTAGGAGTCACAGTAATGAAAAACAAATGTGACAGTTTTTCACTACCAGGACATGAAAAACTTGAAACCACTTAACCTATCCTTTAAATACAATTCATCCAGCCCTATGCGCACGTTAGGGCCTACCATAAGTCTCTGACTGCTCCTCCAGAATTTTGGCACAAACATGTAGCCGAGAGTCCAAGCAGGTCCTTACTGCACGTTCCTGTGCCTCATATTGGCAGTGCAACAATGTATTTTCTGATTGTGATATCATCATTGTGTGTCTGCATGCCGTTCACAATATGTGAACTACTGTGAATCACTTTTAATGATTTAGTATTTTAAAGAAGTGAATCTTAAGAAATTGCTATTAGAAACATACATACAATAGTACAATTCAATTATCAAATCACTAATTTTGATTTCTTAAGTAGCATACAATACAATTTGGTCACATATGCAATACTATATCTGGCCATTAGTCCCCAGAACAAGGGACCCTTCTGGAATGCATGTGGGCACACAATAAAGGATACACACTCAATACTACAATGAAAGGAACGTATGTAGTAGAAATGATCTTTAGTGTTCTGGTGCCAACCATGGTTACTGCAATGGCACCCACAATTGTGGCAGCTGTTATTATAGCTACTATGGCCTCTTCTGTGATATCTACTGTTGCAGAGTCTTTAGTCACTGTGATCATAATAGCTGCCATTATTGTTGTGGCCTGTGGATTCTGGAGATGGTTTGATGTTGTAGTCCCTGGTCTGGTGAAAGATGCTTTTGTGATATCTATAGTCTCTGATGTGGTCACAGCTGTGGTCACTTTTTTTCCCAGTCATGGCGGCAGATATGGTTGATGCTATGGTCTCTGTCAAGGTGACAGGTATGGCTTCTGCTGTTGTCCCCATGATGAGGCAATTGTTACTGCTGTGGTGTCTGCTGTGGTGACAGCTGTTGTCCCTGATATGAGTCACCTAAACCCAGAAAGCAGATATCACTGCTATTTCCCTTCCTTGGTGGCAGCTGTGGCCTTTCCTGTATTTACTAGTGCCATTGTCACTGTTGGGGGGGACAACTGTGGCCCCTATGGTTTTATATCTGGGATACAAATGTTTGTCAAATCTGTGAGAATACTACTGCTGCAGCTATTGAAGCTGTTGTAGTGTTTGTTGTGGGGTGCAGCTACTGTGGCCACTATCTTGTCTCCTTTTGTTGTTCCTGTGTTATAACTGTGTTAAACACTGTATCTCAGCTGTTCTTACTGCAATGGTTGCAGCTGCAGTTGATGCTGTTATTCAAGGTGAGGTCATTTCTGTAGTCCATGTTATGTTGGCAGCTGTGGCCATTGTTTTTAATAATGCCATTTTCCCTACTTTTGTGGCTGCTGTCATTACACCAGTTTTTCCTGCTGTGGTGGAAGCTCTGTTCAGTACTGTGATTAAAACTGTGGGCACTGGTCTGTCCCCTCCTATAGTGGTAGCTGTTTTCTGAGATGCTATGGTGGCAGCATACTGTGTTTCCTGCTGTCATTATAGATGATGCCAACGTTGTTATTAATATTGTTGGGTTTGTAGTTCTGGCAGCTTTTGTTGCTGTTGTGGAGAAGCACGTGTGACAGCTGTTATAGATTTACATGTGGCAACTTTTGTTGCTGCTGTTTTCCCTGATGTGGTAGTAAGTAAAGTCAATATATTGATTCAGCTGTGGTGCCTGTTGTTATTGCTGCCACTGTCTTTTCTCTGGTTTCAGCTAGGGTCAATGTTGTTGTTTTTGTCTTGGTGGCAGCTGTTATTGGTGGAAGATGTGGCCAATGGTGTGGTCACTTCTGCTACAGTAGTTGTGGTCTCTGCTAGTATTATAGCTCTTGCTGAAGTACTTGCTTTGATGACAGATGTTGTTGGTGTAGTTACTGATGCGGTTTCCTCGGTTTGATGGTGTTGTCTCTGGCACTAATGAAGATGTTTCTGCTGATATGTTCTTTGATGTGTCAGTTGCTGTTGTTGCTGCTGTGGTTTCCTGCTGTGGTAAATGTGGTGCATTTGTCACTATTGTTGTCCCCGCTAAGCTGGGGGTTGTGGTGTTTGCTGTGGTTAAAGCTGTGGCCACTGATGTTGCCCCTGTCATGGTAGCAGCCATAATCACTATTGTACATTTTAATGGTGCCTTAGTAATTGCTATGGTGACCACTGTGTCCACAGCTGTTGCTGCAAATATTGTTGCAGTTGTTGTTGCTACAGAGGGAGTAAATTAGGTCACAGTTTTTGTGGTTTGTGGTTACAGCATGGCTCTGTTTCTTTTGTGTTTTTTTGCAATGACATCACCTTTGCTAGAAGCTTTGTGGGCTGTGATGCTGGTGCCATGAAGGAAGCTGTGATTGATGCTGTTGCTCCTGCTCAGTTTGAAGTCATAATCACTGCAGTTGACCCTACTATTGTAAAACCTGTGGTTGTCATAGGGTTGCTGTTTTGGTCACTGCTTCACCACGTCTTTGGCAACAGCTGTCTTTGCTGTCACTCTGTTCAGGTAGCAGCTGTTGTCACTGCCATGGTTCCAGATGTGGTTGCAACTGTGGTCCATTTTCCAGTTCCTACTGTTATTTCAGCTGTCACAGTTGCTATGGTATCTGTCGTGATTTTAGTTGAAGAGGCAAAAGGGATTCACCCAAAGCACCTCTCTTTTCATATTTTGTAGTTGATCACATTATCTCTGACAGCCATATACCACTGTCATTACCTAAATCTAAAAAAGCAAAAATCCAGACTATCTTACTTTGCACAAGACTGGTAAAGAAAACAGTTGAGATAATAATGAGCAACATAATTGGAGTTAAAAGTGGCTAAAAAACTCACCAAGAAATTGTGTTGTTTAACAACCTAAATGCTATGCATCACTCGTTTTTAAACCAACAATTATCACTCATAATGACAAATTAACATATCTGAGCTCATACTGCACAATGGGCAATACGAATAGCACCTATAGTACTCTATTGAATGATTATCAGCAAACAAAGATTGAGACATTAACTGTAAGTAGCCATTAGTTGGCTATTTTGTTTACTTAGAGTGGCTTGATGCATTGTAAAATATGGAAACAGAAAGATATCTAAAAATTACTTTGTTAGTACCAACCCATAGATCACGCACCTGTTCTGTTAATCTAAACATGTCTCACCATCATTTCTATTTTGACTAATACAGAACAGATGCGAATGATTTGATGCTGCAGGCACAAATTCAGTGCTTCAGTTATAAACATATTTGCCTCAAGAAATGAGTCTCAGATTTTCTACCAGCTATATGAACCTTGAGGCAAATTTACTAATCTTTCATACAATGCAGGGCAGCATGCAAAGTTGCTCTGCTGCGTTGCGTGAAAGGGAGAAAGCAGAAATATTCTGTTTTAACAAAGATATGGAGCATTTCCACCCTCTCCTTGTGCTCGCATCGTCTGTGCAGTCTAGCACCAACGAAGGCTCCCTTGTACCATAATAACCTCTGTTATGAGTATAAATATTTTTGAGCAGGAAAGCATACCTTCCTGCGAAAAACTTTCCTTAGAGGCATTTTTCAGATTGCAGCAAACGTGAAAAGACGACATAATGAGGAGAAATAAAGTTATTTTTACTTGTTATGCCTCACTGGGAAAAGAGTAGCATTTTGACGCCTTTGAAAGTCTATTAAATTTAGTAAATCTGGGAATGAGGTAAAACCCATGGGTGGATGCATGGGAATGTCCATGCTCCACCCATGGAATGTCTCCCACGTTGAAATGTAACTTAATGCAGAACAAGTAGCTGGGTTTCATTACATGTATTTTACAAAGCCACACAAGAAGGCGCAAATCACCCCTTGCATATCTTTGTAAATATTACTGAAGCCCCTGAGTTGCCTATTTGTTGCCTTGTGCAACACAAGGAAAATGCAAAGGATTCATATAGTTCAGACTTAGGTCCAGATTTATGCTTTTTGCCGCAAACCTGCATTAGCGCAGGTTTGTGGCAAAAAGTATAGCGCCATTACTAGACGCGGGCCGGGCGTCATATTTAAGGAATTATGCTAGCCGACGCTATGAGGTGGGCTTGTGTCAAAACATTTGATGCTAGCCAGGTGGGAGTGGCGGTATGAGGGATGAGGGATTAGCACCAAAAAATGGCACTAGGCTGGTTAGAGTAAAAAAAATTACTCTAACCAGATTAGCGTAATTTTATGGCGCTAAACCTACCATGCACATGACTCCTGCATTTGAAAAGGCAGAAGTCATGCCCACCACCTCATAGGCTAGCACAGGGGACAAGGGTGCTATCGGCATGGCCATTGCACCCTGTGCCATGTATGGGGGCCCATTTCAGGGCCCCCTATGGCACTTTAAAAAATAAAATAAAATACTTACCTTTACTTACCTGGGATGGGGTCCCCCATCCTCCACTGTCCCTCTGGTGTGGGTGGTGGTGTTCCTGGGGCATGAGGAGGGCACCAGTGGGCTTATTCCATGGTGTTCCACAATGGAAATAGGCCCACAGGTCCCCAAACGCCTGCCCTGACCCAGTTGTTAAAAAATGGGGCAAAAAAATCTTTGCACCTTTTTTTGACCCCTCCTCCCTCTCGTGCACCATTTTTGCACGGGAGTATAAATATGGAGTAAAGGCCATAGAGTCATTTTTTGCATGGGAACACCTATCTTGCATCTAATTAAGGCAAGGTAGGTTCCCATTTCCAAAAAATGACTTTAAGGCCCATACTTATACTTTTTTAGCATCACATTTGCTCTGCTTTTTAACGCAAAAGCAGCGCAAACTTACAGAATTCAATTGTATTTTGTAAGTTTGCGCCGCTTTTGCTTAAAAAAATAATGCAAATGCGGCGCTAAAAAAGTATAAAAATGGGCCTAACTCCATAAATTTGGCGCTAAACAGGTCAAGCGCCAAAGTATAAATATGGAGTTAGTTTTGCACTGAAGTAGAGTTTAAAAAATGACACTAATTCGGTGCAAACAGTATAAATATGCCCCCAAATGTTTAAATGAGTTTGTGGTATGGTTGCTCTATGGTTTCAAAGGTTTATCTTTATAGTTGACATTTGATTTAATTTGGTTTGATTTTATGTAATTACTCTTTTAGATGCAAGGGCTTTGCTGTTACATAATTTTAAAACACAACTGTAAAACACTTAACAATTGTAAATGAAACAAGCATTTACAATGCAACGGGTCTCGTGTTTGCTCGTGTTAGAGCTGACAGCGTTGTAAACTCCTAACCCGACTTTTCACTGGTAATGAAACATATCGGCAAAAGTGCATTTATGTACGTAACCGAAAAAGTGCAATCAACTGTGTAACAGGGCCGATATTCTGTAAAGCGCTCGACTTCTGCTGAGCAAGATTGCGCTGGGAAAATAGAGAAAAAGTAGTCCAAGAGCCGGACAGAAAACAGTGAACCTCGCATGTTTTCTGTACTTGGTCGATGCGCTCGAGGAGGGCTATCCACCGGAAAAGGCATGACATGTGCATGCCTTCCACTAATGAAATCAAGCACATTTTAACATGCAAGCCCACAAGCCAATAACAGACACTGATGTGACGTGGACAGGGCTCCGAGCCCTTTTTAATTACTAAAGCGTCTCGCTTAGCGAAACGCATGCGCAAGCGCATGCGACGCAGGCTCGACCCTAAAAAAGATAAAAATGGAATAAGAGGCAGGAGTGAAGCAAACGCCTTTCCTACTAAAAGAATTTAAAAAATAACGTGTTTGGAAGTATGTTTCTCGCAGCCATGCTACAGAACCTGCTGTATTTATTAGCATTGGATTAAGAGCCTGTTTTACTAAAGTTTGCTAGGAACCTAAAATGAAACCTACATTTGTAGCTTAGTTTAAAGATTATTTAATAAAAAACGCCTCTAAGGAATACTCACAATTTCATTACTTTGGGGGCCTGCCTTCCTTCGTGGACTTTTCACTCATTTAACTTGCTTGTCCCGGGCTCGTTTCATTTTGCTTTCACACATCCAGATAGGTGCCTGTTCCACCCTTTACCTGTGATGTACAAATCTGAATGAAACCTGTATTAGTAGGATGCATGATTTAGTACAAAGTGCTAATTTTTCTTACACACATCCAACTGGTAGAATCATTTTGTAAATTAAGCCCTTCAAACCCTAAGCCAAGAGATTTCCATTTGTGCCTGGCCAATCGCTTTGCTGGTGATTTTCAAAAGGATAATAATGTATCTTTGCATCCATTTCTTTCAATTAAAGTTAATGGTAGTAGCGCCCAAACACTTCTCATGATCAAGCACTATGCTCTGTCATGTTGAGTCTCTTCTCTTCCTGGTGAAAGAGACCCACAATCCTTAACTTGAGTAAGAAAATGGAAATCCTATGATATAGAAGACACATCCCCCTATTGGTAGACCATGATAATGTAAACTGGAGTCAACAATCAATAGTTTTTAAATGATATATCCTCCATGCCCAATTCACGACGCTATTTGTGCACATAAATTTCACTTAAGTGATCAAATGGCATGATATACAAATGCGATTCACAAACGGTTAGGTTACATTTGTAAATCGATTTACTCACATTCTATATGACACCAGTGGCCTAGTGTCACACCCAAGTATATTTCCTCCCAGGGAGAAGTGAGCAGTGCATGGCAGGAAATGAGTGAACATCCAAAAATGTGTACGTTCCTGATGTTTATGTACTATTGCGAATCACAAAGCAACCCCATATAGGATCAGACATTTCCTGACATCGGATGATGGAGTGCGCCTGCTTCTAGCATGAGAGTGGGGCGAGCGCATCCCAAAATCCATAACAAAAATATGTTCAAGGAATAGGAAAAATAACCTGTAAAAATGTAGTGTTGTTAAGTATTGGACCCATGCATAATTGTATCCCATGTATATTTTCACATGTGGAAGTATTTACGCAGGTGAATGGTGAAAGCTGTGATTGTCACAGATTCGCATGAGTAACCCTGGAGATGTGTGCATCTAAAACAAACCTTGGTATAAACTGACGGGATAAAGTTTACACAAATTATTGATACTGGAGCTTTCAGCGATTGTGATAAGTGGTTCAGTGGCTCGGCTTGGACTTTACCAACATTAAAAGTGTAATGTTTCCTACAACATATGTAAATCATAAGCAATTGTGAAAGATACATTTACGGAAATTGATTCCTAATAAAATAAAATAATAATGAATATGTGTGTTGACATTTTATCTACAAACAACATGGTATACATAACTTATTTTTTATTGGTTTATTTATTTAAAAAAATTAAACAAGTGGACATTTATTTAGAAATAGGTTCGAAGCAAGTCATCAATTAATCCATACTCTGAAGTGCTTCTCAGAAGGCAGTCTGGGATTTAAAACGCAGTCAGACAACCAAAAGCTCCTCCTTTCTCGCGCATGCTAGCGAAGATCACATAAAACAAAGCCGCTTTGAACTAAGCACTTGCATTAATGCCAAAATCGATGTCCATGAATTTCTAATGAGGGACGATTGATAACTACAGGCAGCGTTTTCTACAGATACACAATCTTATTTACCGGCTGAAAACGTTAGCGCAGAAACATTAGCTCCTCCTCAGCCCATAAAATTTAAGTATGTTGTGAATCTGCAACAATTGCTGCGATAGGCCTTGAATTTAGCATGAAAGGAAGGGCTCTTTCTGGCAGCAGTGTTTAATGATATGTTCCACTGCCGAGCACGAGGCCCGAGGAAGGCTTGATCGAGCGCCCTAAATAATGCTGAAAGATACACACCGAGGGCAGTTTCAGGCAGTGAAGGATAATACCACGCCATATTGACTGCAACGGAATAATTTATAAAACACATTAGGGAGGTTGGAGCTCGTCCGAGGAGCACGGCTGTGGAGAGAAACAGCCACATTCGGAACGTTTGACTCAGGGGCGTAGCTTCATGGGGGGGTGTGACGGGTGTTACACCCCCCAATAAATGTATTTTGTGATAAATAGCTGGGTGCAGGTGCTTTCAGTCGGGCATGGTGAGGTGTCTGTCGGATTTGCTAGCGCAGTTATTTTAATAAAAATCGAGTGTTCATGTATTCTGAGTAATGGATTTGCATAGAAAATGTAATAATGATAGAAAAATAATGCACGCCTTTGAAAATGTGATCACAATGAGTGACCACCCATGTTCACAAAGTGTACTTATTAATAGTTTATTACTATGAAATGTTGAGTATATGTTTGACTGATGTAGTAGTGTGTCATATAAAAGGCTATGTATTATGTATTAGCTTTATTAATTATAGGCCTTAATTTAGCAGAGGTCTTGGCTTAGTTGCCAGGCCTCATGTCAAGCTGTATTTCCCAGCGTATAATAAAAATGACTGTTCTAGAGAGTTAAGCTGTAATTTTCTATTGTATTGTATAGATGTGCTCATAGCCAAAGGTTTTTCTCATGAGAACCGACTGCTAGATGATGCTGTTCTTGTTACATGTAACAATATGGGTTTAATGTGCATGAGACTGACTTTCTCAGGAGAAGAACAATGGAGACACTGACTGGAATAGAAGCTGCAACAATATTGTTACCTGACGAGCCGGATGATGAGGACATTGCAGGAGAAACCAATCAGCGACATGTGAACGGAGTAGTGGTAGAATTCATAGATTTGAAGTTTTAGTTTAATTTGATAAAGTGTGAACATGCGATCCCTTGACCAATAGGGACTTGGGAAGTAGTTTTAGGGAATTTAACTTAACAGGACTGCACTGAGCAGAAACCAGCATTTTGCCATTTGCCATTTAGCTTTTGCCAATTGCCCATTTTCTTGCTGGCTGAAAGGTGAATATTTTCCTTGTGCGTCTTGACTTTGGCCCATATATTTTGCTTTTTTAGCACCATCTTTGCATCATTTTTTGACACAAAAGCGGCACAAACTTACAAAATACAATTGTATTTTGTAAGTTTGCGCCGCTTTTGCGTCAAAAAGCAGCGCAAATGCGGCGCTAAAAAAGTATAAATATGGGCCTTTACGTTTTCTGAACTTTGATGCTGAATCCTGAGGCCTTGCTGACCGAACTGATGTCCTGATGACGAAAACTATCTTAGCTTGCCAATCCAATTGAGGAGAGGTATTATTGTACACGTGTGTTTGTTATGCCTCTTTGCTTTTTCTTTCTAGGGACCAACCGCACTGTTTGATAGAGCTGTAGTTAGATGTTTTCCACATTTGTGTTACTAAATTGTTTTGCTCAGACCAGGTGTTAAAAATAGGCTTCCATTGGTTACAATGGGCCTGTGGGTGCTTTGTAGGATTTGCGTCAACATTTTTAACGATAATCCTACAAAGCGCCGGACTAGCGTAAAAAATTCTGACGCTAGTTCCCTAAATACCACCATGGTGCGCTGTATTTTAAATATGGTGCACACATGTGTGCAGCACCAATTTTCTTAAATATGCCCCCATGTATTTTAGCATCATGTGCCAGCGTGATTGTCAGGAAATCTGAAGCTAACAACCCCCCAATCATACTAACCAAGTTACACCCTCGGTTTGCTTTCACTTTTATCAGTCACGTAGCAAGGGAGCTGT
The DNA here is from genome assembly GCF_031143425.1 of Pleurodeles waltl. Lineage (NCBI taxonomy): Eukaryota > Metazoa > Chordata > Amphibia > Caudata > Salamandridae > Pleurodeles > Pleurodeles waltl. Next base: position 136,404,665 of record NC_090444.1, read on the forward strand.
GGGCCCTAATGCAAGTAAAGAGCAAAAACACACGTCCCCTCGATTGGTAGTGAAAAATCAGCAATACTAGGGATGCAGTGAACTAGTAGCAGAGCTTGCATGCCTTGGACCATCGAGCAAGGAAAATGACAATTTTTCACTGCTTTTGTGGTAGTACAATACTCTGGGCCCCAGTGTTGCTGCAACTGCTGCATTAATGGTAGCTGTGCCCCTGCAGTAGATCCCTCAGACATCTAGGTTCTGGTGCCATTGCCCCTAATGCACTATTGATAGCTATGGCCCTGCATGTTATCTCGATTGGAGTGTTTAGGTTAATCATATAATACAGAGCTAAGAAGCATATTGTTGTAACTGGGTGGTCTGTGAGGCATATAGTTCCACTACATAACAACTTTATCCAAAGGTCTGTGCATACATATGAACCATTTAGCAGAATCTGTTAAAGTGCTTTTATCATATTGCAGCATTTATATATTGCTTACTAGTGTGGTGCTGAAGCGCTTTCCCACGTGGGTAGCATGATACACCATAGAGAGTATGTAGACGGGGGAGTGTTTTATTAATTTTGAGCTAATGTGGGAAGTGCTTCCATGACCTCTGAGATCCGGTTATCATGGGACTCAGTGCTTAGCAATGAGGTGAATAAGGAAGTATGAGACAGATGCATAATTTACAGTGGAAAGTATGCTGACAGCAATGGTTTGCATGGTAGCACTTTGTTAATTGTTAACATAAATATTAATGTGCACAATTTAACAACATGGCTACTTCCTCCTTCTCTCTGTCTAGTTTTATGACTTTCTTGGTAGGTCCCGTCAGATCTGAGACAGATAATTCCTTTACTGATAACAAAATTGATTTTTCTAGTTGTTCCTTGTTAGAAATGGGGTCTCTAGTTGGCAGCCAGTTTCCGCCTTGTTCAAGTATGGACCCTCACTCTAGTCAGGGAAGGGTCACACTCGTAAGATAACCCCTGTTCACCCCCTTGGTAGCTTGGCATGAACAGTCAGACTTATTTCAGAGGCAATGTGTTAAATATAACACAAAATAACACAGTGAAAGCACTACAAATGGACAACATACCCGTTTAGACAAAAAAGCCATTTTATCTAAGTAAAACAAGAGCAAAACGACAAAAATCCAACATACACAAGCAAAGATATGAATTTAAAAAGATTAAATCCCAATAAACCACTTAGAAGCACAATAGCTCCAACTGGTGCTATCACTGCATTGTGACGGAGTCGTTCCCAACAGTCCAACGCCACTTGCAAGGAAGTGTGGCGCCGGTCATGGAGTAGCACGGACCCCAGGTACAGTACATGAGAAATTAGGCAGAGTAAAAGATGTGGCATGGATTCAGGGAGGTGAGGCATCACTGGAGCTGGTATGGCGTCAGTTCCATACTGCTACGCAGGAGGTGAGACGTAGGTTCCTTACTGCTACACAGGGGAAGTGAGGCAGTAGTTCCTTACGGAGGCAGCGGAGGTGAGGTGGCATTGGCAGTGAGGTGTTAGTTCCTTACAATCCTGCAGGGTCAATGAGTGCAGCGGGTCAAGACACAATGGGACGATTTCGTGGTGCCACACTACAGTGCCACAGGCACCACTGCAGAGTCGTGTGTCAAAGACGTCAGTGACACAACACTCGGGACTCAAGATGTTGCAGGACTTCAGAGGTGCTGTGGTGGAGTCGGGCCTGCAGTATTGGTCACAGTCACCGCACTTCAGCAGGGACCACAGCTTCGGGTGCAGGCAGCGGCGTAGAGTCGAGCACCGGCACCAGTTCTTGAGTCGTCCGGAGCGCTTGTTTCTTCTTGTTTTATGCTAGCTTTCACTGCCAAGGGCCCAGAAACTGGAGTGGGCATCTCATGGCAAGTCAGTGTCCTCAGCAAGAGAGGCCAGAGGCTGACAGGTGAAGTCTTTGATGTCCATGGGACTTCTTAACAGGAGGCCTGCTCAGCCCAAACCCTTGGAGAAACTTCACAAGCATGATACACAGCAAAGTCCAGTCTTTGTCCTTTCCAAAGCAGAAGCAACAACTGCAGGCCATCCCAGCAAAGCATACACAGCAATAGGCATTACTCCTCCTCACATCTGTTCAGCTCTTCTCCTTGGCAAAGTCACCTCTTGATCCAGAAGTGTCCTAAAGGTCTGGTGTTTTGGGTGAAATACTTATACTCATTTCTGCCTTTGAAGTAGGCAAACTTCAAAGGAAAGTCTTTGTAGTGCCCAGGACCCTGCTTTTCCTGCCCTGGTCCCAGACACACTCTAGGGGGTTGGAAACTACATTGTGTAAGGGCAGGCAAAGCACTATTCAGGTGCAAGTGTCAGCTCCTCCTACCACTCTAGCCCAGGAAGACCCATCATGACATGCAGCACACACCTCAGCTCTCTTTGTGTGACTGTCTAGAGTGAATTCACAACCAGCCAACTGTCATTCTGTCCCAGACGTGTATTCCACAGCCAGGCAGAGGTACAGAATGGTTAAGCAAGAAAATGCCCATTTTCTAAAAGTGGCATTTTCAAACACCCAATTTAAAAACCACCTTCTCTAAAAGCTGTATCTTTTTAATTGTGACTTCACACATCCGAACCTCCCTATCCCTATCTGCTCCCAATGGGGAATTACACTTAAAAGATATTTAAAGGCAAACCCCATGTTATCCTATAGAAGGGATAGGCCTTGCAATAGTGAAAAACGAATTTGGCAGTATTTCCCTAACAGGACATGTAAAATTTACCAGTACACGTCCTACCTTTTTTATAGACTGCACTCTGCCCATGGGGCTCACTTGGGCCTACCTTAGGGGTGCCTTACATGTACTAAAAGCGAAGCCTTGGACATGGCAAGTGGATGTACTTGCCAGGTCAACATGGCAATGTCAGGTCTGAGACATGTTTACAGGGTTTCTCACGTGGGTGGCTCAATCACTGCTGCAGGTCCACTAGTAGCATTTGGTTTACAGGTCTTGGGAACGCAGGGTACAATTTACTAGGAACTTACTAGTGAATCAAATATGCCAATCATGGATAATCAATCATAATCACAATTTACACAAGGAGCACTTGCACATTAGCACTGATCACCGGTGGTAAAGTGCTCAGAGTACCCAAACCAGCAAAAATTAAATCCAGCATATAGTTTAAAATACAGGAGGCAGAAACAAAAAGACAGGGGAAACTATGCCAAGGATGCTAGGTCTAACAGCCAAGTTTCTAAAACTGACATTTTCAGAATTGCAATTTTAAATCTGACTTTACTATAAGTTGTGATTTTTAAATTGTATTTCCAGAGACACCAAACTTGAAAAGTCTATCTCTTCCCAATCAGGAGTTATAAGGCAAATCCAATTTTATCCTGTAGGTAAAAAAAATGACTGCAAGAGTTTTTCACTACCAGGACATGTAAAACATAAACATACACGTCCAACCTTTTAAGTTCACTTCTCTCCGTCCTTAGGGCTGCAAAGGGCCTACTTTAAGGGTGCCCAATATGTATTAAAAAGGAAAACCTAGTTCTGGCAAATGGTTTACTTTGCCAAGTCGAAATGTCAGTTAAAAACTGCATGTACAGGTTCTGCAATGGCAGGCCTGAGACATGTTTGGACAACTGCTGAAGTGGGTGGCATAGTCGGTGCTGCAGGCCCATTAGTGGCATTCAATGTACAGGGCCTAGGCAAATGGAGTGCACTTTACTTTGGACTTTTAAGTAAATTAAATATGCCAATTGGGTATACACCAATGTCATCATGTTTAGGGAGAAGAGCATAAGCACTTTAGCACTGGTAAAGTGCTCAAAATCCTAAGGCTAGCATAGCAGGTGACTAAAGAATTTAAGGTATGTCTGAGATATGATGGGAGGGCAAGTGGAAATTAGTATTTCCTGATTTGCCGTAAAATGATCCCTCCAAAGCAGTACATGCTCTGCATATGAGCTGAATTAATGTGCACATTAAGCTAAACCTCTCTTGAAAACCAGGACATGTATTTCTTTTTAGTACAAAGGGTTGGGACTCCTGGACAGTCCTTGAAAAACTGGGACAGTGTGGGGGAATCCAACATTTCTAGTCACCCTACCCTGGTTCCTATGAATGGCCTCCCAAGGGCCAGGTCCTCTTGAAAGTCTTGTTGGAATGTGTGCTGGCTATCAGCTGGGACATGGAGGTAGGTGTTATGCACAGTTGCAAAATTGTACCCTTGTGTCTAGAACATAGTGCATATGAAGGGTGTGTCATGACTATGGAGGGAGGATGCATCCCCTATCCCATTCAGATGTTGCATTCAGACTACAATATGTTGGTTAATGCATGCAACTCATCACCAGTCACGCAGGTATGCACTTTATGTGGATGTTTACTAAGAGTATGCTAAAATTTCATGCAGATGGCATAGTTTGACAAAATTCTAAAAGAAGGACAAAGTTGTCCAACATCACATAAGGGTACATCTTGCATCTCCATATGTTCCTCTTAGTCAGAAGTCTCATGGAAGATCCAGCTGCAGGGAACCGCATTGAGTCCAACGCTTGCTTAGATTAATTACCTTATTTGAGGCCTTTTGGTCTCTCTGATGCTCCTCCTAAAGCTTAAAAAGCCCCCCTTCACTTTCTAGTTAGTCATTAAGCCCATCAACATAAAGTTGGAACGGCACCACAGGGTTGAAGGGAGTAATTAATCTAAGCATTACTCCCTTGTCTGTATTGCTTGGATTAATTTTTTTAGTTGGGCAATGTGCTCAGACTCAAAGTAATACTCCCATATGCATGACATGTATGGCAGGGTGGATCATGCACTGGGGATGGCAGAATTGAATGCTGGGGCACAGTCAGCCACATATCTGGGGCAATATCAATCTCCCCCGATACTCAAACTCAGTAGGTTAGGGCTGCCCTATGATCCCTGTAGATGGAGACTATCGTCCAAGGCCCTCTTGGACACAGCCAGTATGGAAATGGTGGGCTACCTGCTTTCAGCCTTTTTGGTAAGTAATTGGGGATCAACAGCCAGCAGATGCATGGAGTTGGCAGCTCTGAAAGTGATCATGAAGGGATAATGTATACCTAAAATCTATGGTCACAGAAGGCAGCTGCAAGGGGGGCTGGGGGCACTGAGAGGCAGACTAGCAGATACACAAAAACGGGAAGCACAGATGAAAATGGTGACTATCATACGGATGATAGGAGAAACATGAGCTTGACAGGATAGACTCAAAAGGAGGAAGTATAGACAGAGATTGCACCAGGAGGGCGACACACCTAGCACGTTCTTAGCTTTGGTACTCAAATGAGAAACTGACAGGCACTCTGTTGTGGTACTGAGAAGAGCAGATGGGACAATTGCAACAACACAAGTAGTGATTAATAATACACCCTGGGACTATCTGACAGAATTCTATGGCGAAGAGCAGCGGACTAACCTTGAGTCTATCACCATGTACCTGGCATAGGTGGAGCTCCCCATAGTACCGCCAATACTTTGAGAGGAACTTGAAGAGGAGATCACCCCAAAAGAGCAGAAGAAAGCAATGGGGAAGATGGCTGCAGGCAAGACACTGGGGGTAGATGGTTTTCCAGTAGAGTTTTATCAGGCTTTCCCAGCACAGCTGGAAGAACTGTTGAGACAGGTATGCTGGGAAGCTAGGAGGAGGGGCACTGGGGTGGTTCAGTGGAACCCTCACCATGCTGAATGCCAAGATAAAAGTGCTATGCAGGATACTGGCTGAATGGTTCTATGTGGTGGGTTTACTGGTGAACACAGGGACCAGTGTAGCTTCATACCGGGTTGTAGCACAGCCATCAATCTGAGGAGATTGGCACATGTCCTGCATTTGGTAGAAAATAGTCTATGGAACTTGTGCTGGTGTCAGTAGATATTACAAAGGCGTTTGATACTCTTGACTGGACATACCTGATGCAGGCCTTGTGAAAAATTGGCTTTGGACTGACTTTTTATAACTGGGTGCGGCTTATGTATAGCGCCTCTAGGGCCAGAGCCAGAAGCGGTGGGATAGTCTCCAAGGACTGGGTGGTGGAACATGGTACATGACTGGGTTGTCCCCTATACGTGCTATTATTTTCTGTGGCATGAGAGCCTTTGGTTGTGAGACCTAGGAAAGACATGGAGGGCTGGGATATCAAAATAGGTGACTCTATACACCTAATATTTATTTAGGCAGATTATGTTCTATTTTATTGAAGAGGTCGTGGGATGCTGTGGTGCAATTGTTAGCCCATCTGGATGACTTTGGTGCCTTGGCCGGTCTCAGGATAAACAGACATATGATGCTGCTGTTTCCATTGGGGGTCTCTAAATGCTGTCCCTGCATGTGCACAGTCCTGGCTGGGTTTGAGATGGGAAACAGACACATTTAAATATCTGGGGGGTCATGGTTGTTCGCACAGTGCAGGAACAGCAGCGCCATGACATCAAGAAGATGATGGAGGGCCTGACATGGTCCACAAATGTTTGGAACACACTGCCACTCTGTTTGCGAGAAGAGTAGTGGTGGCAAAAATGGTCTGCCTGTCCAGGTGTCTTTGCATAGTCCAGAACTCACTGCACACAATTACAAGTATTGGGTAGCTTACTGATATCCTTAGTGTGGGCAGGAAAGAGAAGCAGAGTAACTCTGCCTATACTTAAGCTGGACTTAGAGGAGGGCAGCATGGGGTTACCCAACATAGAGCTGTACTACTATGCCACTAATTTGCAAAATGTGGCACACTGGACAGAGGACAACTGGGAGAAGTGACAGCTGAGATGCCCTTATGGAGACACCCCTAAAATGGAATTACCTATGAGAGGGTCAGGAGTTGCTGGAAATTCCCCATATATAGTATGACAAAGAGCTGATCTCTGGGAAAGTGTGGTTAGCAGGGTGCTGAGATGACCCCCCTTTGCAAGAGATTTAGATTTTTAGACATTGTTGCTATTCAGACATATCAGTGAAGATATGTCAATTGTACGTTGGAGGGAGGGCAGCTGTAGAACATTAGGAGACCTATACCACAGGGAACAATTCATTACTTTTTCAGAAGTCTGCGATGTATTGTCAGCGGGGCCTGGGCTGTTGCTACAGTATGCTAAAATTGCAGGATGGCACGTGAAATATGGACATGGTTTTCGGAGACTCCCAACAGTTGGAGACATTGCAGATGGTGCTGACTGTGGGTTCTGTCGAACACCTGGTTTCTATATTTTATAAAGCACTTAAAAGGGACAGCCCCTGAGCCAAACAGATCTGATGGAGGAGTCTGGGCAACAGATGAAGAATAAAAGACTGGCAGATGACGTGTGCATCAATTGAAATGATTTTATGCCTTTCAGGTTCAAACCCATGCATTTTCTTTATGTCCACCACACATACCTGACCCCCACCATCAAACTAAGCAGAATGTATAGTGGCAGGGCTAAAACTTGCAAAGATGAAGAGCAGATGGAGCCTCCTTTTTATATCTTGCCTGGCTGTGCCGTTGAGTGCAAACATTTTGGAAGACGGCAGTGATACACTTGAAGACAATGACAGGCATTGCGCTGGAGGATGCACCAATTAAGTGCATTTTGGGTATTATAAAACAGCCACAGAGAAGGAAAATGCAGTGGGAATTCTTACAACTTACACTGGTCCTTTCTAAACAATCCCTAGCTATGTGATGGCTGGGTGACAGAGCCCCCTCAACAATGCTATGGTACAGTGACACTGTAGAATAGGAGCTAGTGGGAGAGACACCTATAAGATGTAGTAGAAGAGACAACTCAATGCAGGAGGATCTGGAGACTTAGGCAGAGATACTGGCAGCATTTCAGGACACAGAAGGAGACATACTGCATGGCGGGGTGCAGACACAGGGCACTAACAATGGTACACAACACTTTGATGCACGAGTAGACAGAGAAGGGTAGAGGGGGTGGACAACACAGCCTAAATCAATCAGTCAATCAGTCGATTTGTAGAGTGCAGCTTGTAACCCATGAGGGTATGTAGGGTTTGTCAGCGTCCAGTGGTTCAGTCGTAGAGCCAGGTCTTCAGCGACTTTCAGAACTCTGGTAAAGATGTGGAGGTCTGGAGATGAAGGGGGAGTTTGTTCCACGTCTTTGCTGCTAAGTAGGAAAAGGAGCATCCTCTGCTTCTGTTTCCACTGTGTTGAAACTGGGGGGTTGTGGGGGCAAGTGAGAGGAGAGTAGAGCGGGCGTGTTTGGGAAGCTGGTGAAAGTTCAGACAGTGGTTCATGTAGGCAGGTCCGCAGTTGTGCTGGGCCTTTTATGCATGGGTGAGTAGTTTGTAATGGCATCTCTACTGAACTGGGAGCCAGTGGAGATCTGTGAGGTGAGGAGTGATGAGGGGTCATGTTAGGTCGAGAACGAGTCAGGCCGTGGCGTTCTGTATGGTCCGTAGCCATTGGGGGAGGTAGGCTGTGATTCCTGCACAGAGAGCATTGCTGAAGTCTAGTTGACTGGAGATGAGAGCTCGAGTGATGGTGTGTCTTGAGCTCTGCGGTAGCCATTTGAAGATCTTGCGCAACATGAGTAGGATCAAGAAAAAGGAGAAGGAGATGACGTTAACCTGGGACATCATGGGTCGTTTGTGGACCAGGATGCTACCTAGATTTCTAGCACGGTCATTCGAGGTTGGGGTTGGTCTGAGTTCCCTGGGCTACCAGGAGGTGTCCCAGGGGGAGCTATTGTTTCCGAAGATCAGGAGGGTAGCTATGACAAGGGAGGACCAGAAGGGAGCGCTGGACGATTAACGGTTTCTGATATTTCCACAGTTAATGGAACATATTTAAATCGCTGAAAGGGAGAAAGGTACACCTCCACACTGTGGAAAAACATTGGTCTATAATGTAAGTGAACACTGTCATGATGTTAATTAAGGTTTATTTCTTCTTGTTCACAACTTTATGTAAGAGTGAAACTGGTAAAAAAACTAGGAAAAAAATGTTTTGATGTGCCCAAGCTACAAAAGCCAGGACAACTGAGCATTTATGTAGAATCAAACATAACTATATTGCAATACTTCATACCACTGTTACTTCACTGTAGACAGAACTTAATATCAAAACACCTTTTACACTGCAGGATCCTGTGTGATTCTGTAGTGTTTAATAAATGTGTATGGAACCATCCATATGGCTGCCCTATAGATCTAAGGTAATGAAGTGCCCCAACATTCCATAAGAGAAACTGACACCCCTCTAGTTAACCTGCATTGTTGCTTAAGAGGTGAAGGCATTCCATACTGGTTATAGTCCAAAGGAATCCAAGACTGAACCTATCTGCTTATTGTCTAGGTCGAAGGTTTAAGACCTTTTCTTGCTGTTCTGAAAATAACAAATAACTAAGTGGCCAACCTGAACTCCTCCACGCTCTCCGGATATACCATAATTGCCCTCCATACATTTAAGGATTGAAGATTGACCTCATCAGAAGACTGAAGATCCGGAAAGAAAACTGGCAAAATGACCTCTTTTTGAGACTGGAAAGAAGAGTTCACCTGAGGAATAAATCCCAGACCTGGTTGTAACACAATCATATCAGCAAATGGAACAGGGCCCACGTGACAGGTCACCTAGCTCACCTACCTCCTGACCGAAGTAATGAGCACTAGGAAAAACACTTTCAAAATCAAGGTCTTGATGTCAATAGAGTGAATATTCTCAAAAGGTGAATATTTCACGGCCTGTAGGATCAGTGGAAGATCCCAGGCTGAAAAACCCATCCTGAAGAAGTTCTAAAATTTGAGGAAGGGAGGCAGAAAGAGGCAGCAAATGCTTCTCCAAACAAGATTTTCTGAAAGGCATCCAGTTTCTTCCCTAGAAAACTCTACTGGATAGTCTTTTGGAAGAATGGGTGGAAGACAAAACTAAGGGCCTGATTTAGAACTTGGCAGATGGAATACTTTGTCACAAATCTGACGGATATCCTGTCTGTCGTATTATGATACCCATAGAACAAATGGGATTGTAATAAGGTGGACTGGATATCTGTCATGTTTGTGATGGAGTATTCCCCTCTGCCAAGTTCTAAATTAGGCCCCAAGCCAGACAACCCTTGAGATCTTAACCCTACCCTCTTAGTTTACAGGTAAACAAATTGAGCCATACTGGAGACTGCACCTAGAGAATGGAAAAGACCACTTCTGGCCCGTCTTCATCAATATTAGAAGATGAAATCAGGACACATGGGGCCAGGGTGGAGCAACCAGGATTACCTTAGCTCCCTCTTTCCTCATCCTGATCAGGAACTGCTGGATCAAATGGAAGTTCGGGAAAGCATTTAAAAGACACTCCGACCATGAACCGAACAGAGCATCTGAAATTTCCCTCATCCTTTAGCACAATTTGTGAAGCTGGGTGCTGTGAGAAGTCATGAACAGATCCATCACTAGACATGTCCAACTCTGAAAAATCTATTTGAACAACAGAGCAGAGAGACAAAAGTCATGTGAGAAGGGAATCTCCTTGTCCAACCTGTCTGCATAGATGTTCAAATTCCCTTGAATATATATCGCTTTCAGAGACAGAACTCTTGTCCATCCTTGGTGATTTGGATATGATTTTGCCATCACATTGTCAGTTCTGATTATAACTGGTTTGTTCAGAATCAAATATGAAAAGGCTCAGAGAACTAGCCTGATTGCCTCAAGCTCCCTCTAGTTGGCTGACCTGATACTTTGAGCTTGCGTCAATAGACCCTGGACCTGATGTGAAGCAGTCCATGCTATCCAGCCCTTCTTGCTTGCATTGTTATAATAACTAACGGATCTGGAGGACACAATGGGATCTTTTAAGAGATTTGAAGGATCCAACAACTTTGCCAGTTCCCTTTTCATTTCCCTGGTCTTCAGAAGAGGGAGAGATGTGCTGAGAGAGATTTGAGCCCAATGCCTCAGGATGAGATGTATTCTCTTGTTCAAGTGGAACCAAGCCCAGGGGACTAAGGACACTGTTTCTGCCAAGTCCCACTAAACTCCTATCCATGCTGAAAACTTGGGATGAGTCCTTGGCATCAGATTCAATATAAAAGACTGAGGGGCATATTTATACTCTGTTTGCGCCGGATTTGCGTCGTTTTTTTTTACGCAAATCCGACGTAAAACTAACTCCATATTTATACTTTGGCGTTAGACCCGTCTAGCGCCAAAGATTTTGGAGTTTGCGTCATTTTTTAGCGAGGACACCTACCTTGCGTTAATGATATGCAAGGTCGGCGTTCCCTTCTAAAAAATGACTCCAAGGCATGTGCGCCTTATTTAAACTCCCGTTCAAAAATGACGCACAGGAGTGGGCGGGCCAGAAAAAATGACGTCCAGCCGCTTTTGCGTCATTTTTTAACACCTGGTCAGGGCAGGCGTTAAGGGACCTGTGGGCTCGGAAGGAGCCCAGAGGTGCCCTCCCATGCCCCCAGGGACACCCCCTGCCACCCTTGCCCACCCCAGGAGGACGCCCAAGGATGGAGGGACCCATCCCAGGGAACTTAAGGTAAGTTCAGGTAAGTATTTTTTTTTTTTTTTTTTTGTGGCATAGGGGGGCCTGATTTGTGCCCCCCTCCATGCCACTATGCCCAATGACCATGCCCAGGGGACATAAGTCCCCTGGGCATGGTCATTGGGCAAGGGGGCATGTCCTGTCTGTGCTAAGACAGGAGTCATTTCAATGGGGGTTGGGAGTAAAAATAAATTGTGCAAATCGGGTTGAGGCCAATATTTTGCCTCAGACCTGACTTGCCCCATTTTTTGACGCCCAAGCTCCATTTTCCCCTACGCCGGCGCTGCCTGGTGTGGGTCATTTTTTTTGACGCACACCAGTCCGCAGCGCCGGCTAACGTCATTCAATAAATAAGGCGCCCGCATGGTGCTTTGGAATGGCGTTAGCCGGCGTTAAATTTTTTGACGCACAACTGCGTTGGCGCAGTTGTGCGTCAAAAAGTATAAATATGGCCCTGAATATTCAGTTTCTGGTAAGGTAACCATCCACTGATCTATATGAAAGCTGGCACCCATAAAAGTCTAATCCTTATCTGGAAGCAACTGAGACTTCTTGGCATTTATCTGGAATCCATGATCTGTCAACATCTGCAAGACTTCGTCTACTTGCTCTGTTGTCCGTTGTGCAGAAGAGGACATCACCAAGCAATTTGTCCAGATACTCCTGCACACAGATTCCATGTTAATGGAGCAATTGCATTAATGGATTGAAATCAGCAAACAGTCACTGAGTTAGATGCTACTGATGCCACTTTGATAATGTCAGAGTAAACATCAGTCAAATTTTTTAATTATTGCTCCCTCTGCATCAACATTGCGGAACCATCTGCATAACCTCTGCAAGAGACGCGAAATCCTTGATGAAGGACTACAAAGTCAATGCAGCATAGAAAGTCGCCCTCAACATCAGATTGGCTCAAAAGCATTTTTAAGACCTATGTCCACTTTCTTGTTGACCGGTCTGATGGAGAACTGTTAGAAATGTGGTCTCTAGTTGGCAGAGATTTGCAAACTATCCAAGTAAGGAATGTCACTCTAGTCAGGGTAAGGGAGTCACACAGCTAAGATAACCCCTGCTCACCCCCTTAGTAGCTTGGCATGAGCAGTCAGGTTTATCTCAGATGCAATGTGTAAAGTATTTGTACATGCACACAGTAACACAGTAAAAAAACCACAAAAGTACTCCACAACAGTTTAGAAAAATATCCAATATTTGAGTCAAACAAGACCAAAACGACAAAAATCCAACATACACAAGCAAAGATACACATTTTTTAATATTAAATCTCAGTAAAGTGCTTAGAAACACAATAGCTCCAACTGCAGCTATCACAATGTCTTGACAGAGTAGTTCCCAACAGTCTAATGCCACTTACGAGGGAGTGTCGGCCGATCATGGAGTCACATGGACCCCCAGGTACAGTACCTTGGAAAACAACGAAACAAAAACATTGCAGGAAGTTGGGCAGGTGAGATATTGCTGGAGCCCGTGCAGCGTCGATTCCTTACTTCTACCGGGGAGGTGAGGCTTCAGTTCCTTTACTGTTAGGCGGGGAAGGTGAGGTGTTGGCTTTGCACGGTTGCAGTGGAGGTGATGTGGCATCTGTGGTGAGGTGTCAGTTACTTACAATCTGGCGGGGTCGATGAATCCAGCGGGTCAAGATGCAAGGCGTCGAATTTGCAGGCTCACAATCACACAATGGGGCCATAGGTGTTGCGGCAGAGTCGGGTATCCCAGATGTTAGGGATATGGCACTCAGGACTCATGCTGTGGCAGTACTTCAGAGTCACTATGGCAGCATTCGGCCTGTGGCATTGGTCGTGGTCGTTGCACTCAGCGGGGACCACAGCTCCAGTGCAGGCAGCAGCATGGAGCCAGACAGTAGGACGGGTTCCAAAGTTGCTCTGGAGTCGATGTGCTTGTTTCGTGTTGGTTACACCAGAACTCACTACCCAGAAACTGGATTTGGCACCACTTGGCAAGACAGGACTCTCAGCAACAGAGCCCAGGCTCTGGCAGATGAAGTATTTGATGTCCCTGAGACTTCTAACAGGAGGCAAGCTCAGTCCAAGCCCCTGGAGAACCTTTGGAAATAGGATGCAGAAAGGAAAGTGCAGTCCTTTCACTCTTAGGACAGAAGCAGCAAACAGCAAGCACCAGGCCAACGCAGCACAGCAACAGACAGAGGGACAGTCCCTCCTAAGCAACTAGCTCTTCTTCCTGGCAGAATGTCCTCAGTCCAGAAGGATTCTAACTTTGTGGTGTCAGAGGTCCGGTACTTATACCCATTTATACCTTTGAAGTAGGCAAACTTCAAAGAAAATTCTTTGGCCTTTCCTACCCTGGCCCCAGACACACTTCAGGTGGTTGAAGACTGCTTTGTGTAAGGAAAGGCACAGTCATATTCAGGTGCAAGTGTTAGCTCCTCTCACTACTGTAGCTCAGGAAGACCCATTGTCAGGAATCCCCAATGTGCCTCCTGTGTTATCTGTCAGCATCCCCAGGGATTAGGGTTAAATCATTTCTCTGTACTTGATTAAACCTTCATGTTTCTAAGTAAACATAATGGCCCTCATTACAACCCTGGCGGTGAATGCCCCTTACCGCCGTGCAGAAGCCCGCCAACATACCGCTCCGGCTGCGGAATTCCGCTACAGCTATGACGACCCACAGATCGGAATCCGCCATAATCCAGACACCCACACAAGACCGCCACACCAAAGGTCAGTGATAAACTGGGGATAACAAAATCTCCACCATCACGCCAACAGGAATACGCCCACACTATCACAACCCACGAATCCAAGTGGCGGTCTTTCAACCGCGGTATTCCATTGGCTGTACACACTGCCGCGCTCAAAATACACACACATTTACAAAACACAACCACATTGGACAATTCAAAATATACATACCTGACACACATACACACACCACACCCACACACCCATTCCAATATAAAGCACACACCCACATCACCCACAAACCCTTACTACCAGAATTCTGAAACCACGCCAGAGAGAGACACCACCATAAACAACACCAGCATCCACAGACCCACAACTCCATCACTTACACAACATACAAGCACCTAAAACAACACACACCAACACATCCCCTCGCACATCACAACACACACCACCTCACACATCACCCACACCACAGCATGGCACCTCAACTACACCCCAGGTTCTCAGAGGAGGAGCTCAGGGTCATGGTGGAGGAAATCGTCCGGGTAGAGCCACAGCTATTCGGATCACAGGTGCAGCACACCTCTATTGCAAGGAAGATGGAGTTATGGCGCAGAAATGTTGACAGGGTCAATGCAGTGGGACAGCATCCAAGAACTAGGGATGACATCAGGAAGAGGTGGAACGACCTAGGGGGAAGGTGCGTTCCGTGGTCTCCATACACCTGATTGCTGTACAGAGGACTGGCGGTGGACCCCCACCTCGTCCCCCACAGCTAACAACATGGGAGGAGCAGGTCCTGGCAATACTGCACCCTGAGGGCCTCGCAGGAGTAGCAGGAGGACTGGACTCTGGTAAGTCAAATCTTTACTACCTCATTCCCCCACTCTACCTGCATGCCATCACATACTCACACCCTCACCCTCACCCCCATCACTCCAACACCTCACATATGCCCAACTATCACAACCCACCCATCCCAATACCAAGCCCTGCATGCAACACCAAAGCATGGACACCCATCACCAAAGCATGTCCACTACAGATACCCACACAGACCCCAAACCAAATATCACACAAGGACCAAGACAAGAATGCAAGCCCTGGAGTACAGGGTCACTCACCCATTGCACACAATGGCACACACAGATGCAGTAATCATGCCTTTCCCCCCCCCCCCAGGACCCCAACCCAACGTCACCGGACAGGAGGTACCAGACATATCCAGTCCCCCCACAGAAGAGACCCACAGTGATGACAGCAGCTCTGCACAACTGGATCAAGATGACCAGCCCGGCCGATCAGGGACCTCGGGTCACAAGCCACCACAAAGCCTCTCCCCTCAGGAAACACCAGCACATCACCCACCCAGCGGGCCCATCCTTCTGTCCCCAGGACACGTCAATCAGCAGTGTGTCCACCACTACAGGGAACCCAGGCAAACCCACCAACCCAAGAAAACCAGGGACCTGGGGGCAGTGGCAGTGGGCACACGGTTCAGGGGACAGAGGCTCAGGAAAACAGGGAAGCTGGGAGGACTGCTGTGAGACGGGGGAGGACAGGCCCAGGGAACCCACTCTCCACAAGGCCCTCTCCAACATCATGGGAGCTTACCATCATTCCCAGGTGATGATGGCAACGGTACTGGCCAAGTTTCAGGAGACCCAGCGGCTGCAGGAGGAACACTATCTGGGGATCAGGGAGGACCTGAAGTCCATAAACAACACCCTGGTCACCATTGCAGGGGTGCTGCAAGACCTTGTCAACACCAGGAGGGGCACTGTGGCACAACAAGGGGCCCCGGACACTATCCTGGACTATGAACAGCCCTCCACATCCGCCGGTGCTAGTGGAAAGGAGGCACCACCACAGGAACATGACACCAGCACCCCACCCCCTGCAGATGGAGAACCACCCCACAAACGATCCCTGAGATCCAGGAACAAGACAGAGAACATTGCCAAGACCCCGCCAGGAAATGAGACCCCCCTGAATGTCACCCTTCTGTCCCACTTTGTCACCCTGTCCATCCTTTAACTGCCATTGCTCCACTTCCTATGCCCCTTTGGACAATGCACCTGTGAAACAAATAGACTGGACTCTGCCATGGACATTCCTCCACCATCCCCCCTGCCCATTTTACAACCCCCTCCACTTATTTGCACAGAAATAAACACACTTCAATAACAAAACAATCTGGAGTCAGTCTGTGATTTCACAAACGTGTAATTGCAATAACCATGGAATAGAGCAATGTCAATTTACCTGTGCACATACCGATGTAACACAGCTGTAGGGCTGGAGGAAATATAGCAGAGGGCACAAAGTGGGACCCACATCTGTGAAATGGAAAGGCAAAGTGACAAGTCAGGGTCCATACACTGAGGGAAAATGACAGACTTATGCTAGCTCCAATAACAGTATGAGCTATGGGAGGCAGTGACATCTTCTTACCTGTGTCTCACTGGAAGTATTGCATGATTATGTTGTTTCTGTTGTCGATATCCTCTTCTTCTGCCTCCTCTTCTTCACTGTCCACAGGCTCCACAGATGCCACAAGACCACCAGCTGGCCCATCCTCCTGCAGAAAAGGCACCTGGTGTTGTAAAGCCAGGTTGTGCAGCATACAGCAGGCCACGATGATCTGGCACACCTTCTTTGGTCAGTAGTAGAGAGAACCACCTGTCATATGGAGGCACCGCAATCTGGCCTTCAGGAGGCCGAAGGTGCGTTCAATCACCTTTCTAGTTCGCCCATGTGCCTCATTGTAGCGTTCCTCTGCCCTTGTCCTGGGATTTCTCACTGGGGTCAGTAGCCATGACAGTTTGGGGTAACCAGAGTCATCTGCAAATATGGAGGGACAACTGTTAGACACACACTAACCCGTAGGGACAACCCCATACCCAGACACCTATTCACACTGTATAGGGTCCTTGTCCTCACCTATTAGCCACACACGGTGCCTCTGGAGTTGCCCCATCACAGAAGGGATGCTGCTATTCCTCAAAATGTAAGCTTCATGCACTGAGCTAGGAAATTTGGCATTCACATGGAAGATGTACTGGTCTGCCAAACATACCATCTGCACATTCATAGAATGGTAGCTCTTCCGGTTTCTGTACACCTGTTCACTCCTGCGGGGGGGGGGTAACAAGGCCACATGTGTCCCATCATTGGCACCAATGATGTTGGGGATATGTCCCAGGGCATAGAAGTCACCTTTCACTGTGGGCAAATCCTCCACCTGAGGGAACACGATGTAGCTGCGCATGTGTTTCAGCAGGGCAGACAACACTCTGGACAACACGTTAGAGAACATTGGCTGGGACATCCCTGATGCAATGTCCACTGTTGTTTGAAAGGAACCACTTGCCAGGAAATGGAGTACTGACAGGACCTGCACTAGAGGGGGTATCCCTGTGGGATGGTGGATAGCTGACATCAGGTCTGGCTCCAACTGGGCACACAGTTCATGGATTGTTGCACGATCAAGTCTGTAGGTGACTATTATGTGTCTCTCTTCCATTGTCGACATGTCCACCAGTGGTCTGTACACCGGAGGATGCCGCAATCTCATCACCTGCCCCAGCAGACGTGCCCTATGGACGAGAACAGCGAGCAGAGAGTCAGCCAACACTGAGGTATCAAAAAATGTCATTAGCACACATTTATTAATCCGCAATGTGCCTGTAACTGTGTGTATTCAAGGCCTACATTGGTGTGACGCAGTTAATATTAATGCCATGTGGCCCCCTAAAATGGCGGCTGCCTTACCTGTAAGGTGGGACAAGGGGATATGAGGTAACTGCGCTGGCGTTGTACACCGTCGCGGTGGGCGGTCGAAGACCACAGCGCAATCCTGCATTGGTTAACATGGGACCCTATGGGTCCGAGGAGCCAATGACGATGTACGCCGGCGGTGATGGTAGGCACCGCCACGGACGTGACCGCCATTTCCTGTCTGTTCACTCACTTGATACCTGACCTTCAACAGGAGAGGACCTACACTGCAAGTGCTGCTGTGACCTGTGTCTGGAAGCGACAATGGCTCATCTGTCTGGGGAAAGGGCCCCTGCCTTCCCTTCGGAGGAGTTGGAGAAAATAGTGGATGGGGTCCTCCCCCAGTACACACAACTGTACGGTCCTCCAGACAAACAGGTGAGTACACTGTGAGCATGCTGCATGGGCAATGCCTGTTTGGAGTGGTGTGAATGGAAGATAAATGGGGGGGGGTGCTGAGGCCTGCATGTGCGGACGGTGAGTGTATGTACGTCAGGGAAAGGGTGGGAACGTGGGTCAATGAGTATGACGGTCCGGACGGGTAATGATTTTCCTGTCCCCCTGTACTATTCCTCTATGTCAGCACCCACCAGAAGAAGGCTATTTGGCGTGCCATCGCCAAGGACTTCCGGACCCTGGGGGTCCACCACAGACAGAGCACCCACTGCCGTAAAAGATGGGAGGACCTGCGCCGCTTGAGCAAGAAGACGGCGGAGGCCCAGCTGGGGATGGCCTCCCAACGTGGGAGGGGTGCCCGTCTCACCATGACCCCCCTGATGTTCCGGAACCTGGCAGTGGCGTATCCGGAGTTGGATAGGTGCTTGAGGGCATCACAGCATCCACAAGGGGGTGAGTACACTCTCATTCAGCTGACTCTGTGCGCATTACGAGGTGTCTGGGTGGGGGAGGTGGGCACTGGGTTCCCCTAGGCCAGGGCGATCTTGGTAGGCAAGGTCCCTTTTGAGGCAGGCTCTGTGGCACCACAACCCCACAAGTGGTTAGTGCCATTTACACCTAGTCAGGCTCCTGTGACTTCCAGGTGTACGGCAATCGGTCTTAGGCCTTGTACCCCATGGGCATGTGATTAATCTAGGAACTATGAGTGCATGGTGTAGTGCAGAGGGCTGCTCACTGTCTGTTGTGTCTGCCAACGGTAGTGGTGTTGCATGCACTGAAACTGTCTTTCTCCTGTCTCCCCCCACTTTTTGTGGTCTCCCTGTTCTTGTGTGCAATAGCATCATCAGGGGGAGGAGCATTGGCACCGGAGCAGGAGGGAGCTGCATCCCACCTGGCCCTGGAGGGCGAAACAACAGAGTCTGAAGCCACCAGTGGGACGGAGGGCAAGGGGAGCTCCACGGCGGGGACAGGAGCAGAGACCAGCGACAGCGACTCCTCCTCTGATGGGAGCTCCCTTGTGGTAGCAGGCACCTCTGTGCCCACAGCATCAACAGGTACATCCGCCACCTCCCCTACCAGCACCGCCCTCCCAGCAGCCCCTCAGCGTGTGTCCTGTGCCCGCTCACCCAGGAGGGTGAGCATCTCCTTCGTCCCAAGCACCTAAGACCCTGCCCCAGTCAACCCTGCTGCCCTCAGTGAGGAGGCTATTGGCCTCCTGAGATCCCTCACTGTTGGGTAGTCTACCATTCTGAATGCCATCCAGGGTGTTGAGAGGCATTTGCAACAAACAAATGCATACCTGGAGGGCATTCATTCTGGCCAGGCAGCCCAACAGACAGCATTTCAGGCTCTGGCCTCAGCACTGATGGCAGCCATTGTCTCTGTGTCCAGCCTCCCCCCTCCAACTTCCTCTACCCAGACCCAATCCCCTGTTCCTCAGCCTATCCCAAGCACACCATCGGACCAGCATGCACACACATCAACACACAAGAGTGGCTCAGGCAAACATAAGCACCACACATCTCACAGGCACTCACACAAGCATCATACCCATGCACACATACCAACATCCACTGCCTCCACTGTGTCCCCCTCCTCCACGTCTCCCTCCTCCCTCCCAGTCTTGTCTCCACTCGCACGCCCATCACCACAAACCGCTCACGTGCACTCCCCACCCCCACTACCATTCACACATGCCCAGTGTCCTCTACCAGTGTGTCTGTGAGCCCTCCTCCCAAAGTACACAAATGCAGGCACACACCCACCCAACAGCCATCCACCTCACAACAGCCTCCAGCCCATGCACGTACACCTCCTACAACCACTACCTCTACCTCCACTCCCAAAAACCTCTCCATCTACCCGTCCCAGTGTGTCTAAAAAACTTTTCCTGGCTAACATTGACCTCTTCCCTACACCTATCCCCCCGTCCTTCCCCTAGGGCCAGGCTTTCCAGGTCCCAGCCCAGCACCTCAGCCACCACATCCCCACGCACAGTGGTGCCAGCAACTCTGGGGTCATGGAGTGCACCAACCATCAGGGCTGCCAGTGTGCCGCAGAGCGAGGGCAAAGACATTCCGCCACCTGCCAAGGTGAAAAACGTGCCCACATCCCAGAGGGAGAAGCCCAAACACCTGCCACCAAGTGGTCAGGGAAAACAAAAGGGGATAGTGGCAAGACAGCTGCACCACCATCAAAGGTGGGAAGGGCCAAAACTGAAGGGCAGGTCAGGGGAGGGCATGGTGGCACCGACTGAGGGACCAGTGTCACACCTTCTGTCCACATCGGCCCCAACCTGTACGGAGAACACCGCCAACTGCACTGCCACCTGCACCGCCACAGACCCCGCCGCCAGCACCGCCGCCACAGACCCTGCAGCCAGCACCGCCGCCACAGACTCCGCAGCCAGCACCGCTACCACAGACCCCGCAACCAGCATCACCGCTACAGACCCCGCAGCCAGCACCACCGCAACTGACATCGCCGCAAGCACCGCCAGCGGCCCATCGACGTCCTCAGACAGTGGCACCACCGCAGACATGGCTACCATCCCCAGTGGTCAGTCGTCCGCGGCTGGTGGTGAGTTCCAGGACCCTGGGCAGCTTCCATGAAGCCTCACTGTCATCACAGTTGTCACCTGCATATGGAATGCGAAGCCGCAGCAGTGTGGGGTATGTCTCTGCCTCCATGACGTATCATGCTACCTGTACCTCTGCAATCTCGTGGCACACCCACCCAGGTGACTGTATTCTTCCGACCACACTGCAAGTGGAGCACTCTGGGCAGCAACTCCAGAACTAGTGGAGACGTATATCCACTACCTCAGTCCTTGGCAGGATGAAGCACTCTGGGCACCATGCCCCCTCCTGAGCCAGTGGAGTATCACATCCACTACCTCAGTCCTTGACAGGATGAAGCACTCTGGGCACCATGCCCCCTCCAGAACCAGTGGAGACTGTTATCCACTAGAGAGACTGTGGCTTTGCACTCCCCAGGATGCAGCAGTGGGCAACCCACCCACTGGAAAGACTTGAGAGACTGTGGCTTTGCACTCCTCAGGATGCAGCAGTGGGCAAACCACCCACTGGGAAGACTTGAGAGACTGTGGCTTTACACTCCCCTGGATAAAGCAGTGGGCAAACCACCCACTGGAAAGACTTGAGACACTGTGGCTTTGCACTCCCCAGGATAAAGCAGTGGACAAACCACCCACTGGAAAGACTTGAGAGACTGTGGCTTTGCACTCGCCAGGACCAAACTGGACCAATTTGGGCTCCATGGCGTCCTGGTTCCTCGTGGGGTGTGGAGAGGTGAGTGTTTTCCTTTCTGTGTACTGTTTCCACCGTGTTTTTATTTGTGTTGGTTCCACCCCGGAAAAGGTGGCGGATAGGCCTGGTGTGATAGGATGGGCTGTACATTGTCTCCCGCCTGTCTGTTGGCGGTGTCCGCTGCGCTGTTTGTTTGTCCCGCCGTGGTGGTCGGAGTGTTAAAGTGCCTGTCTATGTTGGCGGTTTCCGCCACGGTCGTAATCCCATTGTTTTTCCTGCCGGCCGGTTGGCTGTATTACCGCCGCTTTAACACCGACCACCAGGGTTGTAATGAGGGCCAATGTGCTGTGTTACACAATTGGTTTTATCAATGCTTGTTTTACCAATGCTTGTTTGCTAATGTGAGCAGGTGTAGACTTGTGCTTCTAACTGGGTGTGGTGTAGACATGTGCTTCTAATTGGGTGTGGTGACTCATCCACATGTGGAAACTCAACTGCTTTACTGATTGGCTATAAATAGCAGAGTGAAGCATGCCTCCCTGCTTGGCTTTGTTTTGCTTCCTGATCTCAGCATCTGATTTGGGAGTCCAGCCCCTGCTGTCATCGTCGTATTCAGGACTTTTGAGGCAATGCTTTTCTTCTTTCCTGTACCAGCTGACACCAGGCATTCCTCCAACACTCCGGAAAAGACTGCAGCTAAGTGACTAGTATTCTCCAGGGAGTTTGTTCTTTGAGCGCTGCGCTTTCCTAGAACAGCTGGTGTATTTCAGACCTCGTATTTTGGCAGAGTACTTATCTTGAAGAGACAAATGCTTTTCTGAACATTCTACATTATTATTGTAGTTACTTGCCTAAATGTGCTTTAGGAAATCTGCTTGAGCTCATGGTGACAGTGTAATTTTAAAAGAACATTTAAGTGACTTTTCTTTCTCTAATAGCATAACTCTTGGATTTAAATTGTGTCATTCATGCCTGTGTTTCAGGTTTGAGGAATTTGCTTTTGAAGGGTTTTTCACACACACAGTCAAATCAAACCAAACTGCGCCACCCTAACTGTTTAAACCCAGAGTGGACACTTGTATTTCTTGGATTGTTTTTGTTCCTTTTAGTTTAACCCTATGCATGCAGGAAGGTTATATGTGATATAATTAATGCCCTTGTTTGTCTTTCTTGTGCATGATAAGTGCAACCACAGTTCTAGTTGTAGTGTGCAACAGTGAATCTCTGTGAAGCCAGCCCTAGTGTCACAGTACTTATTGTAATGGTACTCAGTTTGGGGTTTTGGTAATGCAGTGTTAATAATTGTGCCAACAGTTATTATTATCCAAGAAAAGTGCTGGAGCATCTTGGTGTTCTTCTACCGCTCCTGTTCCAGGAGGTCGGGGGGCATACCATCGCCCCTGCAGACATCCTGCTTTTCAGGTGAGTAGCCCATCTCGACACCCATCAGGACATGCTGAGCACTCCCCGGCTCCCTTTGTGTAACTGTCTAAAGTGAATTCACAAACAGCCCAACTGTCAGATGTGTATTCCACAGACAGACAGAGGCACAGAATGGTTAAGCAAGAAAATGTGGTGCTGGGGGGTGTTTCCTTTACGGACTAGGTGGTCTCACACACTATATAGTGTCATGCTTCATCATTTGAACACCTAGCCCCACCCAGGTAGGGCAATGTCACCTGGGCGGACTCAACCTCACCGGTAAAAGAACAGGAGGGAGTGTGTAAATGTTTCACTTTCTGGAAATTATGGGATCCAGCTGAATTAGGATAAATATAAAAACACCTAGACAGTCACCTGTGTGAAAAGTACACTTTTAATAGTGGTGTCTGCTGGTGTGTTTAAAAACAGGGATGGGACACCTCTGTAAGAGTAAGGACTCACTGGGTCACCTATCTAAAAATAAATGGCCAACATGTTTCTGCCCTCTACAATGAGCCAAGGAAGGTCTAGGGGCATTCTTCAGGGCGTAGGATCCCTTAAAGTCATGCATTACAGAGTAAGCCTACTCCATTCAATGGGAGTGTGGGTAGAATGTTGTGAGAAGTGATGTGGCCTACCTGAAACGAGGAACTACCTAGCGTAGGCCTAAGGGAAACAAAAACAAAATTAACATTGTGTGGCACACAGCACTGCACAGCAAAACACACGCAAGGGTGACACAGCAAGCAAAAGTCATGCAATGTATAAGCGTGTAACACATATCTGAAAGGGAAAACATCTTACCCCAAACCTAAAGGCTACTTGCCCCAGGGCTCCAGGAGGGGGAGTGTCCCCTTATAGTCACACACTAAGGACAATGAAAAAAGTAGGATAGGACGGCAGTAAGTATTTACAAGGTAATAAGAAGGTGAATGTCTGGCCAAAAACTGCGCTCACTGGGGAGTGGGCCAGCAATAAAACTCTGCCAGATAGCGTTTCAATATGGTCCCAAGAACAAGGAAGGGAGTGTGGTCTATGCTACAACTATGGGCAACACGCTCAGCGATCACATATAAATCACAATCTTACATGTAGTGAGCATCCGGTAAAGGTAAGATAAGCTAAGTAAGTAAATACTGATGAGTAACAACATAACATGACCCCCATGGCGGAGTGTGGGCCGCCGGCTTAGGAACACACAAATAAAAGGATCTTATCTGTGCTGAAGTTGATGGCCTCCGGGTAGGAAGAATCTCCACTCACAATGTCAAAGGAGGTGCTCGCTGTGCGCCCAATCCGTCCCCTCACTGGACCGTTTGAGGCAAACGGTCCAGTGTGGCGGCGGTATTTAAAGATAAAATATTTACGATAAATCTCAGCTCTCACAAGAGCAGCATGCTTAAAGCTCTGCACAACCCTGCAATGTAACAGGGATATTCCTGCAGCAGCCTTTTTTGTATCATTTTTTCCTTAAACGTTGCTGACCACTCACTTTTCAAAGATATTACATTTTTTTTAAATCAGTACAGTTGCAAACTGTAACTTTGCTTGACAAAAAAGAACTTTGCCTTGCAAAGTGTTATTGTGCACTTAATATCCGATTGCTGTTCCCCTCATGAGAATGTCAGGCTACTATCTTTAGGTGTTCACAGTCATAGCACATGATAAGGCGAAAACGTAATTCCCGGGCTCCTACTTATTTAGATCTAGAATGGGGCTGTAGCACAGATGCACAAGGGATGGACAGTGCCTTGATTCACAGAAGGAAAGGCTGTCCAAGCTAAATTAATTCAGTTTGCCATCCATGAAATCTCAGTGCACTTCAATTTATGTCTTACTGGTGTTTCGAAAAATGATTATGCCTGCCAGGTCTAGGCTGATGCAGCTACTATTAGCCCTCAAATAATGTGCATATTGTTGGAGAAGAGTCTGTACTTAATTAAACCAGTCTGGTTGTGATTTACTAATTTCAGGAGGGCTATCTTCAACCACAACTTTGGCTACATTGTACATCCCTGTATGCTGAATTTCTGAGCAAAATCAGTATTTACATCATGAGACATAATTGTCTGTATTGTGTGATGGAGTGAGTATGGCCTTATTTATTGTAGGACTGTGGAGGAAATCTGCCTTTGCTCCACGGTCATCCCTGACATTTCGCCTTTTTCTGTATCACATTTTTTTGGGCATTTGGAATGGGTACAACAATGTGACACTGCTATTCAGTGAGACAGTGTGCATGCTCTGGCCCTAACATGGCATTGGTGTAATTAGTTTCACCCACCAGTATATTTAATCTTCCTGTAAGGCTAAGGTAGATGACATAGAATTTGCACCTTTGAAGTGAAAGGTAAATGTGTATTTGGGCTGCAGTATGTATTTAAGTCTCCCACATATATGACAAAACATACATGGCTGCCAGGAACTCCATTGTGCCCTGGGTGGGCTGCTGTTTGGAAGCAGTGCAGTGACACACGCAAGGAGCTCATGCCTGGCCCTGTCAGGAAACCAATTTATGTATTACTTAGTGTGCTTTGTAAGCCCACACGGAAGGGAGCCTAATATATAAAAAATGTCACAATACATATTTGAAATAGGTGCTATGCCAATGACTTAAGGTATAAAAGTTACGCTCACTGTAGAGTTTTATTGTAAATTTTCTATAGACAGGCTAAGGTTAATTCAAATATATATTTCATATGTCAGTTTGAGAAAATCATGTAAAAACATGAGTCAATGTTATTTTCAACCTAGATTTCAAAATCTAATTTTATGATAAAATCAGATTTTTGATAAATCTAATGCAAAAGTAACTTTATTAAAATGTACTTTTGACTGCATGAGCCAGAGCTGCCTTAAAACCAGCTCTACCACCAATCACACTTCCAGTCTCAGTTTAGTGACCATGCCTGCCAGAGGACAATAACCAAGCCTCAGTCTAGCCATAATTACAATGTCTGGCATTGACTATGTGGACATTCTCAAACTGTTCAGTAGACTCAAAAGCAGGCATGGAGTACAGCTTCTGCACTCCATTGGTAACTCATAGTTGAAGGATGGCAACCAGTGGGTATAGAACAAACACAGACTGCACCTCTTGAAAACAACTTGCACTGCCCATTGGGATAAACTACAGTGTCTCAAGTGCAAAAGAGCCGAACCAATACTGTGCAGGGTGACAAGTATGTTTTCCTTGGCCTGGTGCTTCTTCCCAACTAAGACAGCCACTTACACCCAATGGCCATGTGTCAGAAATGGGATTGTTGTTTGACTCAGGTGTGAGCCCTGATCAAGCAATAGCCACAATCCTGTGCAAAGTGAACCGCAAAAAGCCACTAAATTAACCTGTGCTTAACCCTGGGTAGCTTGGTACAGAAAATAGTGTGACTTGACTTAGAGGCAATGTATAAATTATTTATGCAGCACACAAACAGTAACAAAGTGAAAACACAACACAAAAAAGGCAAACAGATTAGAAAAATAAAGTGAATGTTATTAAATTATTTGACACCAAACAACAAAAATCCAATCAGAACTGGAGATATGAATTTTTAAAGTTTATGGTTCAAAAATAGCACCTAAAAGATAAAAGCAACACGCGTGTAAACCTGGTCACCTTTAGCACCACAATCAAGGGTCCAGAAGTGCATGGCAACCTCCTGGGTTCAGGAGTCGCTCGGAACTGGGTCAAGGTGCAGATTCAAGATGGTAGGAGGCTGTTATGTCCCTGTGGCTCTGAACCGGAAGCCAGCAACTAGCCATTGGAGTCATTTCTGGTAGTCCTGGGTGCAGTTGTAGCTGCAGGGCTCAACAGCAGGGCTGGCCTCTGAGGACTCAAGGCAGGCTACAGTCAAATAAGCAGTCATTCCAGGTACAGCAGCAGTCTGGCAGAGTGCACAGCAGGTCACAGAAGCTGGCTGCACTGACAATACAGGGTGGTTAAACCTACTGTGAGGAGAGAGGGCACAGCCTATTCAGGTGCACGTGGGGCTCTGCCCTCCCCAATCAAGTCAGTTAATGGCCCATTCAGGCTCCGCTAATCCCACTATTGTGTGAGTGTCTGGGAGGAACTCAACAGTCCCAACAGTCAGTCTCACCCAATCATGTGACCTAAGAAAGGCTGGAGGCACAAAGGGCTAGGAAAAATGCCAACTTTCTAAAAGTGGCATTTTCAAATGTATAATGATAAATTCAACTTTACCTTTAAAGAGGATTTATCAGTACATGTTCATAGATACTAAACATGACATATCTACCTCCGATAATTTAGGAATTACAGCTTATGTAATGTTATGGGGAATCACCAATGTTATCCTATGGCAGTGAAAAACAAATTCTGTAGTTATTCATTACCAGGACATGAAAAACTTGAAAGTACATGTCCAACATTTTAATTTCACAGCACCCTGCCCTATGGGCTACGTAGGTCATATGTTAGGGGTGACATATGCAGTAAAAGGGGAGTTTGAGGCTTAGTAGGGTTATGTTGCCTAGTTTTATTGGCAAACCTGGGACATATGTTAAGTGTATACTTAAGGTGGTACCAGGCATAATGTATGCAAAGGGGCGTTCTCCTGTTAGGAGGGCAGAAAAATTGGTGCAGGAAATCTATGAGATTTCCTTGCGTCATTTTGTACAGCACTTTTATCACCTGCTCAGAGCAGGCTTTAAAAGGAGGCTTCCATTATTTAAAATGGGCCCCTATGTACTCTGCAGGAGTAGTGCCAATATTTTGGCGCTACTCCTGCAGAGTACATCAATAGCGTCATGAAAAATGACGCTATTGCCCCTTACCCTGCGTCATGGTGCACCGTATTTTAAATATGGTGCACACATAGAGGTGGTAGGGGGGGCGCTAAAGGGCACAGGGAAAGTGGCGCTGCACTGGGTGCAGCACCACTTTCCATGTATCTGCCCCTTGGTCTCTTGATAGACCTTTGATCCTACCTTGGTCTCTGGGTTGTTCCAACAACCTGATCTGACCGTGTGGTAATCTTCCAACCTCTCCATTTTATCCAGCACCTCTTATCATTTATCAAGTCCTCAGATAGTCCTCTATTAAAGAACTGGCCATTCCTTGCAACTGACTACCTGGCACTGCACCCACCAACTACTTATCCAGCAGAGGAGAAACACGAGTCAGGATGACAGAGAACTTAGCTATTAGATGCATAGACTGCCATTTCAACTTGATTCAGGACATGGGGTGTGGGAAAACCTTGATGTGCGGAAAATGAATAATAACTTGATTTGTATGTTGTGTGTCATGCTACAGTTTTTACTTATTCAGAGAGTTTTTGCTATTATCACATTTAATTGCACTCAGTGTATTACCAAATGTGAAATAAACATCTGGTTGATCTTGCTGCATAGCAATGCCCTTTATTTTACGTCAGTCATCAGACTGTTATGAGGAGGGACAAAGATCATAAGAAACTGGGGACACTAGTCATTGATGGACTCTGGGGCTAACACAGTCTGTGAGTTGGGGCACAGTTAGAACAAAGGAGACTTGGGATCTGATTTAGAGTTTGGCGGATGGGGTTACTCTGTCACAAATGTGACAGATATCCTGAGCCCATTATATTCTATGGGAATCGTAATATGGCCGAGCAGTATCCTTTATGTTTGAGACGTAGTAACATTTTCGCCAATCTGTAAATCAGGCCCTTGGTCCTTTAGTGACCTTTATTTGCTCGGATAAACCCTCATTTGACCCACTTGCAGACAAAGGTGCTTTTCACTGTGAAGTTTTAGTTGAACTGTCATTTCAGTGCAGAGGACCCTCAAGGCAACAACTTATTGAAGTTCAGGGTTAAGGAAACACTGCACCTGCAAAGGGCAGAGAACGTCTTGTTTTGCAAAGAAGGTGCAATGTTGCATTGCTTGACCAGTTCTCTCCAGCAAGGTGTCTGGTCAAAAATAGTAGAGAAATTTGGCAGGAGGGAACTTTGTTTCCCCATTGTCACTCAGGGCAGCACTAGCTTTCAGTGGTATTAGGGAAACACAAATGCAGCCTCTTGGCAGCTACATCATCTCCTTTCCCTGTTGCTCGAAGTCCCATGTTGCACCTCCCGCAACTGAGAGGAAAAAGACAATAATACAGAGTTGCAGATACGTTACTAGTAGCCCTGTCTGGAAGCAGTAACATTCTGTACAGCAGTGAAAAGATCCTTTTTTGATTTATCATAAGAACTTTGGCTTGTATATCTAGATTTAGAGTTTCACAGCTTTGCACAATCTTAGTTGATACCCAGGCAGCTGTGGCGTAACGGCCAGAGCTGGTGACTTTGGAGCAATGGAACCAGGTTTGAGTCTTGGCGTCGGATCAAAACCTGTGATTCCGGGCAAATCACTTATTCGCCCCGTGCCTATAAAAAATGAATGTATCCTTGTGTTACATAACTGGCACTCATGTAAAATGCTCCAATACCTTGGGGTCGAGTTCACATTATATACAACTGCAAAAGAAACCCACTTGTTTATCAAGCAAACAAGGGGTTCTTGTAAAGCACAAACTTGTCACCCTGAGGGGTCTCCAGACACTGGAGGAAATTGGTTGGCAATTGTGGTCGAACAGTCAAGTCTTGAGCTGCTTTCTGAAGTCCTCTCAGAGAAGGGGAGGTGCGCTGGTGGAGGGGGAGGTCATTCTAGGACCTGGCGGTGAGGTGGGAAAAGGAGCGACCTCCGAAGCATTTGCGGCAGATGCTGGGGACGTGGACCTGGGTGAGGGAGGCTGAGTGGGGTTCTCTGGTCGGTTGGTGGAAGGTGAGATTGATGGGTTGTTATTGTAGGCGAGTCTGGCATTGTGGAGGGCCTTGTATGCGTGCATGAGGAGCTTGAAGAGGCATCTTTGTTGGATGGGTAGCCAGTGGAGTGCCCTGAGGTGGGGAGTGATGCTGGTTCTTCTGGGGAGGTAGAGGACAAGTCTTGCTGCCGTTTTCTGAATGGTCTGAAGGAGGTTCATGATCTGTTTTGTGGTTTCATTGTAGAGCGAGTTGCTGTAGTTGAGTCGACTGGAGATGAGGGCCTGAGTGACTGTCTTCTTCAGGCTCTCATCTCCAGCCGACTGTCTTCCCTTGTAGAGAGGAGGATCAATTGGAAGATCTTGCAGAGCATGAGGAGGATGTGGAAGCAGGAAGATCAGATGGTATTGATCTGTTGCTTCATGGTCAGTTGGGTATCCAGAATAATCCCAAGGTTGTGTGCATGGTTGGTGGGGGTGGGTGGGGGACCGAGGTTGGCAGGCCACCACGTATCATGCCAGGGGGAGGGCTTGTTCCCGAAGATCAGGATCTCAGTTTTGTCAGAATTTAGCTTGAGGCAGTTGGTCCTCATCTAGGTGGTAATGTTGGTCATTTGGTTTTGGAAGTTGGTTTGTGTGGGATAGCTTGAGCTGGGAATCATCAGCATAGTAGATGATGTTGAGTCTGTGGGTACGTGCAATGTCTGTCAGTGGAGTCATGTAGGTGTTCAAGAGGGTGGGGCTGAGGGAGGAGCCCTGGGGGACACCACCAATGATGTCTTTGGTGCGAAGATGAAGGGAGACAAAGGGAGAGAGGAGAATCCTCTGTGTTCTTCCAGAGAGGAAGGAGGAGGTCAAGTTGAGTGAGTTGCCTTGGATGCAAATGCTGTGGAGTCTGGTGATGAGAGTGTGGTAGGAGATGGTGTCAAAAGCTGCTGATAAGTCAAGGAGGATGTGGGCCACTGTGCCCCCTAGATCAAGGAGCCTTCTGATGTCATCGGTTGCTGTGCTGGAAGTGGATAGGGATGGATCGAGCATGTTGTTGCCTTCTAGGTAGTTTGTGAACTGACGGTTGATGACCCTTTCCTAGACTTTGGCAGGGAATGGGAGGAGCAAAATGGGGCAGTAATTTATTAGCTCGTTGGGGTTGACTGAGGGTTTCTTCAGAAAGAGATTGATCTCTGTGTGCTTCCAGGTGCTGGGGATGGTGGCTGTGAAGATGGAGGTGTTGAGGATTTCTGTGAGGGAGGCTTCTCTTCCTAGGTTGTAGAAGCGGTGCGGGCAGGGGACCACGGGGGATTCCCTGTGGATGGAGGTCATGATGGTGCCTTCGGTAGCGAGCTGCTTCCATTCGGCGATCCTTTGGGGGTTGGGGGGTTGGGGGGTTAGAGTGCACGGGTGGTCAAGGTCAGTGGCCTGGAGGTCGAAGTTGCTGTAGATGTTTATGATCTTGTGGTGAAAATTGTTTGATAGTGTGTCATAGAGGACTTGGGAGGGGTGGATCATGTTCTCTGTGGCAGAGAGGCAAGATAATTCTCTGACGATGCTGAAGAGTTCTTTGGCATGGATGGTGCTTTCCTCAATGCGGGTGGTGAGTGCTTCTTTCTTGGTCTCCCTGAGTCGGTGGTGGTATCTGTTCAGGGAGGACCTGAAGGAGTCGAGGTTGGTGGGAGACTTGTTGGAGCGTCAGTATCTCTCTAGTTTCCTACGTGATGTTTGCGTGTCAGAAGTTCTGGGGTGAACCATTTGGCTTGCATGGTAGGCTTGCTGCTGGTGGTGCTCTTCTGGGGGCCATGGTGTTGGCAGCTGAGGAGATCCAGTTGGAGACGTTTTAATTGTGGTGTACGACAATGGGTCCAACTTCTTTGAGGGCGGCAAACCAGGGTATTTCCGTGACTTTGCCGCAGTTGCAAGGGGTCTCAACAGGGCTCCGGCAGTCCATCGATAGTGAAGTGGACAATGTTGTGGTTAGTCCATGTTACCTCGGTGGTGTGGGAGAACTTGGCTCTGTTGCTGGTGGAGAACATGGGGCTATGGGGTTCAGTGTGAGTGTCCTGCGCTGTGCATGGGGGCGGTGACCGGCTGAGAGAGGCAGATGATGCTTATGTTTTTGTGGAATGAGGCAGTGTTGTCATTGTCTGGAGCTCCTAGGTGAAAGTTCACATCCCTCTGGAAGATGTAGTGCTTGTAGTCGATTACCAGGGGGGCAATTAATCCAGGATGGAGTTCCAGAAGCTCTGGTGGGGGCCCAAGGTTCTGTAGTCGAGGGTTGCTCTGATGGTGGTTTTGGCATTAGGTTTGATCTGGAAGTTGAGGTGTTCCATGATCAGTGTCGTGCCATGGTCTGCGGTGGTGCAGTAAAGGGAGTCTTTTTGGATGATGGTGATGCCTCCTCCATGTTGGGCCGGTCGCGGCGGATAATCTTATATCAGGGGCGATGTCTGGTGCAGATGTGGGGGTGAGCCAGGTTTCAGTGGTGAACATTATGTTAGGTGCAGGGTGGTAATGGTGCCAGTTTTCTATGGCTTACTTGCAGAGGGATGGGATGTTGAATAGTGCACAGTGGAGTTGAAGTTTGTGGCCAGGACTCTGATAGATGAAGATTGTGGTGGTTCCTACATCGCAGGAGAAAGGGCAGTCGTGGCAGGAGAAGGGGCCTTTGGTGGATCGAGGCATAGCAATGCTGCAGTTAGAGTACTGGGTCTTCACCTCGTCGGAGCAGTACGGGTTCGAGTTGAAGATCCAGGCGTCCTGGCACTGGGTGCAGTCTAGGCGCGGACTGGTGCAGACGAACCTGCCTTTGGTGAGCTCAGGGTGAGCCTGCGGCGCAGTCGCACAGCAACCACCATTACACAGATCCAGGAGTGGGAGGGGTGCAGCGGGAGGGGGAATGCAGGGCGGATAAAATGGCTGGACTAGGGGGTCTGAGCGGGGGCAGAAAGAGCGGGAAGAGCGAAGTGGAGGTGGGGGGGCCAGAATTAGCAAGCCAGGAAGGGCAAAATCAGGGGGCAGATACCAGGGGTCAGAGGCAGTAGTGGTAGTATACTGCAGGTGCTATATAGAGCTGAGCAGTAGTGCCGAGGAGCTGGTGGGGCCTGCTCAATGGGGTCGCGCAGCGACCACCATTAAGTAGGTCCTGGAGTGGAAGCGGTGTGGGGGTGCAGAGCGGGAAAAAGGCAGGACACAGGGGCCTGAGCGGGGGCAGAAAGAGCAGGAAGAGCGCAGGGGAGGCGGGGGCGAGAATGAGCAAGCCAAGAAGAGCCAAATCAGGAGGCAGAAACCAGGGGCAGAGGCAGCAGTGGCACTATACTGTAGGCGCTATATAGTACTTAACAGTAGTGCCAGGGGAGCTGGAGGGGCCTGGGGTGAAGGATAGAATATGTCGGATCCTTTCTAGACTTGAGGATGCAGAGCTGTCATTCGCTGATAGATATTATTGCATTTTTTTATTTGCCTATTATTGCGTTAAGGCTTTTTCCAAAGTGGTACACTAAAAGAAAACACAATTATCCTGATGGTTGATGGTACTGATTCAACCACACTGTTATCCACATACTGTTACTCCCACGTCGCCACATCAACCTACCATTCATTTGACGTTTAGGGCCGGATGTAGGAAGGCATTTGCGCCTCGCAAACGGCGAAAAACGCCGTTTGCGAGGCGCAAAAGCCCTCACGCGATGCAGAAACACATATTGCGAGCCGGTACTGACTCGCAGAATGTGTTTCCGACTCGCAAATAGGAAGGGGTGTGCCCTTCCTATTTGCGAGTCGTACCGCGATGTAGAGTTGATTTGTGACCGCAAAAGCGGTCGCAAATCAACTTGCAGTTACCATCCACTTGAAGTGGATTGTAACTCATTCGCAAATGGGAAGGGGTCCCCATGGGACCCCTTCCCCTTTGTGAATGCTCATAAAATTATTTTTTCAGAGCAGGCAGTGGTCCCATGGACCACTGCCTACTCTGAAAAAAACCGAAACAAAAAGGTTTCGGTATTTTTTCTATTTGCAGCTCGTTTTCCTTTAAGGAAAACGTGCTGCAAAGACAAAAAAAACAAACTGCTTTATTTAAAAGCAGTCACGGACATGGTGGTCTGCTGTCTCCAGCAGGCCACCATCCCCGTGAGTGCCTAGACTCGCTATGGGGTCGCAAACTGCGACCCACCTCATAAATATTAATGAGGTGGGTCTTTGCGACCCCATAGCGAGTCGCAGAAGGTGTCTGAGACACCTTTCTGCATCGCGAATTGTGAGTTGCAATTTGCGAGTCGCTCTGACTCGCAAATTGAAAGTCGCAATTTGCCACTTACCTACATCTGTCCCTTAATCCCTATAACTAAAAGCAAAACTACCTGACTGCCAATTCGATTTAGTGTTACTCCAACACACTACATCTAATCTCTAGAATTATAACATAATTTATTCCAACTGTTACTTCTACCTTAAACCTCACCATAACATTAACTTTAATTTTAGCAAATACTACATGTTAGATATTATCTGTATTAATTATATGATATTTTATATAAAAAACAGAAAAACTACAGATAATTAGAGGTTCTTTTTTTATTTACAATTTAACAGAATCAATATAGAGTAGAGCCTGGGGAATAAGACAGTGTTCCAGTATTTCAATGGCTTTTAAAGAAAAGGAACAAAACATAATAAGTTACAAAGAATGAGGAGAAAGCACCTGTTGAGTTAAGAAGGGACAGAAGAAGGGGATCCAGGGGAATGTGCCAATTTCACATCCAGGAAGATTGAAGTGACATGAGCGTACAAGGAGTCAATTGTGAGCAGGAGCAATTAATTGGTATTACTGGTCGCCCTTGAAGAAAGTAACAACACTGTTATCTTTGCTGTTTTGACATCTTACACTGATGTACCGCAAGCTGCTTGCATAAAACTCAAAGGGTCAGATTTAAGGAAAGTGGTGGTACACTGAGTGCAGCGGCACTTTCCTTGCGCCACTTAGTGCCCCCTTACCTCCACCATGTGTGCGCAGTATCTAAGATACGGTGCACCATGATGGAGGGTAGGAGGCAATAGCGTCAACATTTTTTACGCTATTGATGTAGTTTTCAGGGTTAGCGCCACAATGTTGGCGCTAACCCTGAATAGTAGATAGGGGCCCATTGTAAACAATGGTATGTCCATTTTTTATGCCTGCTCTGACCAGGCATTAAAAGTGCTGAAAAAAATTATGCAAATAAATCTTTTAGAATTCTTTGCACCATTTGTTCAGCCCCCCTAACGGGGGAATGTTCCCTTTGCATACATTATGCATGGCGCATACATAATTTAGCGCAAAGGGTTACAAACTCCTGCAATGCATGCATTGCGCCACTTTGTAAATATGGCATGGGGAAAAGGCCACCTTAGCGTCGCATTAGCGTAAAAAGAAAAGTACGCGAAGGCGGCGCTAGGTCCTCTTAAATCTGGGCCAAAGTACTTCAGTAGTACTAGTGCAGGCTTCTCACCATTTCCTATGTGAATGAGGACGCACAGTATAGCCACTCATGGAGAGAGAGCATTCAGCGTCAAAAGAGCAGTTTAGCCGTGCCTTTTCTCTGTTGGCACAGGTTTTAGCTGTCTTTGCACCGATTGAATCTACAGGCTTGCAGAGCATCTTGTAAATTGAAAAATGTTCGAACGTTCCTTGTGATAGATACAGGGCTAGAACTTGGCAGAATCTGCTAGCTTCTGCAAATTCAGTGGCAATAAATGTTACATTGCGTGGGGGTCAAGGGTGATGGACTCAGACAGACACATCAGTGCATGAACACACATTTGGCGCTACCTTTAGAATGCTAGTATAACTTGATGCTTGCATTGAAAATGCATAAAGGACTAGCCTGACACTAAGAAGCATAGCTGTGCCTTTTTGAGGCTCTGACGATGCCCACCCTTCCATAGCAGATTATAGCCTGTGACCCAATGAATAAGTGATACATGGGGATATAGAAGAATCTGATTGGCACTATGCATGAGTCTGACGTAATGGACTACAACATAGGCACATGCCGCCTCCTGGACTTGCTTCCGGAGATGTTGCTGAATGATTGTTATGTAGCCAGACCTTGTAAGAAGAATGCTACCTGAGACGGTACATGAGGAAAAGCACTACATCTCGTCCAGATGGGCTTACATTGTGGCAGCTCCTGCAAAGTCATCCCAGCATGTAAGTAAGGCATACCTACAGTGGATAGTGACGCCCTGGAGCTCGCAGCTGGAGACCTATCATTAGTGGCATAGTATTGGCTATTGGCCCTTTGGATCAACATATTCTTCTGAAGCTGAGGTGGATCAGTCTTGTTTTCAGAAGTAAGCGATGGGGAAGCAGTGATCACTGCATAATCACGAGCACTATTTAATATCCTTTCTCAACCTGGAAAACTTACTTGACATAGCAATAGGACTGTGTTCTTTGTAACTTGAAAAACAGTTTTGAAATTCTCCTGCTATGCGTATATAGTGTCTATACCCTGCTAGATTTACTGCTCAACAGTTTTCTCTGCCTCAAAGCACTATACCACGCTCCAGGTAATACCACCAAATTATGGGCCCTACGTGGTGGATTCTGTGATTTACTCAACACCCTGGCTGTAGCACACTGTGAGACCATAATTTCTGCTAAATTACATGTTGTCCCTCTACACTGGCCTATACCGCGAACACTGTACCCTGTCAAATGTGTTATGCAAAACCATTCAGAAATTTCTCCTCACAGCTGTCACAGGCAAAATGCCTAAGGGACTCTGAGACTACCTAGCTGCCAGTGTCAGAAGAGGCTGTAGAAGCAATAATAAAGGAGTTCACTACCACAGAACTCTTTCTTGGAATGGATGCGAAATATGGTGAAAGCTGTTCATGAATTCCTTTCAATAATACACTATATATCATTCAACTTTTAACTGGTTGCAACCAGTGGTTTAAAGGGGAAAAAATAAGTGCAGGTACTCATTAAAATGAACTAGAGGTGTGGCAAGTGGGCAGTGTTAGAGGCGGAGCTATGGGGCAAGAAATGATGATACTGAGGGCCACATGCACGACAATCCGGTTTTGCGACTCGCAAGCTGCGAGTCTTAGCGACTCGCAATTTGCAAAACCGGATGTAGAACAGTGTCAATTACACTGTCTGCAATTTGCAATGGGATCGCAAATGACCTACCTCATGAATATTCATGAGGAAGGTCACAATTTGCTACACCATTGGGAATGGCGGTACTCACAGGGATGGTGGCCTGCTGGTGTCAGCAGACCACCATGTCTGTGACTGCTTTTAAATAAAGCAGTATTTTTTTTTAAAATGCAGTCCGTTTTCCTTAAAGGAAAACGGAACGCATTTCAAAAAAAAAAAAAAAAGAAAAGTTTTCTTTTAATTTTTTCAGAGGAGGCAGTGGTCTGTGGGACCAGTGCCTGCTCTGAAAAAATGTTTTCGTATGCATTCACAAAGGGGAAGGGGCTCCATTGGGACCCCTTCCCTTTTGCCAATGGGTTAGAACCAATTTGAAATTGGTGTTAACTGCAATTGTTTTGTGACCGTGATACATACAATTTAGATTCGGTATTAGAAAGGGACGCCCTTGACACGCCCCTTCCTAATACCGAATCGCAAAACCCAAACTGTGATTCGGTAACAAGTTACCGAATCGCAGTTTGGGCTTTGTACATCCCAAAAAGCATTTTTCTAGTCGCAAAGGGTCCGATTCTGTGACTGCGACTAGAAAAATGCTTCGTACATCTGCCCCTTAATGACTTTTACAATAGTTGCAGCACATACCAAAAAACCTATCCAAACCTATCCACCCATCTCCAAACCTATCCATCCATCCTTTCGCTCATCCATCCACCAATCCCTTCACTCCTTCATTCCATTCTCCCTTTCACTATGCATACATCTTCCCTTTTGTCCATCTATCCATCAATCCACTTTTTCATCATTTTATTCATTCATTTATCCTTGTACTTGTCCATCCATCCGCCCTTTTATCCATCCGACTATCCTCTCTTTTACTCATCCTTCCATTTTTTCACTCGTCTATCCTTACATCCATCCTTTCATTCATTCATCCATCCATTCTTTCACTCACTCAACTACCCATCCTCCCTCTCACGTTATGTATGCACCTTTGTCACCGAGCTGCAGACAGAAGAGGCCCATCAAGAAATGCACTGCCTGCTGAAGCTTCTGAAGCTAGGGTTCATGATGCCCATGTTCTCGAGTATGCACACAGA
This sequence comes from Pleurodeles waltl, assembly GCF_031143425.1. NCBI lineage: Eukaryota > Metazoa > Chordata > Amphibia > Caudata > Salamandridae > Pleurodeles > Pleurodeles waltl. The sequence continues at coordinate 136,442,692 of NC_090444.1, forward strand.
TAGAAAGAAACAAGCAGACATGCATAGGCTAAGCGTTCTACGCATTTCCATAGAATACATCCTGAGATTCTCTCCCGCTTTCTCTTTCTTTTCTCTCTCACAAAAAACAGGCACAAACAAGCAGGCAAACACATAGACTTAACCGACCACACAAAAGACTCAGGTGGGATCAAAGCCAAGTTAAGCTTCTTACCTTCCATGACTTTTTAACTGGTGCTCTCAGATGACTGCCTTGATTCCTGTATTTGCACACGATAATGTGAATGTGATTGACAGCACAGGGCCTGAATGGACCCTTCTCTGTCAAACACTGTGATTGTGAGTACCCAGATCCTATGCAAATAAGCCCTGCTGAATAGGGGCTCAGCTCAGTGCTACAGAAGTGGTGCCTTGGCTATCAGACTCTCTGACAGCCTCATGTTCACCAGCACTAGGCAGGGGCAGCTCCTCTGCAATGGTGGAGGAGTGTTGCCCCACTGGCCATTTGAATATCATTTTATTTTTCTGCTGGTGGCTCAGCCAGCAGGGAGTGGCAGGGTTGGGTCATGGAAGGTGGGATGAGGAATTGTGTGCACTAAGTGTGCATGTGTTTTTGGACGGCCTAAGATGGCCGTCCAAACACAAATGCACACTCAGGTTTCTCCAGTCCGGCTGTGTACACAGCCAGACTGGAAAAGCTACACAGACCCCAGGGTTGTGTTTGAGTGGTAGTCACTGCCGTTAAGACCAATCCTGATGCTTGTTACATGCTATGTTTAGCACATAAGCAGCGGCAGGATTTCTGGGGAGCCTCTTCTGGTATCCCAGCGAATGCTGAGACACCAGAACAGGAAAGGAGGATGAGTGAGGTGGCAGGAGAGGACAGCAGCGGCGGCGAGGAATAGTAAGTTTAAAAAAAAATTATTGCCCCCCCGTTTTCCCCCCACCACTCCCCTTGATATATGCGGCAGGCGCCGCTGACTAGCAGCCAATGAGCCTACTCCTTCATCGGTATCGGTACTCTCCTCGGCAGTAGAGAAGTGATGAAACTAAGAAGTGCTGGTACTCACTACTTGTGAGTGCTGGCCCATTTAAAGCACTGTTTGCAACAGAAGACAGTGTGATATGTGTATAGGGATGGTTGGTAAACTCCGCTCCACTGGCGGAGTTCGCAGAGTTTTTGCACTCTGCTCTCCGCTTGGAGCACAGAGTTTGCAAAAAACTCCACCAAGGTTGTGACCTGGATCATTTATCGGTGGCAGTGTGGTAGCTTCCACCTGGTGAGAGAAAGAGCGGACCACGTCAGCCAGACCCTTGCAGTAGTCCAACACCATATCATCTGTGATATTCACTAGAGCATTCGCAGGCACTGTGGGCAGTCTCATAGCTCTGCACATGAGAATTTCATGAGGAGACAGTCCTGTTTTCTTGTTAGGCATATTTCTCATTGACATTAGCACCAAAGGCAATGCATCGGGCCATTTCAAATTCGTGGTTGCACACATCTTTGCCATTCTCGACTTCAGGGTACCATTCATCTGCTCCACTAGTTCTGATGCTTCAGGGCGGTAACTACAGTGCAACGTCTGTTCAATGTTCAATGCTTCACACAATAGCTTAACCACCTCGTTGTTGAAGTGACTTCCTCTATTTGATTCTAATGAGATCGGAAACCCGAAACGTGGTATCAATTCCCTAAGCAGCAGCTTTGCTACTGTGAGACTGTCATTCCTGCGTGTAGGGTATGCATCTATCCAGTGACTAAAGATGCACACAATCACCAACACGTATCGCAGACCTCCACACACAGGTTTTTCAATAAAATCCAACTGCATTCTGCTAAATGGACCTCCTGCTCTCCCAATGTGTCTCAAATTCACCACTGTCCCTTTCCCCACATTCATCTGCTGGCAGATGATACACCTGTGACAGATCACTTCTGCAGCTTGTCTGAATTTCGGGTTAAACCAGTCAGTTTTGAACAGCTGATCATGGCATCTCTCCCGATATGTGCTTGCCCATGGTAAAACCTTGCAAACTGTGACAGGAGACTGTTCAGCAAAACCATTTTCCCCTCATCTGAGACCCATAAGTCATCTGGTCTTTTTACACATTGCATCTTAACCCAAGAACGCTTCTCATCCTTGCTGGCGCGTCCTTGCAACAATCTCAATTCTTCTAACGTGTCAATTACCCTTAATGCGTAACCTGTGTATGTCTCATTTTCTGTTTCAGGTAACAATTCCCACTGATCCTTAAACGATATACAGTTCAATGCGCAAAACCTTGCGACTTGATCGGCATATCCATTTCCCATTGAAACAAAGTCTTGTGATTTCAAATGAGCACTGCATTTCACCACAACAATTTCATGAGGTAACTGAATCACGTGCAACAACTCCTTAATTCTTTCACCATTTTTCACTGGAGAACCGGAAGAGGCCAGGAAACCCCTCTGTGACCATAATTGGCCAAAATCATGAACAATTCCAAATCCGTATCTGCTATCAGTATAGATAGTCACTCTCAATTGGGAAGCAGCATGGCAAGCTCTAGTAAGAGCAACCAATTCAGCTACTTGAGCAGAATATACTCTCTCAAGCCAAGACGCTTCCAGGATACCAGAGATCGTACATACAGCGTATCCGGCTCTCAGCAGTCTACCGAGTCTCTTAAACATGAGCCATCAACAAAGATAATTTTGTCATTTTCTTCCAATTGGGTATCTTTAATATTGGGCCTCGGTTTGGTGCACATTTCTGTTACCTCAAGACAATCATGTTCTACATCTTCAGCATCTTCAACTTCTGTGTTTTCATTTGGAAGCAAAGTTGCCGGGGTCAGCACTGTACATCTTTTCAATGTTACATTTGGTGACCCCAATCTAATTGTTTCATATTTCGTCAGTCTTGCATTTGTCATGTGCTGTGTTTTGGTACGGGTTAGCAAGAACTCAACTTAGTGTGGGACCATGACTGTTAAAGGATGTCCCATCACTATGCCTTCACATTGTGCGAGGCTTTGACCAACTGCTGATACTGCACGCAGACAACCTGGTAAGGCTGCTGCAACTGGGTCCAAAGTAGTCGAAAAATATGCTACTGGTAGGTTTACACCTCCATGAACCTGTGTCAGGACAGACAAAGAACATGCATCACGTTCATGACAAAAAAGAACAAAAGCTTCATGTAATCAGGCATACCTAAAGCTGGAGCCCTGCACATACACTCCCTTAGCTCAGTAAACGCCTTCATTTCTTTCTCTGACAAAGTTATGACATCTGGCCCATCCTCAACCGTCAGTCTCACCAATGGCTTGGAGATGACTGAGAAATTCGGGATCCACTGACGACGGTAGCCCACCATTCCCAGAAACATCCTAACATCTCTCTGTGTTGTTGGGGGATTCTTCTGCAACAGGCAGTCACTCTTTCCCTGGATAACTTCCTCGACCCCTTCTCAATTTGATGACCTAAGTATTTCACCTCTTTCTGACAATATTGCAGCTTCTTTGGGGACACCTTATGCCCGTTCTTTCCCAAGTGGTTCAGTAAGGCAATCAAATCATACTTGAAGTCATCATTTGTCTTGGAAGCAATCAACAAATCATCAATGTACTGCACTAGAGTCGATTGAAAAGGCAATTCCAAATCCTTCTTCAGTATTTGATTGAAAATGGAAGGTGATTCTGAAAACCCTTGAGGAATTTGACACCAATTGTAAACCTTATCCAGGAATTTGAAACTAAAAAGAAATTGGCTGTCCTCATGAAGAGGCACAGAAAAGAACGCTTGGGACAAATCAACTACTGTAAACCTCTCTGCATCACATGGAACCTGAAACATAATCACAGCTGGATTTGGCACTACTGGGCAAAATTTCACCACTATGTCGTTAATCTTTCTCAGGTCTTGGACAATTCAAACCTTCCCAGAAGGCTTTCTCAGTCCCATTATCGGTAAATTACATGGACTGCTCATCACCGCTTTCAAAACTCCCTGTTTCACAAAATCTGCAATTAATTGCGCCACCTTTATAAGGACATCTTGCGCCATATGGTACTGCGGTACCTGGGGGAACACAGCATTTGACTTCACACTGACTTTGACTGGTTCTACTCCTTTTATCAGTCCTACTTCCTTCCCTGTTAAGTCCCACACTTTCTCTTTGACTGTCCCCTGCAAATCTGCTGGAAGATCAGTCACTGTGAACATCGGGAAGAAGTAAATCAAAGGATACTCCTCATCTGTGTTCTCCGTTTCAGGCTCTGAAACCTGCCCTTCATCTCCTTCTTCGTCATTGTTTGTCTGAACCTCAATCCCCTCATTCGAACAGGTAATCGAACACCTTGTCTTGCACAGTGAGTCTCTCCCCAATAGGGACACGGGACTTGAATCGCAAACTACAAATCTGTGCAACCCCATAAAAGTACCAAGCTGAACCTGAACTGGATCTGTGATCGGGTTAGTCAAGAGCTGATTCGCAACTCCTACTACCTTGACTGTATGCCCGAAAGAGGCAATTTCAGAACCTTTGCACTTCTGACGTAAAGCGTGTAGCTCCTGTGTCAACCAAGACTGAGACCTTGTGACCCATTACTTTCCCTTGCACATAGGGCCCTCTCTGATCTACTTCTAGGGACGCTGCAAGCCTACACTCCTCACCATCTGAGCTCTCATCCGACCATTCATTGTTTATTCCATTCTCACCACGTAATGGGAACTGTTGTACAGTGTTATTTTGACTCATTCTTTGACCTGTGACCTGTTGAGGAAGCATCACCTGTTGCTGTTCCATTGGTGCTAAGGGCAACTGCATTTGCTGGCTAGGTACCACAGGAGCCTGCTGTTGCATTTGCTGCATCAGCACCGGTTGCACACTTGGCATCTGCACTTGTTGCATGGGTTGAAGACCCTGCATCTGAACCATGCTATTCTGAAAGTTTGGATTAGGACGTCTCAACCTTGGTCCTTTAACGTTTTGGAATGCATTAACATCATTGCTTTGTTGAACAACACCCTCCTGCACCATCATCGGGCACTCCCGCTTCCAGTGTCCAACGCCCCCTCAAGCATGACAAGGTAACACTTTCTTCATCCCCTGCACATCATTTTGGAACACTACAGTATTCAGGTCTGTGCTTCTGTTCATGAAACCTCCTCGACCTCTGCCTCTCACTTGCGCCTGAAACATCCTGTTTCCTTGTGGCTGTTGCACCATCTGCTGTAGACTACCTCCCTGCAACCCTGACTGTGCCGCTTTAATTTGCATCACCATCACTTTCTCCTTCAACTTTCTCTGTTTCAACTCAATTTCGTCACTACAGTACTTCGCATACTGTAACATCGCTTCGCTTGCCAACAGATCAAATGATTCTTGATCATCTAACTAATTTCAGGTCTCAATCTTTCAACAAATATGAACATAAGGTGATTCATGTCCTTCGTCTCTATGACCTCAGTACCACTGTAGTGCTTGAACGCCTTCAACAACCTCTCATAGTAGGCATGTATCGACACCTTGGCCTCCTGCGCTGTTTGATCAATCTTTTGCCAATCAATATTCTGAGGCGATACCCTGCTTCAAGAACTCAATCACCTTATAGTAGTACTTCATCACCTCAGGAGACGGTGCTCCTGTGACTCTATCCCTTGCCGGTTCCGCAGCCAGCCAATCCACACTCCTCTTGCACTCAAGCCACAAATAAGCTGGAACTATGATCTCAAAAAGAGTATTCAGGTCTTCCCAAAGACATTTCTCAAGCTTCACAAACCTGTCCGTCTGCTGATACCACTCGTTTGGCTTCTCCCTCAGCCTGGGGAAATCATTTGTGAATGACAAAATATCACCTCTGGTCCATGGTACATGGACAAGAACCCCTCCAGCCGTTTCTCTCATTGGTAACATCTTTATTGTACCGGTATCCGGCACGGCTTTTGCCTGCTGCTCTATGCCGTCACTCTTCCTTTTATCTCTTTTCTTCACCCATCTGCCTTCCCACTTCTCTAATGCTCCCCAAACGTGTGCACTCTGCAGTATCTCTTTGAGGTTTGCCTTCATCCCAGTAGACCTCATGTGTTGAAAATCTTTGGGCTCAAAATCTACCCTATAACTTCTCTTCAGATGTTTGGTATTTTCTAAATCTATTCCATATTTATCTGCCAGGTTCGCCAACCTCTGGTGCACCCTGCTCACTTTTTTGGTTATTTTTGGGCACAAATACCTCAATTCTGCTTCAGTGTCTGACTCTAGTCTGTTCACTCCCATGCTCCCTTCAACTATTTCATTTGCCTCCATGCCCAACCTCACAAAATTCAGGTGCTCTTCTCTTTCCCACCGCTCTGTTGTTGCAGCAGTGGTCTGTGGTGAATTTAACTTGTCTAACCATTCATTCAGTTGTTGCGCAGTTAGACCTTGCAATGAGATATTTGCGGCCTGCACTATCGGTGTTTGTGGTACATTCGCACTTGAGATCTGCGGAGTCAGCAGTCCCAAACCGGATTGTCTCAGGGTATCTGGAGGAACCCCAATCGGACTGAAGTCCAACAAAGATCTAGATCTTTTGAATGTTGGTTCCACTGGAGTCATCCCTTGAGAGCTCCCTACGAACCCTCCTCTTGTCATTTCTTGGGTCATTAATCCCTGATCACATACACTAGGCTTCACCTGTGCATACAATGGTACTGGTGGACCAACTGTAATAGGCAAGGATATGGCGGCTGGCTTCTGCCTGCTTCCCAAAACCTGTGGAGCATTAACTCCCATATTCTGATTCATTCCTGGCGATATCGCTGACTGCGGTCCTGTGACCGAAGTGTAATTCAGAATCATCTGTTGCTGCACCTGAGGCAGTAAAAGTGGCGTTGGCTCAGTCTGTATCAGCTTTGGTTTCGTACATGCCGGATCTGGCGGCACCATCAAACTCGTAGTAGTCTTTAATATTGGGACATCAGGGTAAAGTCTCTGAACCTGTGGTGGCTGCAACTGAGGTTGCATCTCTGGAGCAGTGGACACACTAATACTATTCTGCACCGGAACTGGTGTCGCAACAGTATTAACCTGTGCCATATTTGTTGTTCCCTTATTTTGAGTCAAATCTGTATGACCTGCACTAGTATTTGGTCTATTGTCATCTAGGGCGTATGGCGGTGGTCGATCATTTAGCAACTGATTAAGGAACTCATCATCATCTGAGTCATCTGCCTCTGCCCAAGACTTCTTAGTCTCCTTTTCTTTGCTAAAACCATTGTCAGTCTTACAAGTGGCTTTCCCTCCTTGGGTTTCGCCTTCTTGAGTTATTGCTGGAAACATCCTAACTCCGTCTATTTTTCTCTCCTCCAAACCCTCTGTGCACTATCCCACCTAGCCTCCGCTAGTGTCTTTTCTGCTTTCCTCATTCTCCTCTCAAATTTCTGTTGCTGTTGTCGTATTGCCATCAGTTCCCAAATTGCTAGCGCCTCAAACTGTGCTGTCCTCGGAGGTGGCTTTAGCTCATTCAACACCCTCTGCAAATTTTCCAAAATCCTTATATTGAATGTTCTGCGCTCTGGAAATGCCAAACACCCTTCTTTCTCTGTCACTTTGCACCACTGCTTTAGCCAAAGACATGGTGCGACTCCCCTCTCCTCCATTACGGCATATGCTGGTGTATCCTCTGGCGGTGTAGTACTTGGTCTATTGTGATCTAGGGCGTATGGCGGTGGTCGATCATTTAGCAACTGATTAAGGAACTCATCATCATCTGAGTCATCTGCCTCTGCCCAGGACTTCTTAGTCTCCTTTTGTTTGCTAAAACCCTTGTCAGTCTTACAAGTGGCTTTCCCTCCTTGGGTTTCGCCTTCTTGAGTTATTGTTGGAAACATCCTAACTCCGTCTATTGTTTCTCTCCTCCAAACCCTCTGTGTACTATCCCACCTAGCCTCCGCTAGTGTCTTTTCTGCTTTCCTCATTCTCCTCTCAAATTTCTGTTGCTGTTTTCGTATTGCCATCAGTTCCCAAATTGCTAGCGCCTCAAACTGTGCTGGCCTCGGAGGTGGCTTTAGCTCATTCAACACCCTCTGCAAATTTTCCAAAATCCTTATATTGAATGTTCCGTGCTTCGGAAATGCCAAACACTCTTCTTTCTCTGTCACTTTGCACCATTGCTTTAGCCAAAGACATGGCGCAACTCCCCTCTCCTCCATTACGGCATAAGCCTGTGTATCCTCTGGCAGTGTAGGTTCCCCTACACTCACGGTAATGTACACATCTCCCCTCAAAGCGCTCTTTAAAGCCTTGAAAAACTTAATTTTTGCGTCTTTTATTTTGTTAACAATCGAATCAGGAAGTGACTTGAATTCCCAGAACTCTCTTCGCTCACCTTCTCAACCGATCGCCTCTCACGGAAGGCTGTCAATCCGTGCGAGGACCCTTCTCACTAACCGACCTATCCCAGCGCGGCTCCAATGACGTCACACTCACACACACTGCGGCTGACAAAGTCTTGCGGCTTGTCTTCCTCACTCTCCGCTCACACAAAAACTAAGGCAATATATTGCGAGCACCAACAAAACTAAAATTTGCCGGTTTACTATAGGAAAGGGTAACACAATCGCTTCAGAACTTTACAGAGATTTTGCTTAGCCTCGCCCGCTACTCTCTCCTTCTCAGATCCCTCACTCGCAAGCAAAATTTGACCCGCAAATTCTACTCTCGACTTGTCAATGTCGACTTGTTGTTCTAGTGCACTTTAGAACTCGCCAAATCTCCATCGAAGTTTTCATTCACTCACTTTGACTCAAACTCAACTCGTCAACTACGCCCGATTGACCTATTAAACCGCGCAAATTACAACATAAACCAAGTGTCTCATACACTTATCAGTATACTCCAGAGTCTTAGACCATGCAGGGTCCGTACATCACCAACAATCACGTGGACAATTTTTGAGCACAAAGCACCACACTCACATGAAGTTCGCCGACTTCCCTACTCTCATACTGCGGAGTACGCACACTCCTACTAAAACATTACTTGGCCTAAAATTCTCACAACCTCACAGTTCACCTGCGATATGCATAAGCTGTGCAAGCGCAAACCTATTTCATTCACACTATCACTAGGACGCCGAGAACATACCCAACTCACTTCAGCAAGCTCTGAGATTCCGGGAAAGTCATTCGGGACTTAGGGGCACATCATCTCTCCAATTTGCATCACTTTTAAAACAATTTTCAAACAGTGGTCCCTCGTCCTGGGGCCCCAAAGGGCCAAACCATCTACCTCTGCTACCAAAACTGATAACGCGTCAGAACCTTGATAAGTAAACTTACAAGGAGACACGTCTAGGCCAATGTGTCATGACCACACAAACTTGCCAAGTCAAATCAAAGAAGTGCATGAGAAAAGCAAAGAGATATCCTCAGTGGAGACAGCAAAGCCCAAACTGGAAGAAGGTTTGCAGAGTAATCTTGCGATTATTTAAAAGGACGAATCAAGAAGAGAAGATCCAAGATGGCCGCTGTGAGTCCTGAAGGTTAGTTACAGTTCTAGTCTTGCAATCGGTTGGTTGCTAGGTTAAGAGCTCTCCAGCTGGAAGCCTTGCACTTCAACTGAGGTCTGACAGGAATCAGCTGTGTGGAGAGAGAGCGCGCTTCAGAACAGAAACTCCAGTGAGGCAAAATTACATTTGAAGATTATATTACAGAAAACGGATAAATATTGTCAAGGTTTATTCGAAGAGTTTGATAGTAGACCGTTCCCGTGCAAGTCGGTAAGGCTACAGAGTTAATGTATGAATTAACCTTATGTTTACAAGGTTCTTGTTTAAGATATTAAAGTCAAAGAAAAAACGAACTTTAAAAGAGCAAGTATCTACAAATGTCAAGGTTATAAACAAAGGCCAAGTTTAAAGGAGAAACGAACTGTTAACAAATAAGCATTTACAAATTCAATGGTAATAAACCAAAATAGAGTTTAAAAGAGAAACAAACTTAAATAAACAAGCATTTACAACTACAAGTTATCGACAGATGTCGAAGTAAGGAAGGAGAAACTAACTGTAATAAACAAGCATTTACAAATACAAGTTATCAACAAATGTCGAAGTAAGAAAGGAGAAACAAACTTTAATAAACAAGCATTTACAAATACAAGTATTGACAGAAGTCACAATAAGACAGGAGAAATTAAATAACATCAGCTGATTAATAACGCATTATCACCAACTATATATATATATATAGCAACATAAAACCAATCTCTAACAAAGGTTGAGAAGTTCTTCCAGAATCAGTAATAAGCATTTTTTAAGAAGAGCTATCATTTATAGAAAGATGCAAGGCTACAGAGAACTCAGGGTGAGTGAAGAAATAATAGAATTAAAGAGAATTAAGTGTTGAGAGTAGAAAGTGAAAAACTGATGTTGTATGTCCCTAGTAATTGCGACTGTGACTCTTGCAGGTGCTGTATCCAATCTTAGATGTGAAAAGGCAGAATGAGTATTGGCGTTCATCATCTCTGTGGCAGTCTCTCTACCATCCCATTCCCCTTTCCCCCTCCGGGGTACTCAGCACGAAGGATTAATATTCGTTGTGAGTAGCTCGGGTCGGGACTGAGGAGTTATCTTCTGCTTCTGAGGAAATCAAATTGAAGTATCCTGACACAATGAACCTTTTGACCACGTTTAGAGACTTCCCAGAACGAGATATCTGTTTAGCATCGCAATCAATATGTCAATAACTCCTTCAATATTCACAATAACTAATCATTAAGCTAATCAACAATATTCAATATAGATCAATACAGCGAATGCACCATGACCATTCAGCCATGAATAACCACACACATCTAGTTATAAGTTAGGATATTTATTCCCTATTAGTTACAATCTAATATCATATTTATTAGTTTCAACAACAATAAGCACATCAAAACCACTATAACTTGGCAATCAGAGCAAAACTTTATCAAAGCATAGATCATGAACATTAGAATGAAGCACGAAGTTAACATGAATCAACTTTAGCAGAGTAACATTAGTACATTATTCAACAAAGCAAGATCTTAGTCATTTGTCTATTTGCATCCGATATTGGTGAATTCCTTAACTAACTTCGAATTAGCATCAGCATGTTGGGCTTCATGCAAAACAATTTGTCAAACAGGAATTTAGAAAAACATCTAACTATGGCCTCTATCAAAAGAGCAGTTGGTACCTAGAAAGAAAAGGCAAACAGGCAATTACAATTATTATCAGATAGTTACCCCTCCAACGTATCAGCAATCAGCGTCATTCTTCGTCCTCAGGACATCAGTCGATTCACCATCAGCAAAGGTAAGACGTGACAAGTCTCAGTATGGCATAGTTAAGAATAGGCTCTTCCCTGATAAGGAGGAGAAGTCAGTATCAGGTAAGGATTCAAAAGAGGATGGTTAAGATATCAGAACCGCAAAGTCTCGAAGTATAATAATTTCTCTGTAGAGTGGCAAGGGGCAGTGAAGAATGGCGGGGAATGTCCCAATAATGGCTGATTTCTCCTCGGGTCACGCTGTTATATCAAAACTGTCAAACTAGTCCTTAATTCCTCATTGAATCAATTTTGGTGCATCATTATCTCTGTCCAATAATTCTCCACGCACCTTACTAGAATTTTCCACAAAACACAGTTCTCATGCAGTCTATTGGCTCCTGTGATTGACGTCTTCATCGGGTGGAATGTCAGGTAAGAAAAGTTACACTTTGCGCTCCAGTCAGTAGTCCCATTGTCTTCTCCTAGTCCAGGTGGCCTTGCACCTGTTGTGAATTACACTGTTGCATTCGGCAAGAATGTCTCCTTGAGCAAGTCGGGTCCCATGAGAAAGAATTTACTACGGCTACACACACATATATCTAGCTTCTGGAAAAGTACAGCTTCGTGTCCTTCAGGAAAGCAGCACATTGCACGTTAGAAAAACACAATTAATATGAGACCAGGCAGCTAGGATCAGACCCTCGCTAACTAAGGTCTAGTGTTTAATTTAGCAAAACCCCTAATACATATCTCGTAAATCCAATACAAAGTCATACATTAGTAGATTGTTAATTCATCATGTCAGTTTCATTAATCATCGGATACATTAGTGGCCACTCCCCGTGGGCACATTTCAAACGCGTACATTATTTTCTATGTTAACATATTTCTATGCAGTTTCACTACAGAATATATTGCAAGCCTTTCATATTAATATTAATTTTAAAGGTCACACTCCAACATAGCGACTATAGTGCAAAAGGCGAGTGACACCCATAGCCTTTGTTAATAACTTTATATGCCGGCATTAAGTATGCTAATTTCTTTTCTATTTTTTGAATGTTTGTACAATCTTCCACTATAACCTCTGCAGTCGTGACAGGGACATAATCAGGTAGCTTCACACAAGAGTCTTAAAAAAAATCGTTTTAGATGGCGGTGATGTGAATTAACTTGCTGGTGAGTGAAGTTAATGCCCCAATGTATACATATCAGTGAGAGTGTTTAACAGTTTGGGCTTGCCTTTTACCTCCATTGGTGAGACCAATGCTACTTTGAGCTGTACAGTGTAGTGCAGCCATTAAATCTCTGCCGGACCTGAAAAAAGGTGTCCGTAAATGTGACACCTTCCTGTGGGTACAGGGTGGTGTAGCAGTCACTTGATCTCGGAGATGCCAGTCACGGTGAGTTGTGTCAGCATGTGTTGCATCGAGCGCAGTGCTGTCGTCATAAGGTTGGGAGAGCAGCAGGCAGCCATGCGGCAGAGACAGTTCTATCACTGTATTCCCAAACCTTTGTATTCAGGCAGTGGGTGACCACTTTAGACAAAAAGGGGAATGCTGCAGTGTGCTGGTGGGGTTGTGAAGCCAGCGAACAACCATTCAGACCAGGGCACAACTGTGTGAATATGAAAGCAGAGCATAGTCCCCGCACAGCAATTTGCTTGTGATTTGCAGGGTCAGGTGCAACGCCGCAGAATCATGTAGAGATTTTGGGCCACTCCGTGTAGCAGAACTCTACAAGTTATGCCCACCCTTATATCTGTAGAGCAAAAGTTGGTACATCCACTAGACTGGGAGCAACAGTTGAGTCACCACAAAAGGGTAATGATTTGGGGGAGAAAAACCGAAGAGGCTATGTCCATTTCTTGGGGATTGCTGAGAAGGTGGGGGACAATGTGACAGCTTTCCTCAGTCACTTCATCCCACAACTCATAAACCTATCTTTCAATCCACACTTGGGAGTCCGAAGAGTCAATAGGGTAAGATTAAGATGTCATGGCATCGACAAATCATTTTCTACTTTCTGCATACAAACAGACGTGTTATGTTATCATGGACACCTAGAAGAATGGTCGCTTTACAAATCAGAAATACAAAATATTTATCTCAATACTTTTCTCTTACAACAAATGTAAAACCATCACTCTGGCTACTCTGGCCAACTGTCATGTTGCTCACTATTAATTGAAAGATTAAGGAATTCAAAGACTGTTGGACTCCTTTGATTGTAAAGTGATTGATACTTCCCCATGCAGACAAGCTCGATCTCTCTGAAAGGTGGCTGCAGAAAGATCTTCTAATAATTTGCACCTGGAAGAAAAAGAGTGGCTGAAAGTGATTACATACAACAAGGTGCAAGAGGGCAGAAACAGAAGACGGCTAAGATCACCTCCTGAAGACTTCTGAAGCACCCTGTGGGTACACCTCTCATCCACTGCGGGTGACGATAATGATGACACCAGTTATACATGGCATCCTTGGCGTGGTCTCCCCTAACTTTTTGCCTCTGTTTCCCGGGTTGTTGATTTGTGCTGGACTCTAATTTTGCTGTTTTTGTTACTCTGGGCACTTTACCATTGCTAACCAGTGCTAAAGTGCAAGTGCTCCTTTACAAAATCTGTATGTTATTGGCTTATCCATGATTGGCATATTTGATTTACTAGTAAGTCCCTAGTAAAGTGCGCTAGAGGTACCAGGGCCTGTAAATCAAATGCTACTAGTGGGCCCGCAGCACTGGTTGTGCCACCCACATAAGTAGCTCTGTAATCATGTCTCAGACCTACCACTGCAGTGTCTGTGTGTGCAGTTTTAACTGTAAATTCGACTTGACAAGTGTACCCACTTGCCAGGCCTAAACCTTCCCTTTTCTTATATGTGAGACACCCCTAAGGTAGGCCTAGGTAGCCTCAAAGGCAGGGTGCAGTGTATCGTTAAGGTAGGACATATAGGCGGTCATTCCTACCTTGGCGGGCGGCGGTCGCCGCCCGCCTGGCGGGAACCACCAGAAGACCGTACTGCGGTCAAAAGACCGCGGCGGTCATTCTGTCTTTCCCGCTGGGCTGGCAGCCGACCGCCAAAAGGCCCCCCGCCCGCCCGCCCAGCGGGAAAGCACCAGCAACGAGGAAGCCGGCTCCGAATGGAGCCGGCGGAGTTGCTGGTGTGCGACGGGTGCAGTTGCACCCGTCGCGATTTTCAATGTGGGGCCCTGTTAGGGGGCCCCACGACACCCGTTCCCGCCAGCCAGGTTCTGGCGGTGAAAACCGCCAGAACCAGGCTGGCGGGAAGGGGGTCGGAATCCCCATGGCGGCGCTGCTTGCAGCGCCGCCGTGGAGGATTCACAGGGGCAGCGGGAAGCCGGCGGGAAACCGCCGGCTTCCCTTTTCTGACCGCGGCTTTACTGCCGCGGTCAGAATAGCCCCAGAAGCACCGCCAGCCTGTTGGCGGTGCTTCCTCCGTCCCCTACCCTGGCGGTCTTGGACCGCCAGGGTAGGAATGACCCCCATAGTAATGTGTTTTATATGTCCTGACAGTAAAATATAGCTAAATTCGTTTTTTGGGGTCTCTGAGCTCACAATTTAAAAATACATCTTTTAGTAAAGTTGATTTTAAGATTGTGTGTTTGAAATTGCCACTTTTAGAAAGTGAGCATTTTCTTGCTTATACCATTTCGGTGACTCTGCCTGTTTGAGGATTCCCTGTCTGGGTCAATTTAACAGTTGGGCTGGTTGCACCTCACACTATACTGTGACACAAAGGGAGCTGGGGTGTAGTTTGCATATCCTGATGAGCCATCTGTGCTAAGAGGGAGGGGAGGAGTGGTCACTCACACCTGAAAGGGCTGTGCCTGCCCTTACACAATGCAGTCTCCAACACCCTGGTGAGTGTCTGGGGCCTGGCCTGGGCAATGCAAGATTTGAAATTCAAAAGAGACCTTACTTTGAAGTCGGCCTACTTCAAAGGAGAAAATGGGTACATGAAGGGCACCCAAAACCACAGACTTTAGAAACACTTCTGGAAACAAGAGGAACCTCTGCCTGGAGAAGAGCTGAAGAGCTGAGGAAGACGAGCTGCCCTGCCTGTGACTGTGCTTTGTGGAGATATCCTGCTGTTGCTGCTTCTGCCAGAGTAAGAGGGCAAAGTCTGGACTTTGTGTGCCTTCCATCTTGAGAAGAAATCCCCAAGGGCTTGATTTAGAGCTTGCCTCCTGTTGTTTGAAGTCTCAGGGACAGCAAAGACTTCTCTCTGCCAGCACCTGGAGTCTCTGTAGAGACTCCTACTCTGCCCTGTGGTGCCCATCCAGTTCCTGGGACCCTGAAAGGAGAAGCTGGCAGCCTAAGAGATTGAAATTCACGCACAGAGCGCCGTGCTGGGAAAAGACTGACGCAACTCTGATCTGCGGCTGAAGAAACGACGCGCCGCTGCTCCGCGGCTGAGAATCGATGTTCGCCAAAAACGCGACCGAAGAATCGACGCACGGAGCAGGAGAAACGACGCGCAGCATCGCTGACGGAGGCTGGGAGATCGCAACCTGCACTGCGTGGTTTTCAGATCATCATGTGGCTTGATTTCTGACGCTAACCATCGTGCGTGCAAAAACAACGCAAGGCCTGCCCGGACCCGTGTGCGGACCGAATCGATGCATCGCTCTTCTGCGGATAGAAGAACCGACGCATGCCGACTCGACAGAAGGGGGAAATGATGCAAGGACTCGTGAGTGAGTGATATCAACGCATTGCAAGCCCTTTTTGACGCACACCCGCCCATGCGGGTTATCTTTGACACGCACCAGGTACATTTTCACGCTACCAGCGCTAGCGTGTGTTTAAAACTACTAAAAGACTCTTTTTGATTTTTAATTGAAACTTGACTTGTGTATTGTGTTTGTTTTTAATTTTGGTCTTGTTTTGTTTAGATAAATATTTCCTATTTTTCTAAACCTGTGTTGTGTCATTTTGTAATGTTTTCATTAAGTTACTGTGTGTGTTGGTACAAATACTTTACACCTAGCATTCTGAATTGAAGCCTACTGCTCTGCCAAGCTACCAAGGGGGTAAGCAGGGGTTAGCTGAGGGTGATTCTCTTTTACCCTGACTAGAGTGAGGGTCCTTGCTTGAACAGGCGTTAACCTGACAGTCAACCAAAGACCCCATTTCTAACACTAGCCAATGATCCCCTCCTCTTTGGTGACAATGTTCCAGTGATGTGTGTCATTTGACAATCCCAGAGTGCAATATTCTTGCCACTTTCAAAATGTCTGACCCTTCTCTTGACTGTCATGAGCTTGGTAGCTCATCCTAGAGGTGTGGCTACCTAAGAGCTACATGCCCATGAGAAAAAATGGTTTGGGGATGAGTTTTCCCTCCCTGGCCCTGTCTCCAATGTGTCTACCAGGACAAAAGGCAGCTTTTCATGAGTGTTAATGCCATTTGCCCATCAAAGGCAGCTTCCCCTTTGGAGCTCGCCTTTGGACTGACACCGTGAGTGGCTTCCTGCAGTGGGTTGCTATTTCTTCTAAGCCTGGGAGCCATTCACATGTCTGCAGATGGGCAGAAAGATGCCTGTTGCCCAGAGGCTGTGTGAGGCAAGGGCACAGGGTGGCAACTTTGTAAAAGCTGCTTACCTTTAAGAGTGGCATTAAATTTGACCTTGAGATCAGGTCGTGTTCAATGCCACAGTTAATTTGATACCTTACAGAAACCAGTTAGTTAGTCTCATTCAGATGTTAGCCAGGCTGGGGTGCCAGCTGCTACTCCTGCACGAACCGTTAGGGCAGCTAACTTTTCCACAGCAAAATGACAATTTAAGAAGTGTTGCTGCTGAGATATATTACTTAACAATATACAGCTCCCTGCCGTAGGCTCTATAGGCCTTCCTCGGGGGAGACATACATATATTGTTAAGGGAGGGGGCGGCTTCACCTTCAGTGTAAATGGCAAAGCCGATCTGGCAGTGAAAACACTGCCCTTCTAGTCTGTAGTGGCAGGCTGGGAGCCATTTTGTACTTTGCCACACACAGGGTGGTACAATCAGTGCTGCAGCCCTGAGAGAACACTTTGCTTTCCATGATCTGGTTACCATATACTAGGGACTTATAAGTAAGTCAGTACTTGTCAAGAGAGTATAGAGAACTTGACATAGATTTTGGAAATGGTTAGAAAACTGGCACTGAGGTCGGGTTGGAAGGCTACAGTGCACTCTCAGAATCGAAAAACTAGAAGCTAGTAGTTCAAATGGGGACGAAAAGTGGGGGGAGGGAATCTTCTAAAACCCAGTTAAGTTACAGATACACAAGCAAAAGATATGTTAGAGAAATACACACATTTATGTCAATGAAACACAATGAACAACAACATTTATACTCTCCAAACCATAATTACTTTACAACAGAAACGTTTGTAAACAGAAGTGTAGTCATATAGGGCAAAATGTGAAAGTTGCCATGTTGAATACATTTTGATGGAAAGTTTGCAAAGAACATCTACAAACAAAACAGGTGGTGTTTAAAGGAGAAGGCAGTAGGGAGTATGAGTCAAAAATACACACTGACCTGAAAATACTGTAAACGTCTGGCTCCTTCCAGAATGTTCCTGCTTTAGAAAGTTTCAGCTCTCCTGGAATGTTGTGGCTATTTCCCAATTGCCCAAGAAGTACTGATCTTTGCTACCCTGTGACTCCATCCCCATTCGTCTCTCTAGTTGCCACTGGGCCCTCTGTCACAGTTTCCAAGGTTGGCCCCTGGTGAGTTTTATTGTGGAGTCTGACCAATGTGACCACATCTCTGTGACACTAGACATGATCATTGGAGAGCACGAATTTGAGGATTTCTGACAGACATCCAGTAGAGCAGCCTTGGGGCCAGATTTAAAAGGCTCTATCGCCACTGGAGCGTCGCTTTTAGTGACACTCTGGTGGTGCTATGCACTGCGCCGTATTTGCAAGGTGGTGTTAAGCCACCTTGTAAACACGACCCCTTCACATGCAGCACTTTCAGTAGAAGGGGCGTAAAATTGGTGTTGCTGTGACAAGCTTTCATTTCTCCTTATTTTTAGCTCTTTCTATGTGTGCTGCATTCTGGTGTCCCTTCCTGCACAAAAACAATCTCCCCTGCAGGCAGCCATCTTTGCACCATGGCGCAAGGGTGGCTTTATTGGTGCTCAGCTGCAAATTTTAGTGCCCGTGCAGAGGACAACACAGGGGCGCATCCCTGCATTTTGAAAATGATGTAGAGCGGTGCTGCTAAGTCTGAAATCTTGCCACATTTTCAGTACGTTCACTTAAGATATTTTACATAGTAAAACTGACTGTGGCACTGATTTGGCCTTCCAGGTCCTACGGTGAATGCCTCTGCCCTACACTTTCATAAGGATAAGCCCACCTACTTGTTTCCTGTTTTTGAAGAACACGATTTTGCTGTTATTTCCTTAGATTTAAAGACAGATGGAAGAAACTGTTCCCAAGGAAGAAATGGAGTATCTGGAAACAGTTTAAAGTATGTAAACCATATTTATACGCTTTAATGGATTGCAATATCACTTTATGAGAAGGTATTCATTATTTATTTGTGTGAACAGTGAAATATGTAGCTATTGGAACATCTCCAAATACACAAGCTTAAAAATCTCTGCAGTTAATTCTAATACAGGTTCTGAAAAGAGCAGAAAACATATCAAATATGATGCACACTGTAGCGGTGACCTGATACTTTAGTGGAAGCATTCCAAAGTCCATATTCTCGCTGCAGTCTTTAATGTATGTAAACAATCCATCCCTGGAGGCATGCACATCATTACCCAACTGACCAATAATTAATAAAACTAGTTGGAACTCATTAATTGCGCTCTACTGGGTCTGTTTTTATTTATGTATTTTGTTATGGCTTTTTTTTATAGTGCATACAAAGTCTGGGGGCATTAGAGGGCCGTACAAGGAACACTGTATGGAGAACTATAATACACACAGTAACGTAATCCTAATACAATAGAGTAGACCAGCAAGGCCTACAAAATCAGCAAATGAAGCTCGACAAATAAGTGCAAAGAAATATAAAAACAGTCCAAACAGAGAGCAAAATATGCATAAGTCACACTGCAATATAACATTACAACATAGCCGTTAAAAACTACAGCAGAATTAAAAGAGCACTAGAGAAAGGACATAAAGAAACAGTGATCATGAACAAAATATTATAGTTCTCATTTGAAAAAGATAGTCTTTGGGAGGCTACGTTTATAGAGTGATATATAGAACAAAGCACATTTACCACGCAGTCTTTACCAAGCAATGCCATTTACCATGCATGCCCTTATCATGCATGAATTTACAATGCATATGTTAAGGACATGGCTATCTTTAAGACAAGTACTGGTAAGTATTTGGAGGGGTTTATATTTAGAAGGGGGGAGGGTCAGAGGTGTAACCCCATACTCATTTTATATTTTTGTAGTAATAATGGTGTTTTAAATTATTATTTTTAAATTGTAAATAATGAAAATTTGACATAAAATCATGAATGCTATATTTAGATATAGGATGAAAAGGTACAGGGTGGGAACACATTTAATATTGTGGATTTATATTAAATGTAAGTACTAATCTTAAATATATAACAATAAAGTATGAATTATTTTGTATACAATTATAGTGTTTAAATTTAGGAACAGATATGAGCGGTACATGGTCCCTGGGTGGGGAGTAATTTAATATTGAGGATTTATATTAATTTTGGAAAAATCCTTAAGTACACATTTTTAAATTAATACTTTAATACTTTATTATTCATTTTTAATATTGAAAACAAGGAAAACATATAAAAGTATCATTTTCAAAGGTAGGAGTAAGGGGTATGGGCTCTGGGTAGGTAGTAGCTTAATATTGTAGATTTACAATAATTTCAGAATAATACTTAAGCATTAATGGTTAACAATCAATCAATCAATCAAAAAACATTTGTAGAGCGCGCTACTCACCCGTGAGGGTCTCAAGGTGCTGGGGGGGGGGGACCAGGGGGGGGGCGGAACAGGGGGAGGGGGGCAGGGACGGTCACTGATTGAACATCCATGTCTTGAGGTTCTTTCTGAAGACCAGTAGGTCTTTGGTTTTGGGAAGGTCGGTGAGGAGGCAGTTCCAGGTTTTGGGGGCGAGGTAGGAGAAAGACCTGCCTCCTGTGGTGGTGCGCTGGATGCGGGGGACTGTGGCTAGGACGAGGTCGGCTGATCGGAGGTTGCGTGTGGGAGTGTGGAAGTTAACTCTTTCATTGAGGTAGGTTGGGCCGGTGTTGTGGAGGGATTTGTGTGCGTGGATGAGGATCCTAAATGTGATTCTCTTGTCTGTGGGGAGCCAGTGAAGGGATTTGAGGTGTGGTGAGATCCGTTCGTGGCAGGGGAGGCCACGGACGAGGCGCGCGGCTGTGTTCTGGATTCTTTGGAGTTTGCGTTTGAGTTTGAGTGTGGTGCCGGCGTAGAGGGCGTTACCGTAGTCCAGTCTGCTGCTGATGAGTGTGTGGGTGACTGTCTTTCTGGTTTCTGGGGGGATCCATTTGAAGGATTTTTTTAGAGTGCGGAGTGTGTGGAAGCAGGAGGAGATTAGAGCATTGATTTGCTGTGTCATGGAGAGGGAGGGGTCGAGGATGATGCCGAGGTTGCATGCGTGGGTTGCGGGGGTGGGAGTGGGGCCTAGGGCGGTGGGCCACCAGGAGTCGTCCCATGTGGTTTTGTTGGGGTCGAAGATGATGATCTCGGTTTTGTTTGAGTTGAGCTTGAGGTGGTTAGTGGTCATCCAGTTGGTGATGTCGAGGAGAGTGGCGTGTAGGTTGGTTTTGGCGGTGGTGGGGTTGCTGGTGAGGGAGAGGATGAGTTGGGTGTCATCTGCATAGGAGAGGATAGTGATTCCGTGTGCTCGGAGGATGTTGGCTAGGGGGATCATGTAGATGTTGAAGAGTGTGGGGCTGAGGGAGGACCTTTGGGGAACTCCGCAGGTGATCTTGGTAGTGTTGGAGTGGAAGGGTGGGAGGCGGACTCTCTGGGTCCGGTCGGTGAGGAAGGAGGTGAGCCAGTCTAAGGCTTTGTGGTGGATTCCTATGTTGTGGAGGCGTGTGCGGACTGTGTGGTGGCAGACGGTGTCAAAAGCTGCGGAGAGGTCTAGGAGGATGAGTGCGACGGTCTCGCCTTTGTCGACTTTGGTACTGATATCGTCAGTGCATGCGATGAGGGCGGTTTCTGTGCTTTGGTTCTTGCGGAACCCAGATTGTGAGGGGTCAAGGGTGTTGGTTGCTTTGAGGAAGTGGGATAGGCGGGTGTAGACTAATTTCTCTGCAACCTTGGCGGGGAAAGGGAGGAGGGAGATGGGGCGGTAGTTGGAGAGGATCTCTGGGTCGGCTTGTTTTTTTTTTAGGAGAGCAGTAATTTCCGCGTGCTTCCAGGGGTCTGGGTAGGTGGCGGAGTCGAAAGAGGAGTTGATTATGTTGTAGAGTATGGGGGCGATGGTAGGGCTAGCTTTTTTGTAGATGCGGTGTGGACAGGGGTCGGAGGGGGAACCGGAGTGGATGGAGTTCATGCTTTTTTCGGTTTCTTCGTGTGTGGTGGGGGTCCATGTGGATAGTGTGGTGGGGGCTCTTGAGTGGGGGTCGAGTTGGGTGAGTGAGGGGTATGTGTGGTGGGTGTGTGTGGTATGAAGCTGTTGTGGATGTCCAGGATTTTGTGGAGGAAGTGGTTGGAAAGGGTGTCACATAGGGGCTGTGTGTGTGTGTGGGGTCTATGTTGCTGGCTTTGGGTTTGGCAAGTTCATTGATGATGGTGAAGAGTTCTTTGCTGTTTTGAGAGTTGTTGTCAAGGCGTGTCTTGTAGTGATCTCTTTTGGTGGTGCGTAGGAGTTGGTGATGGGTGGGAATGGTGGTTTTGAGGCTGGAGAAGTTGGTTGAGGAAGGTTCTAGTCTCCATATTTTCTCAGCTTGGTGGCATTTGAGCTTGGAGTCTTGGAGTTCAGGGGTGAACCATGGGGCGTTCTTGATGTAGCGGGTGGCAATGTGTTTTCTGATGGGGGCTAGTGTGTCTGTGCATGTAGTGATCCATTTGGAGAGGTTGTGTGCTCCTACATTGGGGTCGTTGGTGTGGGTGGATTATGGGCCAGTTGGGAGTTTAGTCGTTTTGTGGGGATCTTGTCCCACATGCGGTAGGGTGTGGTGTGTTGATGGTAGTGTGTGGGGGGTTTGGTGAAGGAGAAGTGGACGCAGCAGTGGTCAGTCCAGAGGAGTTCGGTGGTGTGGGTGTAGGCTGTGTGTTGGCTTGAGGTGAAGATGGCCATGAGTGTGTGTGGGGCTAGATGTGGTGCATGTGGGGCGGGGCCTGGGTTGAGAGAGTGGAGGGTGAGGGGGGAGTAGGTGTGTCTGAGAGAGCCAGGGGTTCTGGCGCTGGGCGCGGTCTAGTCGCGGACGGGCACAGACGGGCTTGCCTTTGGCGCGCCCGCAGCTGCCATAAGAGGAGGGGAGGGTGGGAGTGGCAGCTGGGAGGTGGGAGGGCCTGTCCAATGAGAGGGCTGGGGGGCAGGGCTGCAGGGAATGCAGCAGCGGGGAAAAGGCTAAGCGAAGAGGTGAGAAGGAGGGGGGAGGCGCGAAGGGCCGCAGTGGCGGGGAAAAGGCTAAACGAAGAGGTGAGAAGGAGGGGGGAGGGGTCGCAGGGGACGCAGCGGCGGGTAAAAGGCTAAACGAAGAGGTGAGAAGGAGGGGGGAGGGGCCGCAGGGGATGCAGCGGCGGGGAAAAGGCTAAACGAAGAGGTGAGAAGGAGGGGGGAGGCGGGAGGGGCCGCAGGGGGCACAGCGGCGGGGAAAAGGCTAAACAAAGAGGTGAGAAGGAGGGGGGAGGCGGGAGGGGCCGCAGGGGGCGCAGTGGCAGGGAAAAGGCTAAACGAAGAGGTGAGAAGGAGGGGGGAGGTGGGAGGGGCCGCAGGGGGCGCAGCGGCGGGGAAAAGGCTAAACGAAGAGGTGAGTAGGAGGGGGAGGCGGGAGGGGCCGCAGGGGGTGCAGCGGCAGGGAAAAGGCTAAACGAAGAGGTGAGAAGGAGGGGGGGAGGCGGGAGGGCCAGCAGGGGACGCAGCGGTGGGGAAAAGTGCACAAAGGAAACGGGGAAGGAGGTGGCGCGGAAGGCGCGGAAGGCGCGGAAGGCGCGGAAGGCGGAGCGGGGAGCGACCTACTTGCAACACTTTGTTTTAATTAGTTATATATTGTAAATAGTCAAACATTTATATTGAATTATCCATTTAAAATTTTAAAATGTGATGGAAGGGTATACAGCCTCAAGTGTCAGATACATTTAATATTGTGGATTTGAATTAACTTTAGAATAATATTTAAGTACTTGTTGTGTAAATAATACCTTAGTATTAATTATTTGTAACTTGTACAATATCAAACCATTCTAAAATGATAGATTTTAATGGGCTGCAAAGGGTGTGGGGTTAGGGTTTGAAGTAATTCAACTTTGATTAATTCCATAAATTTTAAATTAATAGTTTAGTTTCCTTTTTTAAAAAAGGAATACTCAAATTATTGTTTTATACTTTATTTTTAAGCATTAAAATATTTAAAAGCCTACTACATGTATTTTAATATTTAGAATATCTGTACAAAAGAAATATTATTAATCTTAAGTGTAAAATATTTTATTCAAAAAGCATCAAAGAAATATTGAATTTTAACAGAATATTTATTATATACAATTTTTAAAAAAGAGAAAAATGATCACATTGTTGTTAAAAAATATATTTAAAAAACTACTGTTAGCATTTTTAACCCATTTTACAAAGAAGTAACAGAGTACTTTCCAATTAAATCCCATGGAAACTTTAGTCCTTTGTTTTAGTTTTTTTTACAACAACAATTCTTTTATGCATTACTTTGATTTATGTCTCTTTTGTTAGTTGGTGGAGCGTTGCGGTCACAGAAGGTCTTGTGCTTCTGCATCAGAGAGGTAAGAAAGTTTTTATTTAATACTAGGCCGGGAATTGTAAGGTAAATTCTTTGAGGCAAAGTCTAAGCAAGGTGTACTGAGTAGAGATCTTGTTTGCATTGTTTTAATCTTGTATATTGTATTTCTTTTATCCCATACTGTTTGGAACTGAAATGCTGTCCTGGAGTTTTCACATTAGGGTGTCATTACGAGTTTGGCAGTCCGTGGACTGCCATGTTGGCTTGCTGCTCCATGTGGTGTTGTTTGCAGTATGTGAGTTTGTGTGCATTGCTGTTGTCCTCCAAAAAAAGGATATCTGTTGTGTGTGTAGATGCAATGTTGGTGTTGTGCATTGTGTAGTTTTCACTATGGTAAGTATTTCTTTTTGTGTTGTGCAATGTGGGTATGTATAGTGTTGGGCTTGTACCTCTGATATGGCTATTGTATACATGCGATGTGTGTCTTATTGGGTTTTGTTATTGCAGGAATGGAATGTGTTCAGTTGTGCTAGGTTGCTTTGCATGTGTCTATTTAGGTGTGTATCCCTTGCAGCTAGTTCGTGTAGAGGTCTGTCCGATGCTGTAGGAGTTGTATGTGCTTTGCAGACTTGCCCTTCCCCATTGTGTAGATGTGCATGACAATTGGTTTGGTATTGTTTGTATCTGGGATCCATGTAGGAGCATTTCCTGTGTGCATGTTGTTTGAGGGCCCTGTTCAACATGATATGTGTCCAGTGCAGCCTCCTTCCATTTATTCCATCTATTCTTCTGATGCTCCCATCCAAACTGTGCAGGTTTTGTTGTTTGGGGGCTTTGTCTCTTGTCTGTTTGTCTCGCTGTGTATTGTAGATGCCATTGTGCTTCCATTGTGCTGCATGTGTGTGATGTGTGTGTCTACTGCAGGGTTGGTTCATTGTGGCGTTGTATGTGTTCTATGCCACATCAATGGATATGTGGGTTGTATGTGTGGACAGTTCCTGGCCAGTGTTGGGTGTGAGTACGTGAGTTGTATTTGTTTATCTGCAGTAGTTGTGTTGATGTTGCTGTGTGTGAGAAAGTTATGTGGCCCTCAGTGTACCTGTGCCTGACCTGTGTGGCCATGTGTTTTTGTGTAGTGTTGCAGTGCAGTGTGTGTGTGTGCTGACCAAAGTGAGCATATTGTGAGTGTGTGGTTTTAGGTGTTGATGTATGTTTGTGGGGGAGTGTTGTGTAACATGTGTAGCTACTGCCGTGAGGTCCTCCTCCTATGATGTGTTTCCCGGCACTACATGCTATTGTTATTGGTTAATGATACAGGCAGGTGTGTGTACTTACAGTTGCTGTTGTCCATGGCTGCATTAATTTTGTTGTCTTTGGATGAGCAGGAGCAATGGCATGACGTTTGTGATGTTTGCTCTGGACATGTGAGGCTGCCTGCAACTGAATGTCTCCTATTATACTGTCCCATGCCGCCAGCTTGTATATGGTGGTTGGACTGTCACGGTCACTTTGGTAGCCCTCGGACTGTCAAACTTGTGATCAGCCCCTTAGTTTATTCAGATATGAGAAGTTTTGCGCATGAGTACATAGAAAGGGATGACTAGCAGCATAGGGACAGATGTTAAAAGATGAATGATGACGAGGTATGAATTTTACTATCTCTGCTACATGTTTGAGGTGTGCGAGTGGTCAAGGGTAGTGAGATGAAGCGAACAGTAAGACAATAGTTTGGGAAGTGGGTGGGTGAAAAATGTCCCAGGTAGAGGACAAGATGACATGATTTCTAAAAGGAGGGATGAGGCTAAGACAAAATAGTGAAAGGGGAAAGAGAACAGGAATAGGAAACATCTAGCGTAAAGTGACTCTTGGTGAAAGGTTTGGATGAAGGTTTATATTATTGCGAGTAGAATTATAAAAAAAAATAACTGTGAAAGAGAAGAGAAGGAGTCGAGATCAGGGGATTCCACGACAGTCTCCTCAGCAGCATGTGGATGGAAAATTAGGAATACAGGATCTACAAGGTAGAAAAGGGGATCGAAGAATGGGTTTGTAAAGCATCATGCAATTGAAATCAACATTTTCAGCGTTCTGTTTTAATTTTCAAAAAAATAAAGTGGAGATTGTTAAGTTGACTTTAATAAGTGATACCAAAGTGGTAGGTAGTGTTTGTACCTAATGGATCTCAGGGCCATATTTATACTTTTTGCTGCAAAACTGCACAAACGCAGTTTTGCAGGAAAAAGTATAGTGCCGGCTTGCGTCATTCCAAAGCGCCAGCCGGGTGGCAAATTTATGGAATGCCGCAAGCCGGCACTCAGGTTGAGCTACTGTCAGAAACAATTATGCTAGGCTGGTTAGAGGCAAAAAATGCCGTTAACCAGCCTAGCATCATTTCCTAACGCAAAACCATCCATATCACATGTCTCCTGTCTTATAAACGACAGGAGTCATGCCCACAACCCCAATGGCCAGCACAGGGGACCGGGGTCCCCCAGGCATGGCCACTGTACCGAGTGCCATGCAGGGGGGCCCATGTCAGGGCCCCCAATGGCACTTAAATGTTTTTTTAAATACTTACCTATACTTACCCTACTTACCCGGGATGGGGTCCCCCAACCTCTGGTGGCCCTCTGGTGTGGGTGGGGGTGTTCCTGGGGCTCAGGGTGGGCACCTGTGGGTTCATTCCATGGTGTTTCACCATCGAAATGGGTCCACAGGTCCCCTAACACCTGGTCTGACCCAGGTGTTACATAATGGTGCAAAGCAGGCTTTGCACCATTATTTATCCCATTCCTCCCACCCGCGCATAGTTTTAGCATGAAGGGATAAATATGGGGCTATGGGGTTAGTACAATTTTTTAGATGGGAACGCCTACCTTGCATCTCGTTGACACAAAGTAGGTGCATGCTTCCAATAAATTGTGCTAACTCCAATATTTTGATGCCAGACGAGTCTAGCGTCAAAATATAAATATGGAGTTAAGTTTGTGCCGAATATGCTAACAAAATGATGCAGAAACATAGCATAAATATGCCCCTCACTCTTATGGTTGATATTCGCTTCTCTTGATGTTTTATAAGAAGAGAACACATGGTCCATTTTCATACTTCCACTCTTCACATGATGTCGAAGCCCTGGGCTTCGATTCTGAAGCCCTAGGCTTTGTTTGAAATTCTAAGCAGCATTCTTAGAACGATTAAGGGCCCTAAAAGCTCTTATGTGAGTTAGGGCATATATAATCAGGCATTTTGAAGTTGAGATAGTAGATATGCTCAAAAGACAGTCAGTGGCAAAAAATAAAAAAGCTTGGTACATTTCAGGAAAGAGATCAGTATGAAAGAATACATAAAATAAAGAAAAGAAAAGTTCATTCGCAAGTCTCTGCTCACATATGATAGGTATCAGGTTTTACTTAACCAACTGCAAAATCAGTTGATACAGCATCATGTTATAGCACCAACAAACTGATAGATGAATAGAAATGAGTAAGCCAACTGTGGTATGGCTTTTGAATTTTCCTAGAACCTGTGCTCAGATGGGGACGCCTGACTTGGCGTGAACCAGTGATGAATACTCAGAGCAAATAGTGATGCACTTTATGTTCCTCTGTACTTTTTTTACACTATATTTTAAACTATTTATTAAACCGATTTTAATGCCATTGGGATTTAGGAAATTTAGGGATACACTGTT
This sequence comes from Pleurodeles waltl, assembly GCF_031143425.1. Classification (NCBI taxonomy): domain Eukaryota; kingdom Metazoa; phylum Chordata; class Amphibia; order Caudata; family Salamandridae; genus Pleurodeles; species Pleurodeles waltl. The sequence goes on from NC_090444.1 coordinate 136,470,552, forward strand.
TTATCTCCAACATATAAGCACACATGATGTTTGTTATTGGGTCGGTGCATTTTTTAAAACAGTGGTGAGATTTAGGAAAATGATGGAGGGTTAAGCAGAATACCAGATCTTTTCTTTAGGAGTACTGGTGATTTCTGATTGGCTGTTAAAACTCAAATTCTCCAATTCTCTTTTGTGTTTTGTGTATGTTTTATTGTTATTGTATTGATATATGTTTTGTTTATGCATCCGTTATGGTCATTTAGGTGCCAAATAAAGTATTGATTGATTTGAGTGACCCAACATTCACTGATACCATTAGGGTATGAATAAGGCTTTTGAACCTTCCATCTAATTTGTAAAATTGATGAGAGCAATCATGTTATTATTATAAACTGAAAATCAAAAGTATGTCCAAGAGGATATTTATGAAATAAAAATCTATTCTAATGCTAGTCCAATTATGTTATTGTGAAAACAACAAATCTGATAAAAAGTTATGAACATAGGCATAAAGAATGCAATTACTTGTTGATTAGTCAGGCAGAATAACAAGCTTGTGTGAAGGGTCCTTTTTCACTGCTTATACCACAATGAGATCAGATCATCAGACCTTTCTTTCTATCTATCTAAAGAGGAGGTCATGCGGTCTTTGGCAGATTAGAGTCAAGGCATCAGCACCAACGCAAAGTAGAAACCTGAAATTAATGAATTAGGTCTTAGAAAATCATGGAGAGAGAACAACAAAATGGTATCACAATAAAAACATTACTAGTCACTGTGCAGTATTTACTCTGAAAAAGATGTCACCTTGTCTAAGTATATAAATCAGCAAATTTGGCAAAGATCAGTAGAATACACCTTCAGTCCCACAATCCACTGGAGCAAGAGGTCAGTCTCGTTGTGAACGCTAAGGAGAACAACAGCCTCAAGCCAGCCTCGCCTGAAAGCAGACCAGCAAATTCACTTGCTGTTTTGGAGTCATGAGTCTTGGAATAAGATGAATAAATGACGTCCAGGTGAAAGCAGCAGTGTAGAAAATCCATGACCATGGCTGAATGATAACTCTGCTTACCAGGGCCTCAGCCATGTCATTTGTGAACTGTGTACACCGCATCCTGGAGCCTGATGCCAACTTTGGATATGAAACCTTCTTCTAGCTTGACTGACAGCACAGAGAGTACACTGTTCTTCTAGGCCAGTGAAAACAGTGCAGGACGTGCTCCAAATACCATGGCGCTAGTAAAACATTATTTAACTCCACCACCAACACAGAAAGAATACACAGAGGACGGGGTACTTGCTCTGACGGGAGAGGACCCCAAATCTAGCACCTAAGGTTGCAGTCCCCCGTTTGGAGAAACCTAAAAGCCCAAAGGTACCTCATCTGCAAGTAGGTAGACTTCTTGTTAGGCCAACGGCTGTAAATGAGACCCACTCACGGCACCAGATTTGAGCATCCAGCTGTCACTGGACAGCTAGGAATCTGGCTCCTGATATGGACAGCTGTCAGTGGCCTCATTTGGCCACTGATAGCTGGTCCATGCTGGTCCTCATTTCGGGACAGAAGTCTGACCTGGAAGGCAGCACAAGCCATATCACCTTGCCCACGTGGAGGTTTTATTCACCTGCCTTGGTGGTTAGGCTAGGGTGAGCTCTATCCCAGGTAGTGACTGAAGAAGAGAAGGGTTCCCCATGGACCAGGATAGTGGCTTAACAGAGTGGCAAGTCTGTCACACAAAGAACTTGAGGGTTGGTCCAAAACTGTTTCGGTTGTCTTACTCACCATAGGAAGTGGACTTGGCAGTAGGATGTGAGCCTGGAACTGAACCTGCCAACACAGAGGGCTTTTACACATCCTTTTTGCTTAAAACAATGAGAACTGCCAAGGAGTTTTTCCTTGCCTTTTTAGATAGGGAGGGCCTTTATGAGAAAATGCCCCTTTTTTCCATGGCTACCCCTATTTTTTGCTGAATTTTGTTGCTGGTTTTTATACACTGCATACTCAGGTATTGATCTCTAATGTCCATTGTCGTTGCTGTGGCTCCTAAAATGTACAAAATGACTAATCAATGATGGCAATATTGAACTGTTGCAACACGAAAGGATGATGGAAGGAATGCTGAAACTTTTCAAACAATCCCCCCTTGTCACAGATTTGGGTTCAATCCATTGTTCTTTTGTCACTCCAGTTTGGACCTAGCCATATGCGTTATTTTGACAAGTCAGGCTGCAGGTTTTATTCAGGCTACATTGCTAGGGAATAAGCCATGTTTTCCTTGTAAAACTTGTGGATGACACACTAGGGGCCAGGTTTACAAGGCCTTAGTGCCTCTGAGCTCCACACTCGCATCATTTTTTTAATGCTAATGTGGCATTAAGGAGGCCATTCTCCATTGCCATATTTACAAAGTGATACAATGCTTGCAGGTATAATGTATGCAAATGCAGTGTTCCGGCAGTGGGAGGCCCGTAAAATGTGTCATGCTTAACTCCTGCTCAGAGCAGATACGCGGATTACTTTCAATGGGCCTTCCTTTACTTTGAAGGATCAGTGCCATTATTTATGTCGCTAATCATGCAAACTACAACAATAACATCATAAATTATGACGTTATTGTCCTTACATGCGCCATGGTGCACCGTCTTGTAAATATGGTGCTACCATGATGTCGTTAGGTGCCAGTAAGGGGGGGGGTGCAAGAAAAGTGGTGCCTCACAGCTGATGTGCCACTTTCTTGTAAATCTGGCACTAGGTACTGTAGTCCACATCTGACATTTAACTTTGCATGCCATGCGTGTAGTTTTTATACCATATACTATGGCCATAGATGATAGTTAAATATGACAACACAAAAGGATGATGAACAGATTGCTGAAACCTTTTAAACGCGCACCCCAGCCACAGATCCACAGATCTGGGTTTAATCTATTGTTCTTTTGCTCACCATGCCACTGCAGTTAGGACCCAACCATATGCAAATCAGCCTTGACTCTGTTCCTTATAGGAACAGTCAACCCCAAACTGCTAGGCCAGGTCCTTCCTAGACCGGAAACAAGCATCCTGGGACCAGTTTCAGGGTACCACCCTTCGTCAGCCAGGCTAGCTTGAGTTCAGGTTTTTCCCTTTTGGAGCTTCGCAGCAGCAACAAATTTGTTGCAGTGGGCCCTCGACTAGAAGGTATCTGGCCTCAGCAATCAGAGCTCCAAAAATGAGACTGGGGGGCCCATTGAGATCATGGTGGACGGTCTTTAATCCATCAGGGTGATGGAGTAAAACCATCATCAAGGGGGTTCCTGTCAATGTAGTAAAAGTTTGATAGATGGCTTCGTCAAGGGGTTTCCTGTCAAAGTATTAAAAGTTTGATAGATGGCTCAGTCAACTTGATGCTGTCAAACTTTTAACCTTTTTTTTAAATTTTCAAAAAAGCAAAAATCCCAAAGCAGGATTTTGGTTTTGAAAATAAAATAAACTGGTGGCCTCATGTCGTCCACGGGTAAAGGTCATTTTGCAGTTTTCCCTGCCCTATTCAGCCACCTTTTACATGGTGGTGATAGACACTGAAGAATGGTCATTTGACCGCCCATTCTAAATTTGGTGGGCAGTGAAATGGCCAAACCTCAAACAGCCCTTACTCCATTGGGACGTCAGAGGTGTATACCAGTGATTGAAACTGAGTGGTCTCAGCCACTGAAATAGAGTACCTCTGGACTCTAAATGAGGCAGGTGAAACTTCAGTTTGGTGGAGATGGTAATCCATCACTGATGCAATGGAGTACACTTTCTGCCAAACAATACATCAGGGCCTAACTCCTCACATAGAAATTGTGACTGGGTGAAGACATGGAACGTGTGAGCTTTCCCTACTAACACCAATGGCTTCAGCAGCTATCTAGCTTTTGGAGGCCTTCCTTCAATACCTTTTGCAACCTTGCCACTGAAGGATTTTGACTTCCATTTCAACTACTTAACGTATATTCCTTCACCCCTTTCCCACTGTGGCCTGAAATCTTACATAGGTCCTGAATACCCACAACAATGACTACTGGTGGTTTTCTGATTGGCGCTTTACCTATTCATAGTGCTTTTTGCTTTAAACCATTTAAAATTACTGTGTTGTGTTTTGATTACATTAACCAATCAATGTATTTGTAGAGCATGGCTATTCACGCATTAGGGTCTCATGGCTCTGGGGTGGAAGAAGTGAAGGTCAGAGAGGATTAGGTGAAGAGCCACGTTTTTAGGTCCTTTCTGAATTGTGATAGAGTGGGAGATCCTCTGAGGTGGATAGGAAGGGAGTTCCAGATCTTGGCGACGTTGTGGGAGGAGGACCTTCCTCTGGCTGTGGCCTTCCAGACGCGTGGGACGGCAGCGAGGGCGAGCTTGGCAGAGCGAAGTTGCCTGGTGGGCGTGTAGAAGTAGAGTCTTTGGTTGAGGTATTCTGGTTCGGCGTTGCGGAGAGCTTTGTATGCGTGGGAAGTTTGAATGTGATTCTCTTGTTTATTGGGAGCCAGTGAAGGTCTCTCAGTAGGGCGGAGGTATGGCTGTGTTTGGGGGCATTCTTGATGAGATGGGCGGAGGCGTTCTGGATGCGTTGTAGTCTATTCTGTACCTTGGTGGTGGTTCCAGCGTAGAGTGCGTTGCCGTAGTCCAAGTGGTGCTGATGAGGGCCTTAGTGTCTGTTCTTTTAGCTTCGGTTGGGATCCATTTGAAGATCTTTCGGAGCATGCGCATGGTGTTGAAACAGGCAGGGGAGATTGGGCTGACTTGATAGTTCATCGAGAGTGCTGAGTCCAGGATGAAACTGAGGTTGCGGGCGTGGTCGGTGGGCAGGAGCGCTTCAGAGGGCAGTGAGCCACCAGGAGATGTCCCAGGCTGAGGGGTTGTTGCCGATGACGAGGACTTCAGTTTTTTCGGTATTTAGCTTGAGGCAACTCTTCTTCATCGAGGCTGCGAGTGCCCTCATTCCGTTGTGGAAGTTGGCTTTGGCTGTGAGCGGGTCTTTGGTGAGGGAGATGATTAGCTGAGTGTTGTCGGCGTATGGGGCGATGTTTTACATATTTTCTCAAACTTAAGCCTGTCTGCTCTATGGTATAGTGAACAGGGGTTGAGATCAGGTTTCAATCACTGAATCCTTTGCCTGGACTTAACAGGCTAGTGACCTCATTACTTGTGGTGGACTACCACCCACCCAAATTAATACATTAATTTTTTTACACAAGGAATAGAGGGTTATGGGGCATAAGTCTCCTTTCTCCAGAAACCATGATAAAAGCGAAAGGACTGACACTGGAGCAGGCATGAAACTCTCTCCTATTTCTCTTTTGATCATAGTAAACAGGACTTAAGTGACAATGATAATAGTAACTCTTCAAGAGTGGCTTAGGGAAAAATAAAGCCAATTCAGAAATTGAATAAAGCTTCAGAAAAATGAATTTGATTCATAGCTGCAGTGGTAGACATTTTTCTTCAATCTATTTATTGATTTGCTTTGGTATTTAAAACAGAAAAATAATATGTTCAGCATTAAAATATATATTTCATCTACAATTAGTCATATGTATATATAAGGTAGTTTATGATTGGAGTGGAAGCTGGTTTCTGAGTGGAACTGAACTGGTACTGTATCATTATCTACAGATGTGTTTGTATAAATACATAATCCAATTTAAATAGAATAGTCAAGAAACTCACATGTAGAATTTAAGTATACTGGATGACAGACACAAAAAGATGCCCTAATAAAATGATGAGTAAAAAATCCAGGTTAATGATAAATAATGACCTGGGTCTTACAGATAATTCCATCAGTATTTTGAAGCAAAATTCCTTGCCTAACCCTATCTAATTCATATTGTAATTTGCCCTAAATTTAGAAACAGAACAAAGTGCACAAACACTTACATTCTGTCACCATTCTATTAGACGATTTTGAATTAGCAAGATTGCTCTATGAGAGGATGTTCTTTTATATTGCTTTATTTATCAATTTGACAAAGGTGTTTGTGAGAATTTACAGATATGGTCTGCAGGGGAAATATGCTAGCTTGCAATTTCCATCAGATCATTCTAGCACAAGTCAAATGCTTTATAGTGGCCGGTGAGTGTGGGTTCAGTTAGGATTAAATCCTTATCAAAGCATTTAGAAAATGGTCAATGGTATTTGCCAAGGGTTTGTCTTGGCTCCTACTCTTTGTCATGTATTTGTACCCGGCCTGCCAGGGAAAATAAGAGAGGCAAGAACGTCATCCCCAAACATTGGTGATATTAGTTCTTCACCTTGGATATACACTCATGATCTGTCTGGTTCCAAGTACTCAGACCCACATAGAAACCCTGATGACTCTATGGGCCAGATGTAGCAAAGGTTTTTCCCCATTCTGTGTATATGGGAAAAAGTGTTCATACATATGGCCCTAAATCTCTGTGGAAAGGTATCTGTTAGATTATACACCCCTCGGAGGAGCTGGGAGAAAACATGGAAATAGAGTTAAGAGAAATCCATGACTGGATTTGCCCTCTACGTGGACTCATCTCACTCAGTGGTTCCTTCTGAGGATTTGTACTATGGAACGCCTGTGAATTCAAGTGTTTATGCCATAAGGTAAGTACAGTACTCAGTTCGGAATTCAGAATATGGTATAATAATAAGACTAGAAAGGTTATGCAAACAGAATGTGGCTTATCTATAGTAATTGCGGAATGTGCTGTAACATGCTTCCTTCTGATGTGGATACTGGGGGGGGGCAACAGTACAAGGACAGGTAAAAAATCACCAACTTAAGCAAAGAACAGAGCCGTAGCAACTAAATAACAAGCGACCTGGCTCCATCTTGAAAGTTCCTTAAATAACTACTTTTTCAGTTTAATCCCGGAAGCACTCAGGCTAACAACAAAGTGAGGATGGCAAATGGAACTGTCTTGTGTGGTCTAGTTTTTGAGTGATTCAAATCTCCACTGCCCTAGCCTCCATATCTCCAGGCCATTTGAACCCTGCAAGTGACTTGATGCCCATCATGTTTCAGAATCCTGGCATAATGCTGCCCTTATGGACCAGACTTAAAAAGACCTAGGGCCAGATTTAATGGAAAATGACGGTGCGTGGCGCTGCACCAAATTTGGCAGCGTCGTGCACTGTCATTTTCAAGATGCAGGGATGGGTCATATTTACTAGAATACGGTGCACCCCTGTGTTTCCCCCTGCGCTAAATCTGCTGCCGTGCACCAACTCAACCACCCTTGCACCGTAGTGCAAGGATGGCTGTGTTAAGGGGGAGATTGTTTTTGTGCAGGAAGGGACACCTTCCTGCACAAAAACAATCTTATATGGCCATTTGCTATTTCTATGTGTGCTGCAAAGTGCAGCACACATAGAAAGAGCAAAAAATGAGGAGAAATGAAAGCATTTCTCCTTGTTGTGCCACTCTAACGCCATCCCTGGAATGTTAGATTTTGGCGCTGCCTCAGGTTTACGCAAATGAATAAATCTGAGGCAGCATTAAAATATAATGGGTGTTGCTGTGGCACTCCCACAGCAACTCCCTTTGCACTCCCCTTCCACTCCAAGTGCTGCGTGTGAAGGAGCCGTATTTACGCATGTATGTTCGATCAGTGACCCTCCCTACCCCCCCCTTTTTTTGATTTCCCCCCTGCCCCCGTGCCTTGAGACCCTCACGGGTGAGTAGCGCTCTCTACACATTTTTTGATTGATTGATTGATTTTCAAGGTGGCATTAAGCCACAAAAAGTGGCATAACACCACCTTGTAAATACAGTGCAGGGCATAGCGCGACTGGAGCGTCACAAAAAGTGACACTTGGGTGGCCCTAGGGGCTCTTAAATATGCCCCCTAGTCCCTAATCACAAGTTGGACACACTAGGTTGGGGTATTTACCACATGTGCTAAAGGCCATTACTGCAAGGTGAGGCCTTTAACATGTGTGGTATAAACCTTCTATTTTACATTTTCAGCTTGAAAAGTGGGAATAATATGGATACTCAGAAATTAGCACAGCAAATTGCTCCATGTTTTACCTTCTTTCTGCGCCATTTTCCCTAACAGAGGTTTGATGTGGGAAATCTCTGGGGATGTTGTAATAATCACACAATCCCTAATTCCAATCCTAGAGTCAATTAGATAATTTAAGGGAATGTGCAATTGTGAATCACATGCTAGTCAATATATATTGAAATCTAAAACATTAATTTTTGGGAATTAAACATTGAACTGACTTTTGCAATCCTTTCTGAACTGTGAAGAGGAATAGCACTAAAGAGACCTATCTCCTATCTGAAATTCGGAAAGCGGTGTAGCACTGGTTTGTGACTGCAACTGCAGTTGCAAACCATTGATCAGGCACCCCTAGTTGGGATGGTAAATGATTCAAAAAGGAGAAGCTGTCCTGGGAGCTTCCCTTTTTGCAATGGTGTTGTTGGCCTCCGGGGCTGTCAGCTGGACACTAGCTTGCTCCCCTCGATGTGTTCTCAAATTGAAAACATTTTCTTACGGCATCAGCTGTACAGTTAATGGACACAAAACTCTAATGGTGCTTCTTTAAATTCCGTGAGAACCTGAAAGGGACATCATTGCTTTCCAGCTGTGCAAGGTGAACCACTGTAGCCTCTAAGGATGCTGCTTATTAGTTAAAGAATCAAAATCTTTTTTAAAAACACCAATGCTGCATTGTCATTGGCCCTTCAGAATGAGATGAACATATATATACTGCCCAGTTTCTCATAGGATATTTACAGTCTTTGATAGTGGCCTTGCAGGAGTGTAAGAAAATGGGTGTACTATAAGGCAAGGCTGGGGCCTTGTCGTGCCGTACACTTGCATTTATCCCCTTGGGTTTACTCAGAGTTATTTGCTCAACCCTCAGCCCAACCCTTTGGTAGCTATGGCACAGAGCAACAAGGCTTAGCAAAGGAACAATTTGTAAAGCATTTAACAACACCAGACAATGAAATAAGAAAGTCACCAAACAAGAAAGAGACACCACAACAATTTATAAAAATAGAGCATATTTTATAAACCTTTAGAGTCCTTGATGGCTACAATCCACCAAAGGGTTCTGCAGTTAAGAATCTTTAAGGCATTTAAAAATATTAACATCTAGAACAAACAAGCATTGACAGGTCAAAACGTTACAAACTTCGGAAAACTTTGGAAAACGTTTGTTACACTGACTTTGGCAACTCCAACCCAACGTCCGCAACTAAATGCACCAGGATAGAGGTCGAGGAGTCTAGAATGAAAACTTGGGACAGTTATCTGGCCATCAGTGTGTCCTAGAAGCAAGTTCCAAAGTTTACAGGACAACTACCATTGACTTCTGTAGAGTGGTTCTGACGCTACGGGATGTAGGCTAAAGGATGTTCAATAGAAGCTGCAGATGCTGTGTGGTCCACAGAGGTACATTCCAGTCCCCGGTCCACAGGAAAGTGAGGGTGACACTGACTATGGATCTTAGGGTTCCATGAAGTCCTCTACACAGGTGTCAAATGGCTGCTGATGCAGACCTTTAGTTCTTGAAACACAGCAGTTCCAGTGAAAACTGTTGTAGTTCAACAGTCCTGGTTTCTGACAGCTCTCCCAGGTCAAGCAGACTTGGGTGCAGGCTTTGGCTATCTTGGATTCCTTTGTTGGTGTGCCCAATGACTGATAGCAGGGAAACTTGCACAGTGGCTACCACTCTGTTGTTTTGGGCTTGTTTCGCTTTTGTGTCCCTGGAGCAGGTTCCAGGGGACCAGCCAAATGATCTTAGAGCCTCTAAAGTAGATTGGGGCCACAAATTAAATTTTCCCTGGGCCAGGCATGTAGAACGGAGTCCAAACCCAACTAGCTCTGTGTGCAGCAGGTGTAGTCACTCCAGTACTGCAGCCTCTCTCTGTGCGATTCAAAAGGGTGCAGATTGGTCTTTTTGTGTCCTTGATCCAAATTTGGTGGGTACTAACTTCTTGGGTGCCAGGGAGGCCCATTATATTTCAGTAATATGCCCGAGGGGGACAATGCGGTCACTAACCAATGGGCTAGTCGGTCCTCTCCTACCTGGTGACACACTTCTATTAATGTGTGGCATCTACCTATCCCAGAGTCCACTTTGTATGCGACAATCAACATGGCTTAGGTCTTCCTCGAGTGTGAGGACCTTGGTAGCCCATTCCTTGGGGTGTAGCTACCATGGTGAGCACGCCCATGGAATACTCTACCATGTCTAGGGGAAACAAAGAGCTTCCTGCATGGGAATATATTCACAGAAGCCCTTCAAAGAAGGCATTACCATTTGATGCCTGCCATTCAGGCTAACAGCCTTTGCAGGCCATCCTGTGGGTGTAGTGGCACCTCCAGTGATAGTTTCGTAAAAGTGGCCAGTTTTAAAGTGGGCATAAATGTTGACATCTCTGTTGAGTCACATTTGATGTCCCCTTTAATTTAAGACCTTACATGATAGGGTTAGGTAGCCACTGTCAGAAATTAGACGCATTGGAGTGCTAACCGTCAACTCTTCATTTACCTTAGAAGGCTACTGAATCATCCTCAGCAAACACTGACAGTTCAGGGCTCTGCTGCATAGACTTATCAAAAATCAAAAATGTATATCTTAAATATATACATCTATTTGCCATAGGGCTACATTTGCTTGTCTTAGAGGAGACCTACATATATGGTAAAGGAACTTAAGGTGACTTTGACATTAATGGTAATGTCAAAGTGTGGTATGCAGTGCAATCAAAGCCCGTTCAGTCTGCAATGGCAGCTGAAAGTTGTGTTTTCACTTTCGCACAAGCAGAGTGGCACAACCAGTGCTGCAGCTCCTGTGTGGACATCCATCCTTACATGCCCTTGGTACCTGGGGACCGTATACTAGGGTAAGAGGAGTAAGTCAGCACATGCCAATTGGGGATATCCAATTCAACACAAACGTTTGAAAAAGGAAAGAGCACTGGCACTGAGGTATGGGCACTAGGCTTCAGTTCACTCTCAAACTCAAAACCCAGCAGCTAGTAGTTCAAAATGGGGCAACACATTGGGGAAAACCTGCAAAAAGCCTGTTTTCTTACAAGGAGGAAAAATAATGGCAAAACCTGCAAATTAACATGTCTCAAATGATGATCCTGTTCAAGTGGCTTTTACAAGGCATAATATAATTTACCCTGCATGGAACATTTTTTAGTGGAACAGGAAATTCATTCTTCCAAGCATGTTTAGGCCTTCTTAGCAATAGACTAGAGTTTCATCAGGATGGAGTTGGAGATATTCAAAAGGTACAAGAATTATCTGTAACATTACTCTTATGTATAAAGCCAGATTTGTTTGGGTCAATTAAATCTGGCATCAAGGGAAGTAATATCAAAGCTAATGCCTTGGAGAACATCTTACAGGCAGTATTTATTAAAGAAATGGGTCTCTAGTTTTTGCATTCAGTCAAATCCCGATGTCTCCTAAGAATTAAGGCCCATATTTATACTTTTTGATGCACAACTGCGCCAACGCAGTTGTGCGTCCAAAATGTTACCGCCGGCTAACGCCATTCCAACGCGCCATGCGGGCGCCTTATTAATGGAATGACGTTCGCCGGCGCTGCGGACTGGAGTGTGTTAAAAAAAATTACTCACACCGGCGTATGGGAAAATGGGGGTTGTGCGTCAAAAAATGGTGCAAGTCAGGTCTGAGGCAAAATTCAGGCCTCAAACCGATTTGCGCCATTTTTTTTTACGCCCAACCTCCATTGACATGACTCCTGTCTTAGTAAAGACAGGAGTCATGCCCCCTTGCCCAATGGCCATGTCCAGGGGACTTATGTCCCCTGGGCATGGTCATTGGGCATAGTGGCATGTAGGGGGGCCAAATCAAGCCCCCCTATGCCACAAAAAAATCGGAAACAAATACTTACCCGAACTTACCTTTACTTCCATGGGATGGGTCCCTCCATCCTTGGGTGTCCTCCTGGGGTGGGCAAGGGTGGCAGGGGGTGTCCCTGGGGGCAGGGGAGGGCACCTCTGGGCTCCTTCCGAGCCCACAGGTCCCTTAACGCCTGCCCTGACCCAGGCGTTAAAAAACGGTGCACATCAGGCTGTGCGCCGTTTTTTAAGGCCCACCCCCTCCTGTGCGTCAAAATGACGTCAGAGTATAAATATGGGGCACAGGCCCTAAAATCATTTTTTGGAAGGGAACGCCTACCTTGCATATAATTAACGCAAGGCTGGTTCCCCCTTCCAAAAAATGACGCACATGGTGGAATTTTGACGCCCGCGGGGTCGGGCGTCAAAGTATAAATATGGGGCAGGGTTTGCGCTGATTGTGCGTCAAAATTTTTGACGCACATTCGGCGCAAACAGAGTATAAATATGCCCCTAAGCATTTCATGGCTTCCGAAAAGGGACCAGAGGAGTCATTCATAGACAAGAGGTAATTGATTAATTTAAACAGCTTTGGAGCACAGGGTTTTGAAATAAGAAGGTGATGTCCACCGGTGAAAACATTTGGGCCTGTTGCATTGCCCTTTGGAAGATGTTTAGCCACTGAATAGAGTTCCTCAATAATTAACCATTGCTCCAGAACAGAAAAATCATTCGTAGGTGAAGGGTTAGGCCTGACTTTGGAGAAATAAGTAGTGAGGAGCTCTTCTGATGGGGAGATTTCAGGAGAATATAAAGGCCCGTATTTATACTTTTTGACGCTAAACTGCGCTAACGCAGTTTTGCGTCAAAAAGTTTTGCGCCGGCTAACGCCATTCTGAAGCACCATGCGGGTGCCGTATTTATTGAATGGCGTTAGCCGGCGCTAGCAGACCGGCGCTGCCTTGTGTGCGTGGAAAAAAAACACGTACACCAGGCAGCGCTGGCGTTGGGGAAAATGGCGTTAGGGCGTCTTAAAATGGTGCAAGTCAGGTTGACGCCCAAAAATCGCCTCCACCCGATTTGCGCCATTTTTAACGACGCCCAGACGCCATTTACATGACTCCTGTCTTAGTAAAGACAGGAGTCATCCCCCTTGCACAATGGCCATGCCCAGGGGACTTATGTCCCCTGGGCATGGTCATTGGGCATTGAGGCATGTAGGGGGGCACAAATCAGGCCCCCCTATGCCAAAAGAAAATTAAAAAAAACAAAAAAATTATACTTACCTGAACTTACCTGAATGTCCCTGGGATGGGTCCCTCCATCCTTGGGTGTCCTCCTGGGGTGGGCAAGGGTGGCAGGGGGGGTCCCTGGGGGCATGGGAGGGCACCTCTGGGCTCATTTTGAGCCCACAGGTCCCTTAAAGCCTGCCCTGACCCAGGCGCTAAAATCCGGCGCAAATGCGGGGTTTTTTGCCCCGCCCACTCCCGGGCGTGATTTTTGCCCGGGAGTATAAATACGACGCATTTGCGTCGCAGTCATTTTTTTAGACGGCAACGCCTACCATGCATCTCATTAACGCAAGGAAGGCGTTCACGCAAAAAAATGACGCTCTTTCCTCATACTTTGGCGCTAGACGCGTCTAACGCCAAAGTATAAATATGGCGTTAGTTTTGCGCCGAATTTGCGTTGAAAAAAAACGACGCAAATTCGGCGCAAACGGAGTATAAATATGCCCCAAAGTTTTGTAATGTATTGCAAAACAAGCTGTGAAGTGTCTCCCACTCCACCTCTGCACCAAACTCGACAACACCGGCATCTGCAGTAAAGCACTGGAATGGATTAAATCCTTCCTCACTGGAAGAACTCAGAGTGCCAGACTCCCGCCATTCACCTAGGCACCTACAGAAAAACGTTGCGGAGTACTACAGGGATCCTCACTAAGCCCGACCCTCTTCAACATCTACATGGTCGCTCAGACAGCACAACCTAAACATCATCTCCAATGCCAACAACACCAAGCTGATCCTCTACTTGACCGACGACCCAGCATCAGCCAAGTGAAATTTCCACAATGGAATGAAAGCAGTCACCTCCTGGATGGAAACCAGCTGCCTTAAACTCAACTCAGACAAGACAGAGACCCTCATAATCGGCTCCAAACCCTCCACCTGGGACAACTTCTGGTGGCCAACTGGCCTAGGAAACGCAGCCACCCTGCTCAATCACGCACACAACCTGAGCATTACCTGGACTCCACGCTCTCCATGACCTGTCATGTCAGCGCCGTCTCACTGCCATGCTTTCACACTCTGCACCTCCTTCTGAAATTCTTCGGGTGGATCCCCACTGAGACCAGAAGGACCATCATTCACGTGCTTGTCAGCAGCAAACTGGACTACAGTAACGCACTTTATGTAGGCATCACAAAGAAGCTACAAACAAGACTACTGAGAATTCAGAACGCAGCAGCCAGACTCATCCTGGACAGCCCCCATCACATCTCCACCCACCTCAGAGACCTGCACTGGCTCCCGATTAACAAACACATCTCCTACAAGCTGCTGACACACACCTACAAGGCACTGCACAACATCGGACCATCCTACCTCAACCACTGCATATCCTTCTTCACTCCCACTACGCAGCTCTGATCTTCCCAACTCGCCATCTCTGCCATCCCCAAAATCAGAAGAGGCACAGCTGGAGGTAACTCCTTCTCCTTTCTCGCAGTCCGGACATGGAACATGCTGCCACTCAACCTCAGACAGGCAGCCTCGCTGAAGTAGTTCAGGAAGAACCTCAAGACCTGGATCTTCGAGTGAACAGCATGCCCCCAACACCGACTTGAGACCCCATGGATGATAAACTGCGCTATTTAAAAGCCTGATTGACTAACTGATTTGATGTTAGTGTCACAGAATATCTTGTCCCCAGAGTCATTAATAAGAGATGTAATAGTGGTCTTTTCTTTCCTACATTTTAAGCAAGATGCCAAGAGAGAACCTGCTCCATTGTTACCACTGTAATATGTAGTGTTAAGGAGTGTTCCACATGCCTTCTCAGTGATGGATTAGTCAAATTCAATTTTGGCCACTATCAAAGCTTCTAAAGCCGCTTTATTATTTTTAGAAGTATAATAGTTATGTTCTAATTGCTTTATGTGAACCAGAATGGAGGAACACTTAGTTTCAGCATTTTTCTTTTTGGCTGCAGCATAGCCTATTATGAAACCCCTAGAGGCTGCCTTGAAGACGTCCCAATCAAAATGACACAGGTAATGTATTAGTAAAAAAAAGAGGTATCTGACAGCAAAGAATTATTGAAGGGCTATGAGGATTTACTGGGGCCTTTAGCAAGGATCTCTAAATCGGTCTACACAGGAGCATGATGGGATCTTGAACTAGAGTTGATATCTGAATTAACCAAGTTTTGTACTAAACATTTGCTTATGAAAATGTAGCCTATTTGAGCTTGAGAATGACGGTTAGTTGAATAGAATGAATGTTCATGAAAGTCGGGATTGAATAGTCTCCAAGACTTGGAAAGTGAGAGTTGAGATATGGTGCTTTTAAAGGCTTTATTGGAAGCATCAGCAACAAATCAAGATGTAGATTTCCTATTTATGAATGGGTTCAGGATCCCATTG
This sequence comes from Pleurodeles waltl, assembly GCF_031143425.1. Taxonomy (NCBI): domain Eukaryota; kingdom Metazoa; phylum Chordata; class Amphibia; order Caudata; family Salamandridae; genus Pleurodeles; species Pleurodeles waltl. Next base: position 136,486,021 of record NC_090444.1, read on the forward strand.
CAATCTACTCATAACAGAAACTTTTTAGTGGGATGTTCAAAAATGGTGCTGGAGATTGTTTTCCAAAAACTTGGATCAAAATCCATTGGATCATATGTATTTATTATTGCGAGACTAGTATCATCAATGTTGAGCATAACTAGTATCCAACAAGCCTCTGAATCATGATGTTGAGACAGTGATATTTTTAATTGCCTGTGCAAAAAGATGATCACACAATTGGTATTGAAGATTAAGAAAAACAATTTCTAACAAATTGTTTTTTTGAACTGGCTACCTCTGAATCAATAAGACGTATCTCCTGTAATAAAGTAATTTGACATTTTAATCGAGTTAAGTGTGACAGTACATGCTGATGTTTAATTGTTTTTTTTAGCCCCTTAACATTACTCGTTACTGCTCTTAGTTGGTTAGCATTAGAGCTTAATAACTTTTGACTCTTAAGAAAAGCCTTAGATAGCATGGCTAGGAAGAAAGATAAAAAGATGAGGAGAAGAGGGGAAAGAGAAAGTAAGATGTGGAAAGGGAATGGGGAATAAAAGAAATAGAAGGTAACATTCCCCAATAGATTGACCAGAATAGATGTGGCATCACAGGAACCCAATTCCACAGATGCTGGCAAATCAAGAAAATGAGAAAGAACGATCTAAAGGGTGAGGGGGCAGAGAAACACCAAAGGGAAATGGATGGGTCACAGCCCCAACAAGAGGATGAGGAGAACAAGGGAAGAATATGCAATGATTTACAACTGGCAAAAGGACAAAGAACAAAAAAATCACCTGAACATTAATAGACTTAATGATATCATGGGCATGTGGATTACATGAAGTTGGACAATTGTATGAAAATGGGAAATAATAGACTAACCACTGAAGTCATATGAAAAGCAATTGGGATGATGAGCAACAAGAGATTGAAGGTTGGGAACAGTATGAGTGATACACAAAAGGTCCAAATCTATGATACATGGACAGAAAGAATAAAGAAGGCTGACCAAGAACCCCTCAACATCCATGAAGATTTTCAGAGACAGGATGGAAGCACTCGCCACCTGGATGAGGGCGAGCTGCCTAAAGCTGAACTCTGACAAAACTGAGATCATCATCTTGGGACCATCCCCATTAGCTTGGGCCGACTCCTGGTGCCCCTCTACACTCGGCAGGTCCCCCCACCCCTACAGACCATGCTAGAAACCTCAGCGTCATCCTCGACTCAATGCTTACAGTGACCAGGCAGGTCATCTCCATCGCCTCCACCTGCTACCATACCCTCCAACACCTCTGAAAGATTTTCAGGTGGACACTAACTGACTGCTGGAAAAAAAGTGACACGCGCCTTAATCACAAACAGACTCGACTACAGCAATGCCCTCTATGCTGAAATCTCCAAAACGTACATGAACAAGCTGTAACAAATTCAGAACGCCGCCACCAGACTCGTCCTAGACATTTCCAGCCAAGAACACATCACAGAACACTTGAAGAACCGCCACTGGCTCACAGTTGAGAAGAGAATCCACTTCAAACTCCTCGTACACGCCTACAGAGCCCTCCACAACAGCCGACCCATCCATCTCAACCACTGCATCACCTGGTACTCCCCTTCCAGACTTCCCCCATCAGTTGCTTGCCAACGTATCCCGCATAAAGACGTCCTCGGCTGGAGGAAGATCATTCTCATACCTGGCAGCTAAAGGTTGGAACACCTTACCACCGCACCTCAGACAGTTGCCATCGCTGCCTCATTCAGTTCAAGAAGGACCTGAAGACCTGGCTCTTCAACTGATCACTGAGGACCCCCCTATCGGCCTTGAGAACCTATGGGTGAGTAGTGCGCTCCAAAAACCATTGATTGATTGATTGAAGGCACAATTATGGATGTACAGGGACAACAAAGCACTGTATAAGAAGAAAATATATTAGTTAGGATTTGGAAACTAAAGAAATATCAGATAGTAATTGTATATTCCCAAGACCTGTTAAATAAAAGTTTGTAGCTCAGCAGGATACACCAAGGAATATAATTTGTCCATGAAGGTGATTTAAAAAATGCAAGGATATAATAAGCCGTATCCGATATTCATAGATCTCATTTGAGGATGTAAAGCTAATAATTGCTTCCTTCAAACATCTCTAGCACTAGACCAGACCACTGCAGGCCACCAGCTTTTTTGCTGCTAAGAGGACCTGCATAAATTCAGTGACCTGGTGAAAGAAAATAATAAAGCTTCTGTGAAGTGAATTAGATGACTAGGAAGTTCTGGGACCAAGACGATGAGCTTCTTGGATTGTGAGAGGTGACTGAGCTGGGAAAATAAACTATTGAAGGGGTTACCTTTTGCATGAAAGCAATCATATTGGAACCTTCTGAACCTTCTGGAATACTAAACAGTCTAAGGTGGCTCTTTCTGTTCCTGTTTTCCAAGTATTCCGTCAATTTCTGGAGTTGTTTGATGCCTCTTGCCATGTGGGAAACATCAGGAGAAGAGTTCTCTGTTACTCACTGGTTGCTCAAGAACAAGATATCCACGGATCATGAGATGACCATTTGTACTCAATATGTTGCGCAAAACTAACTCCATTTTTATATTTTTACGTTAGACCTGTCTAACTTGAAAAATATTGGAGTTTGCACCATTTTTTAGATGCGTGAACCTACCTTGCATGAATGAGATGCAAGGTAGGCGTTCCCATCTAAAAAATGGTGCTAACCCCATAGCCCCATATTCATCCCCCCGCCGGGCTAAAATGACGCACAGGTGGGAGGAGGGGCTAAATAATGGTGCAAAGCATGCTTTGCACCATTATTTAGCGTGTGGGTCAGACCAGGCGTTAAGGAACCTGTGGACCCATTTCCATGGTTAAACACCATGGAATGGGTCTACAGGTGCCCCCCTAAAGCCCCAGGAACACCCCCACCCGCACCTGAGGGACACCGGAGGATGGGGGACCCCATCCCAGGTAAGTAGGGTAAGTATAGGTAAGTATTTTTTTTTTTAACTAAAGTGCCATCGAGGGGCCAACTTGGGCCCCCTTGCATGGTACAGGGTGCAAATGCCAGGCTCAGGGGGACACTAAAAGCAACTTTTATTGATGTTCTCCTGTTGCCAATGGTGCTCCGCTTGCCTCCTTTTCACTGACCGACCTAATTGGCTCTAATGACAAAAAGTTTCTTCTTTTTCAGATTTCCCCTTTTACTTTTTCCTAAATGTTTGTGGCAAATATCTAACTGGTTTTTCATATATAGCATCTTGATTTGGACCTCTGTTTCTCTTTTCTCTTTACTGCTTTTTGTTTGTTAATGCACACACCGCCAGTACTTCCCCCTGTGTTAGTCTGGGGTATGCACAATCTGCTAAAGACTAGGGGGCATATTTATACTCTGTTTGCGCTGGATTTGCGTCATTTATTTTGAAGCAAATTTGGAGCAATCTTAACTCCATATTTATTCCTGCCAAATTTATGGAGTGAGTCATTTTTTTACTGTGGAAACCTACCTTGCGTTAATGACATGCAAGGTAGGCGTTCCTGGGCAAAAAAGGACTCAAAGGCATTTGCGCCTTATTTATACTCCCATGCAAAAATGAAGCACAGGAGGGGGGGCCTTAAAAAATGACTCTAAACCAGTTTAAAGTCATTTTTTAACGCCTGGGTCAGGGTAGGCGTTGAGGGACTTGTGGGCTCATTTCCGTGGTCTCTGGCAAGCATACTGTGGAAGCTCAGCTAGTGGACATTTAGAGGTTTCTTGACGTTTTTCCATTCCTTTTCTGAAAGCGCCTTTAAAACAGGACTATTAAGAAAACTCAGCCCTTCGGTCAGTCGCCTGTGAAGTTTTCATTTCCAGTGGTCTTCCTTATCACAGTGCACGATACCATGTAATTTTTGGAAAAGTATTCAGGTAATGTATTTACAGAATAAAAGGACGAGTCTTCTATTAATAATTTAGACTTACAAAAGGGGCAGACTTTACCATTTAGCAAACATGAAGCATACGTTTTTGGGTTTTCACATTTCCCTTCGAGGTAACAGCAGAAGTCAGCACGAGACAGGCACTCTCGAGACACTGTTTTGGTGTTCAGCCCTAGCAGAAACAGCAAAGATATCACATCACAGCTACCAAAGTGCGACTCATCATTAATCAATAGGATGCAACACAGTGTATGATAAACTGCTCTCATAGCAGCTAGAAGCATAGTCAACATGTATTATTGAAATGCCAGTGAGGAACTCCCCAAAAATGTATCCTTAATGAAAGAGCCAGAATGCGCGAAAGTTACTTTACGCAGGAAAATCGAACTGCTGTAAACAGCTAGCGTTGCAAAAGGGATTAAATGCAACTTTCAGGTTTTCACTCGGTGTATTTAAGGAAGATGCACATGGAGAAACATGAAGAGAGGGAAATGTGCCGCTGAAGCGTATTTAATATGATATTCCCTGCCAGTGCTGATCTCAGCACTGACAAAAGTGTCCATTAGCTATGAGATGAAATAGCAAAAACTCTTCTGCAACAAGAAAGAACTAAGAAGAAACAAATGGCTCTGTCACTGAAGGTTAATGAGCTGATGATACAGAAAATGTGTCTTGAATGAAAGTTAGTTCACAGCTAGCCTGCACTAAAAAGCTGGGAACGAATGTTGTGATAGTCAAATAGGAAAATATGATGCTTCGAACAGGATTATTCTGTCAACTGAAGTAAACCTCTTAAGAAACTCTCCAAACTACTTTAAAGTAATCAGAAGTTGCTTATGACAGAGCTGTGCTGAATATTCGCCCAAAACCAAGAATCAAAGACCACATTCAGAATAACTGACAGCGGCACATCACAAAAGGAAAAACATACAGGAGGACACAGGCCCAGACATACTAAGTTAGGCCTTGCACCACCACAATGTGACACATTCATATTTATTTTCCATCACAAAAGGTATTTTGCACTGGAAAGGTGCTCTTTTTGCAGCACAAAAAAGTGCTTTATGCCGACTTCCATGGAATGGCGTTCCTGAGGCATTTCTCAGATAGATCAGCGCAAACATCCAGAAGTTTTGACTCAAAGGCCCATATTTATAGTTTTAGCGCCGCATTTGCGCTGTTTTTTAACGCAAAAGCGGCGCAAACGTACAAAATACAACTGTATTTTGTAAGTTTGTACCACTTTTGCTTAAAAAAATGATGCAAAAAAAAGTATAAATATGGGCCAAAGTCCGATCTAGTATGATAGCCAAACTGGACTTAGTATCAAAAACTAACACCTATTTGAAACCCACACACTGCATGTATGCTGAAGTGCACAGAATGCATCCAATGCGTGGGGTCCTTCTGAAATTTGTCCAGGTATAGAAATGTGTATGCTAGACAGTTCACTTTCATCTCTGTACTGTGGTGTGAGGTTGTGTATCATGCAAAACATCCTAATTAGAGTACAAGTGGAAGAGGTTACAGGAGCAGCAGACAAATCTTAGCAGACATAGCACTGTGCTGTGGTTTCCCCCTGAGCAAATGTACCAGATGTTCTACCCACAGAGTTATTGCTGCCTTCTAAGAACGTACAACAGAAAACTCTCAGTGCAAATGCACACTACGAATGGCAGTAATAGATACAAAGTTCATGCTTAGGTCCGGTGCTGGTAGAGCTTTTCTCACCAATGTAAACTAAAAAACAAAAAGGCAGAGGGCCTTTTGGCCAACCCTCTTCAGCTACTGCTTTGTTTGAGTAAGCCCCTTCCAGTCCTCCTTGAATAAAGCTTAGATCAGTCCAGAGAAATATACTACCGTGGCCAACTTCCAGCCCATTTCATTGGTGCATTAGGCATATTGGTCTAGCCATACAAAGTGCTTTTGTTGCAAAGCATGAGGTATTTTGACTTCAGGAGGAGAAACAACTGGCATGAACTATTCTATTTTTTTGTGAAAGCAACCTTGAATAGAGGACTACCATCACTTAAAACAATGCATTATGAGTAATGAACAAACACTACTTTAAATAATGTTTGTCAGGCGTCATTTTTTCAGAAAATCATTTTTAGAAAATAAGGTCTAATTAATATTGCAGTGTGTTAACTTACTTATTTTACTCACTGCCTGTTATGATGACTGGCATGTTGGGCAGCGACGAAGGACCTCAACATCTGTCTGCCTTGCTTAAGTTTCTGTACGGTGCCCTAGCTGTGGTTCAGGGTCTTTATTTCTGTTCCACAGTTTGCCGCAGGTGTATTTTGTACTGTTTCTCTCCCATGTGCCTTCTGCGGTGCACTGCAGCACTGTTCTTGTGATAGAATCTTGATTTCTTCTGATGGTGTGCCCTGTACATCATTAGAAATGGGGTCTTTGGATGGCAGTCAGGTTACCCGTCTGGCGCCAAAGTTATGAAGTGTGCGCCATTTTTTGTACATGAAAACCTACCTTGCGCTAATGACATGCAAGGTAGGCGCTCCCGTGCAAAAAATGACTCCAAGGCATTTGCGCCTTATTTATCCTCCGGCGCCAAAGTCCATGGAGTTTGTGTCATTTTTTAGCGTGGACACCTACTTTGCGTTAATGATATGCAAGGTAGGCGTTCCCGTCTAAAAAATTGACTCCGAGGCATGTGCGCCGTATTTACATTCCAGGGCAAAATTCACGCCCGGGAGTGGGCGGGTCAAAAAAAATGACGTACGGCCGCTTTTGCGCCGTTTTTTAGCGCCTGGTCAGGGCAGGCGTTAAGGGACCTGTGGGCTCGGAAGGAGCCCAGAGGTGCCCTCCAATGCCCCCAGGGACCCCCCCTGTCACCCTTGCCCACCCCAGGAGGACGCCTAAGGATGGAGGGACCCATCCCAGGGACATGAAGGTAAGTTCAGGTAAGTGTTTTTTTAAAAAAAAATTGTGGCATATGGGGGCCTGCTTTCTGCCCCCCTAGATGCCACTATGCCCAATGACCATGCCCAGGGGACAGAAGTCCCCTGGGCATGGCCATTGGGCAAGGGGGCATGACTCCTGTCTTTGCTAAGACAGGAGCCATTTCTATGGGGGTTGGGAGTCGAAAAAAATGGCGCAAATCGGGTTGAGGCGAAAAATTTGCCTCAGCCTGACTTGCCCCATTTTTTGGCACCCAAGCTCCATATCCCCCTATGCCGGCGCTGCCTGGTGTACATCGTTTTTTTTCACGCACACCAGGCAGCGCCGGCGGCTAACGCCGGCTAACGTCATTGAATAAATACGCCGCCCGCATGGCGCTTCAGAATGGCGTTAGCCGGCGCTAATTTTTTTGACGCAAAACTGCGTTAGCGCAGTTTTGCGTCAAAATGTATAATTATGGCCCTTTGTGTTTCTATGTGCTATTTTTGACTCTAATCTTTAGAAATCCATAACTTGACTTGTGCATGTTGGATTTTTGTTGTTTTGGTCTTGTTTTGTTTAGATTAATATTGGCTTTTTTTCTAAACCTGTGTTGAGTAATTTTGTGGTGCTTTTACTATATTACTGTGTGTGTTGGTACAAATAATTTACACCTGGTCTCTGAAATTAAGTCTGTCTGCTTGTGCCAAGCTACCAAGGAGGTGGGTGATTCTCCTTTACCCTGACTAGAGTGAGGGTCCTTGGTCGGACGGGGTATAACATGACTGCCAAGCAAAGACCCCATTTCTAACATTGGTGATCAGCGGTTGGGATTCAACTCATATTTGTACTTGACATGCAGTAACTAAGTGTACACTACTGTTTTCAGTGCAGACCATTACGTGACCACATATTACTTGTCTTTGTGATTTTGCTTATTTCTCTTTTTTTTTATTTTTCCCTACTTCCATTTGATGGTAATCCTTTATTGACTTTTGAACTCCATTTGGGAACTTGTTTTTTGCCTTTTGAACTTTGCTCTTTTAACTCTTCATCATGTCTCAATCTGGAGATGCATCAGCTGGAGCTACTTTTGATTTAAGGGAAACTGGAGAGTTACACAATTGCCCAACTGAAGCAGTTCTGTAAGGATCTTGCCTGTCCCGTCTGACTCCTGAAGAGTTGCAGACCAGAGAGGGCTCACCAGTTGGAGTTGGAGACAATGAGGATGGCCACAGAAGAGAAAAAGTTACTGTTAGCACATGAGCTCAGCTTGAGGGAGCTGGATCAGAGGAGCCAGCCTAGTAGGGTGGTGGCAGCAGTAACACAGTGCAGCCTGAGAGGAGGGTGCACATTCTTAAAGACCTAGTGAAGGATTACAAGAGGAAGGATGACATACTGTTATAGTTCAAGGGGTATATGTCTGCTCTCCATATGTATCTGGTCCCTGAAGCTCATTGGGGGGCAGGTCTGTGGAAGCACTTCAAGTTAGAGGGGAGTGACACCCTGACATCCTTAGGGGATCCCCAGGGGCTCACCTACACATCAGGAAGGATGCCCTGATCACAAGGTATGGTCTCACCCTTGAGCAGTACAAGGACAAGTTTAGGTCCTATAAGAAGAAGGAATCCCAAACATGGTAGGAATGTGTTGATTCTTTTTGCCTTTCACTGGATGGTTGGGAGAAGGGCAGTAAGGTTACAACGTATGAGGGGCTTTACAGTTTAATTGCTTGGAGGCACTTGTACAGTTTATGTGGTGTTTTTACTATATTACTGCGTGTGCTGGTACAAATACTTTACACCTGGTCTCTGAAGTTAAGCCTGCATGCTCGTGCCAAGCTACCAAGGGGGTGAGCAGGGATTAACTGAGGGTGATTCTCCTTTACCCTGACTAGAGTGAGGGTCCTTGCTCGGACAGGGGGTAATATGACTGCCAACCAAAGACCCATTTCTAGCAATTATGATGTGTCTTAAATTGGATATTACAAATAGGCGTGTTCTGATGAAGATCTAAATTTCCGATTGTATATTTGAGTGAAACATATTAAGTATTGAGGGGCAGATTAAAGAGCCCCTAGCGCCTCTTTGCGACACATTGGGGTCATTTTTTTCACGCTAATGTGGACCTTCAAGGTCAAAATCGCAGTGCCAGATTTACAAAGTGGCACAATGTATGCATAGCACCACTTTGTGACGCTTTGCGCTACATTATGCCTGCACCAGGCATAATGTATGCAAAGGGGGCGTTCCAATGTTAAGGGGGCAGACAAAATGACGCAAAGAAATTTAAGAGATTTGTTTGCATCATTTTTTTCTGCACTTTTAATGCCAGCTCAGAGCAGGCGTTAAAAGGAGGCACACCATTGTTTACAATGGGTCTCAATGGGCTTAGCATCAAAATGTTTGATGCTAACCTGCAAAGCTCCAAATTAGTGTAAAGAATTCTGACTCTAGCTCCCTAACTACTGGCATGGTGCTCTGTATCTTAAATAGGGCGCACACATGGTGGCGTTAGGGGACGCTAAGGAGGGGGCAAGAAAAGTGGCATTGCACTGGGTGCAGCACCACTTTTCTTAAATCAGGCCCTGAATACTATAATATTACAGACTAAGGCCCTCATTACGACCCTGGCGGTCGGTGATAAAGTGACAGTAATACCGCCAGCAGGCTGGAGGTAACTACTGCCAAATTATGACCATGGCGGAAAGATCTCTGATAGACAGCCAATATACCACACCGACCGCCAGGGCGGAAACAGCAGCCACCACGGCAGTAGCCGCCTACAGCCAGGCTGAAGTCAGTGTTCCACCCACCATATTATAACATGCCAAAACACCACCTTTTCCTGATGATCTTCTACGTTCTGCTCCACCACGAACACCAACACCGTCGAAGACGATGATGGTGAGTACAGCCACCTAGCGCACAAGGAGGGGGGAGGAAAAAGAGAGTGACACACACAACACACACCCCACACACACACACACCATACACACAACCAGATGCATTATAAAAACAATTTTACTCCGTCACTTGACTGAATAATGCAAGGACAAAATTATTTCGCAAAAGTGAATGTAATGAGATCCACACAGTATGTAAAATAAGAAAGGCAAGATAATAGATATATACATATGTACAGAAAAAGGGACAAAGCCCAGTACACAATGTTTGTAGGCCACATGGCCCCAGGCCAAAGTCCAAGGCCACACGTCACCTGCTTCAACACGGAGAGAACACTGGGGGGGCATCAGTTGGTAACCTCAGGGGGACGGGGGATGGGGGGCACCTCAGCCGGGAGATGTAACAAGACCACTGGTTCTGGAGAGGGCAACATGCCCTGTGCTTGATGCTGGGGAGTGATGGGCCACAGTCTCTCAGGTTGGTGTCATACCCATTGGTTCTGGAGGGGGCAACATGCCCTGTGCTTGATCCTGGGGAGTGATTGGCCACAGTCTCTCAGGTGGGTGTCATATTCATTAGTTCTGGAGGGGGCAACATGCCCTGTGCTTGATCCTAGGGAGTGATGGGCCGCAGTCTCTCAGGTGGGTGTCATACCCAATGGCTTTGGAGGGGGCCGACCGCACAGCAGCCCATGGAGGCAGGATTACATATTGTCCACCGGCGGTGACAGCTGCACAGTGGTAGTGCTGTTGGTGGGGGGGGGCTCCCGTCCTGCCCATGCCCTGCAACCTCGAACGGCTGCACAGTGGTGGTGCTGCTGGTGGGGGGAGGCTTCTGCCCATCCCCTGCAACCTCGGATGGCTGCACAGTGGTGGTACTGCTGGTGGGGGGAGGCTCCTGCCCATCCACTGCAACTTCGGATGGTTGCACAGTGGTGGTACTGCCGGTGGCGGGAGGCTCCTGCCAATCCCCTGCAACCTCGGACGGCTGCACAGTGGTGGTGTTGCTGGTGGGGGGAGGCTCCTGCCCATCCCCTGCAACCTCAGATGGCTGCACAACCATGGTTGGTGGTGGGGTCTCCGTCACAATTCCTGGACCAGGCTGGTGTAGGATCCTTTCCCTTTAGGCTGCCTGGTCCAGGCTCCTTCACCTTCAGGACATGTGGCCTGGATCCCTTTCCACCACGAGTGGGTGCGGTGACGACTGGGCCTGTAGACTGTGTGGCTGAGGTGCTTGCTTGGCTGGGTTCTTCCTACCCTGCCCATATGTGCAGGCCGTGGGGGGGAAGGGGGAGGGAAGAGGTCAATGGTGGATAGGGACAGTTTTATAGGGACATTGGGGTGGGAAGAGGGAGAAGGAATGGGAGTGGAGGATGAGGGAGCGGTTGTTGGAGGTGTCTGTCAGCTGGATTTGGGTGCAGGTGCATGGGCTGTATGCTGCTGTGAGGTGGATGGCTGTTGGGTATCTAAGTGCTTGCGTTTGTGTACTTTAGGAGGGGGGACAGACACAGTGGAAGAGGACACAGGGGACGTGTGCATGGTTGTTGTGGAGGTGTCTGCCAGTGAGGAGTGTGTTCTGCTTGGTGTGGTGATGGTGGTAGTGGATGATGATGTAGTGCGTGCAGGTGTGAGTGTGGACGTAACTGGTGGTGGTGGAGGAGGAGGGGGAGACAATGGAAATAGTGGATGTTGTTGTGTCTGCAACTGGATGGTTTTTGTGTGAGTGCCTGTGGGATGAAGTATGGTGTTTGTGTTTGCCTGTGACACTCTTGGGTGTTGTCTTGTGTGCAAGCTCATCTGCCTGTGAGCTTGGGATGGGTTGGGGTTGAGGAGAATGGGACTGGGCAGCGGAAGTTGGAGGGGAGAGGGTAGAAGCAGGCTGCCATCAGAGAGGCGGCCAGAGCCTGAATCGATCTCTTTTGGGCCGCCAATCCAGTGTGAATGCCCTCCAGGAATGCATTAGATTGTTGCATCTGGGCTGCCAGCCCCTGGATAGCATTCACAATGGTTGACTGCCCTACAGAGATGGATCTCAGGAGTTCAATAGTCTCCTCACTCAGGGCAGCAGGGCTGAATGGGAAGGGCCTGAGATGCTTGGGGTGAAGAAGATGGCCACCCTCCTGGGTGAGCAGGCACGGGCAACTTGCTGAGGGGCTGCTGGGAGGGCAGTGCTGGTACGGTGGTGGCGGATGTACCTGTAGCTGGGGTGGTCACAGAAGTGTCCACCACCACCAGGGAGCTTCCATCGGAGGAGGTATCTGTGTCAGAACTGTCCCCTCCAGTCTCCGCTGTGGTGCTCCCCTCGTGCCCTCAGCGTTGGTGACTCTGCCTCCTGGGTCCTGAGGGATGCAGCTCCCTCCGTCCCCGCTGCCTCTGCTCCTCCGCCAGATGATGCTAATGCACACAAGGACAGGATGACAAAACAAAAACGGGGGGAAGAGACAAAGGATACACTGGGTCAATGGCTGCACCAACACCACCGTTGGAGAACACAGCACCCTCACACACAGGGAACAGGCCTACGCAATATGCCATTGCACTACCAGAGAAATAGTTTGCGGCCAAGGCATGGGGAGGGGCACACATTGCCAATGCAGCACACCTGGGACCCATGCAGCCCTGACCAGTAGTGGATGCCTACACGCTAGGTTGCAAGATTTTCCCTTCTGAACCCTAGCCACCAGGGAACCTACGCTGCAATGTCAGGCCTGGCATTGGGGCACCCACTGACACACATCCCCCACCCGGATACCACTCTACCATGCATAAATTGTAATGATGGGCACTGTACTCACCCCATTGGGCTGCTGTGATGCCCTCAAGCACCCATCCAGCTCTTTTTGTGGGCCATCAGGGGGGCTTTCAGGGGGGTTCAGGGTTCGATGGCGACCCCTTCCTTGTTGGGAGGCCGTCCCCAGCTGCGCCTCCGCCGTCTTCCGTGCCCAGCGTCTCAGGTCCTCCCACCGTTTGTGACAATGGGTGCTCCGCCTGCCATAGACCCCGAGGGTCTGCACGTCTTTGGCGATGGCATGCCATATACCCTTCTTTTGATGGGCGCTGACCTGCAGAGGCAATGCACACAGGAAAATAGAATTAGGCAAACAGTCCTGCCTGTTAAACATATGGCCCACCATACCCGTTTCCATCACCATATACACACACACATGTCCTAGCACACAACTTGTATGCCGCCCAGAGGACATCCACCCACCCCACTTACACAAGGCCTTCACACACACCACTGCATGCATACATGCCACATGTATCGTGCCAACAGTGTACTCACCTGTTGGTCTGGAGGCCCATACAGCAGTCCGTGCTGGGGTAGGACCCCATACACTAGTCTCTCCGACTCTTCCAAAGTGAAGGCTGTGGCCCCTTCCCCGGTCACAAGGGCCATGGTAGGTTCCAGACACAGGTCACAGCAGCACATGCAGTGTAGGTCCTCTCCTGTGGAAGGTCAGGTAGAAAGTGAGGAATGAGAACGAAAATGGCGGTCACGTCCGTGGCGATGCATACCGTCACTGCCTACGTAGATCACCATTGGCCACTGTAACCCATGGGGCCCATTTATAACCAATGAGGAGTTGCCCGGCGGTTCGCGACCGCCTCCCGCAACAGTGCACAATGTCAGCGGAATTACCTCACTTCCACCTGTCCCTCCACACAGGGCAGGCAGACTCCATTTCAGGGGGAGGAGGGACAGGCCCTGGAAAAATGCTGCGGCACTGGTGATATTAGGACATACTGGACAAATCACACTGACCTATTACAAGTTTACAGGATGCAAAGTTCTGTTGTAGCTCCATTGTTCAGTTTGTGACCGGATCCTCACTCTTGTGTCCCTTAGATTCCTACCGCTATGGATGAATAGGAGATGGCGACCTACCCCCGTGTACAGACCCCCGGTGGACTTGGCAACAATGGAGGACAGGAACATTATCCTCACCTATAGACTTGACAGGCCCACAATCACAGAGCTGTGTGCCCAATTGGAGCCTAACCTGATATCTGCTATCCGTCACCCCACTGGGATCCCACCTCTTGTGCAAGTTCTATCTGTACTCCATTTCCTGGCAACTGGTTCTTTCCAAGTGACAGTGGGCTTGGCAGCAGGAATGTCACAGACAATGTTCTCAATTGTGCTAACAAGTGTGTTGTCTGTCCTGATAAAACACATGTGCAACTACATTGTATTTCCCCAGGTTGAAGATTTGGCCACAGGGAAGTGGTACTTGAAAGGGATGTCATAACCACACCTCTTCAAAAACACGATTTGTTACTTCATCACAAACCCAAATTGTGCTTCGATTAAATGTTACCACATTGCAATCTGGATTTATTACATACCAAAACTACTTTTTGCGGTCTCAAACCAACCGGTTTTGCAAATCAGACCTTTTGCAAATGCAAAATGTTTTTGTACATCTGGTCCTGAGTGTGATCTGCTTTCTAGCTGCTGATGACCAAGTAGGCATCTGAGTCTGCATTTGTTTCATGAAGCAAGCAGCAGGTTGAGTTATCCAGTCAGGACAGCATTTCATCTTTTATCTTGGATATTATCATTGCTTTTTCGAATGATATAATGTTGAACTCAGGTACTGACTATTATAGATTATTACAAGTCCATATTTGATAAGGTGCAGTTTTGATGGTGATGTAGGGTTTTTTGTGTGTATGTGAAATTTATATATTTGCTTTTGTGTAGTTAAGCAAAAATTATGCAAAATTGCACGTAGTTATGTGAAATGCAAATCTGGCAATTAACACTTTATTTTAGTGCAAAGTGTGTCCTTGTGTCCATGTTGGATGCAAGGATGCATTTTGCTCTAAAACAGAGTCAATAACAGCTGTGAATACCAGTCACTTGCATTCTGATAATTCATGTTCCTCTTGTGCTATATTTATTCTGCAAATGCAGTGTAAATACTTAATGTGGACTTATGGTAACATTTGGGGAATTTTGTGTAACAACTATAATGTGAAGTTCCAGAAATGTACAGATTATGCCTTACTTAAAATTTTGCCTTGGTTCAGTTAATGGTGAAGGATCGTGTTCTTGCTCACGTGGCACTGTGTGATTTAGCAGTGTACAATGGTAAATATTCTAACACAATGCTTTGAGCTACGTTAGTTATTTGAGCACTTGCACAAATACTTAATAAATAACCACTGTGGGCTGCATCATTAATCAATAGTCAAAGATGAATCTCAGAAATTTAGAATAGGAGACAAAATTTAGGAATATGCTTAATGAAGACAAATTTGCAGACAGAGTCTGGACTGGGGAAATAACATTTTAACTAAAGAAGGATTTATTTAGTGTTTTCGATAATCAATTTTTAGTTAGAAGAAGCCCATCCAAAAGCTCCAGGTTCCAAATCAAATATGGGATAAAGTAGCCCCTGCCGTAGATTATATTGATATTGCAAGTTATTGAGGGATTCCATAACCACATAGCGGAACAAGGCCAAAGGCCGAGCTACTTAATGAGGTTATGGAACTCCAATGTGACTTGCAATATCCTTACCATGTTCGCCAGGAAGTGCTTCATTCCATATAATACATGATTAGCTTTCTCACAAACCAGTTAAAACCTTGGCGTGCAGCTCTTTCAGATGAAACTGAGCATGTTTGCAAAATTAAACACAACAAAACCCATTAGAAATGTGTTGCAAACAGATATTAGAAACAGTTCAATATAAGTCAGTTTAAAAAAAAAAACAGCTGCAGTATTATAAAATGTGTAGAAACATGCAGAAAGAAGCTAGTGTAAAAAATAACCCTGTCTACAGGGTCACCCTCAAACTTTTTGGCTTCCTCCTACTAATGTTTGCTGGAATTTTGCTTGTTGGACTTACTTTACCACTGCCAACCTGTGCCAAAATGCTTGTGCTCACTCCCCTAAACATGGTTTAATTGGCATATTTAATTTGCATGTAAGTTCCGTTTAGAGTGGTATACCATATACCCAGGGCCTGTAAATTAAATGCTACCACTGGGCCTGCAGCACCTATTGTGTCACTCACTTAATTAGCACTTTAAAACATGTGCCAGACCTGCCATTGTAACCCGAAGGCAGTGTCCCACTGCCATGTCAATTTGGTATTTAAAGCCCCTTGCCAAGCCTTAAACTCTTGATTAGTTACATATAAGTCATGCCTAAGGGAGGCTCTAGGTAGCTCATAGAGAAGGGTGCTGGGTAATTAAAAGGTAGAACATGTACTTTTATGTTTTACATGTCCCAGTAGTGGAAAACTCCCAAACTCGTTTTTGATTACTGTGATGCCTACCCCTCCCATAGGATAACATTGAGAATTCCTTATTATATTTATTATGCTGCAATTACTACACCAGAGGTGGTAGATATATCATGTTCAGTATCTATGAACTTACAATGAGAAACCCTCTTCACTAATGAAGTTGTATTTATCATTACAAGTCTGAAAATGCCACCATTTAGAAAGTTGGTATTTTCCTGCCCTTAGCCCTCTGTGTCTGCAGCCTGCCTTTGGTCACATGACTAGGTGTACCTGACAGTTGAGACCTTGTAAATTCACTCCACACAGTCATACAACAGTGGGATTAACAGAGCCTGAATGGGCCATTAACTGACTTGATGGGGGGTAGAACTAAGCTCAGCCCCACTTGCACCTGAATAGGTTGTGCTCTTTCACCACACAATATGCTTAATGACCATGTACTGCCAGTGCAGCCAGCTAGGAGTCAAGGCAGGGGAGGCAGGAAACTCCAAGAACTTCAAAGAACCTTTCTGAAAACTTCTCCCATCTTTTAGGAGCAGGGCACCAGGGTATACCCACCCTTCAGTTCACTACTGGACCTGCGGAAGAACCCTCAGAGGACTGCCTGCAGCTGTGACCTGCTGTGCACTCTTCCAGACTACTACTGGACCTGGAGGGACTGCTTTGCTTCCTGAAGCCTACCTTGAGCCTTTAGAGGCCAGCCCTGCTGTGGACACTGCATCTTCATCCGCATCCAGTACTTTCAGAAGTGACTCCAAGAGCTAATTTTGCTGGCCTCCTGTTCAGGGCCACCAGGACAAAACAGGCTCCCCACCATCTTGAAAACTTAAACCCTCGCCTGGACCCAGCCTGAATGAGTCTTGAACCCCCAAGCGGTCTCCATCCACTTCTGGACCCTTGGTTGTGGTGCTAAAGGTGCCTAGATGGTCATTTTCAAAAACTGAAGACTTGCTATTTTGAACCTTAAACTTTAAAAATGCATAACTGTGGTTCTACTAATTAGATTTAGATGGGTTTGGTGACAAATACTTTTTTAATATTTACTTTATCTTTCTAAATCGGTTTGCAATTTTTATTGTATTGTGTATTCACTGTATTGCTGTTTTTGTACTGGATAAATACTTAACACATTGCCTGTAAGTTTAGCCTGACTGCTTTTTTGTGCCAAGCTACCTATGGTTAAGCACACGTTATATGAGTGACTATTTGTAGTTCACTCTTCAAGGGATTGTGGCTGTTGCTAGACCAGGGCTCACACCCCAGGCAACCAACCACCCAATTTTTGACATTGGTGTTCAGTGCTGTGGATCAGGACTTGTGTTTGTGCAGTACCATACAGTAATTTGTGTTACACAAAAATCCCAGATAAATTATTTGCCATCAGAATGACCTCTTTTTAAATTCTCCCTAGCCTCCATTGGTTACCTTCCTCTACCACCAAGGAGATGGAGCTGATGGATATTGACAACCTCACTAAGGTTAAGCTGATATCCCGCACATTGGTGACAGAGTATTCCATCCACTGAGATCTAAATCAGGTACTCCGTCTACTAAAAGAAAGCACCCACTGGTGAGAAATGTACAGGAGTGGCCCATGTGGCCTTAGGGAGAGTTAGTCCCCAGGGGCAGGAGATAGAACATGCCCTAGTCTCCCTTAGTTGGGGAGTAAACTCAGAGGGTAGACTGGAGATTCTTGATGGGGAAAGTCGTTACTTCCACCAGGTCAAAGTGAACCGGTTCCCTGTCACTGTTCTGAGGAACACTGCAGCCACCCAAACCACCGTAGTGGAAAGGGTGGTTTCCCCAGAGCAGTACACCGGTAAGGTGTGTAAGGTAACCCAGGCTCAGGGGCAGGTCTTTGTCCGCCCCAAACCGGCATCCCTGGTTTGGGGTGGTGAGGTGGCCCAGAGAAGGGTCATAGTTAGTCCCAAGAATCCCATAGCCTGTCTTCTGGGGAATGAGTTTCCACCGGTGATAGAAGTGCCAGGAGTGGTGGCCACCCAGGAGGCCCTGAAAGCTCAGACATCTTGACATGCCACTCCCAAGCAGAGGGTATGGAAGCCCAAATGGAGGGATGGGAAGAGGAAGGACTCACCCCTGTTCAGCCTCAGGGTACAGACCCTGAGCTGGCTGACCAGTCTCAGTTTACCATCCCTGAACTGGTGGGAGAGAGTGTGAAGAAAAGGTGCCTAACACCTGGGGCTACTGCCCCCCACTCTGAGGAACCACAGAGGGCAAAGACACCTAGGTGGCCTGGACGCTGGTTAATGGAACTGGAGGCTGCCAGTGGCCTCTGTTGGTTGTTGTCCTCATGGGCAGAGATTTTCTTGGTTGGGGACAGAAGTCTGGTTCAAGGAGTGGAGGGGCCACATCACTTTGTTGATTATGGTGGTACTGTCTGCCTATTGGGATGCATCTGTGAGCAATTCAAGGTTAGGCACTGCACAGATGGGTCCACAGATGAGGAGAAGGATTCCTCATTTGTTTGTTCAGTGGCTCAGGAGAGTGTAGACAGAGTGGTTGAACTGAATTCAGAGAGGCATTGAACTGGAAAGTGCCCCTGCTGTAGAGGCCCACTGTCCACGTGCTATCGCCTAATCAGGGAAGTCCATCAAGGTATTGATTAATCTACCATGGCTTTAGGCTGGAGAGGGGTCGTGTTGGAAATGTCCCTCGCTACAAGGTCACCTCCAAACGCTTTGGCTTCCTCCTTCTACTTTTTGCTGGATTATTACTTGTTGGCCTTAGGACTCTGTGCACTTTACCACTGCTAACCGGTGCAAAAGTGCCTGTGCTCACCCTCGTAAACATGTTTTTATTGGTATATACCTGATTGGCATATTTAGTTTACATGTAAGTCCCTTGTAGAGTGGTATACCATATGGCCGGGCCTGTAAATTAAATGCTTCCAGTGGGCATGAAGCACCTATTGTGCCACCCACTTACGTAGCACTTTAAACCATGTCCCAGGTCTGCCTTTGCAGCCTGAAGACAGTGTCTCACTGTCATGTTGACTTTGCATATATAACCCCTTGCCAAGCCTTAAACTTGTCTTTTATTACACATACGTCACCTCTAAGGTAGCCCCCAGGAAGCCCCTAGGGCAGGGAGCTGTGTAACTAAAATGTAGGTCATACCAGGATATGTAAGTTTTACATATCCTGGTAGTGAAAAACTCCAAAATTCATTTTACTACTGTGAGGCCTACACCTCCCATAGAATAACATTGGGGATTCCTTATTATATTTAATAAGCTGTAATTCCTAAGTCTGAGAAGGTAGACCTCATGTGTGGTATCTATGAACCTGTAATGAGAAATCCCCTTTAATGGTAAAGTTGGATTTATCATTACAAGTTTGAAAATGCCACTTTTAGAAAGGTACAATGGTTCTGTTGGAAAACATACTTATAAATTCAAATGTCATGCACTATGTCAACAGATCATAGTAATTAAATAAATGAATTACATGGCACACAGAGGTCTTGTAATCTTAGTGTATTGTACTTTATATGCCAAGTTCATACAAGCGTACACACAGGGCCATTAAAAATGTGAATCATCAAGAGTGAAATAATAATGAATACCAATTAAGTGATTAAACTGAAAAACAAATTAAAAATGTTTCTAAGTTTCACAATGTCCATGTTTTGACGTAAAATGAAATGTTTTTATTCTTCACAGTGTCCATATTTTAATCCTTACATTTCTATGTAACAATAACTAAACTTCAGTAGAACATTCTTTGAGGTGTACTGAGAAATCTTCGGGACATCCTACAAGTATCATCAACGTTTAGACCAACTTGGTTAATATTTCTTATGGGTCGTCCCCAGTACAAAACATAAATGCAGCCTTGGGATAGACATAGATCCTGTATGAGAACCCATCACACTGACCTGCTGCAAAAGGAGTTGGGTCCTCAGTTGGGTCATAAAGCAAGAACAATATCTAATATGGAATTACTCACTGTGTCAAAATACTTCAAAACAATCCTTATGTGTAAAAATGAGTCTGCAAAATCCCTAACTTAACAAACTCGCAGGTAGCAGTGAAAAATCTGCTATGAATCTAAGCACTACTACAGGGTCATGAAGATCCTTTATGGCGAGAAACTTGCTTGCTGACATAGTTTCATAAGGGTCCAACGAATCTCACAAGAGACAGTAAACACTTGCCTCCATCTGCAAATAAATCAGATATGTGGGTTAAAATGTCTCAGAGCATGCACGTTGGTGCAAGGCTGTTTGGCCTTGCAGAAGGGTGGTGCACCCTTGGCAACCTTCTCGTGATGTTGTCAATTTTCTTTTGTACCTCGAAGAGGATCTCTTGTGTATGGTACTATGCTCTTTTCCTCAACCTTCTTACCAGCCCTTTGGGATAGCCCCTCTCCTTTAGTCGTTCAATCAACAAATCAGTTTTCTTGAAGAAATCTTTCCTGCACGAACAGTTCCTATGTATTAACAGGAAGTGTCCGAAGGAAAGATTATCGCTTAAATTGCATGGATGGTGACTTTTGTACATAAGCAATGTGTTTCACTCACTGGGCCTCCTGTAAAGGGTGGTATATAGTCTTCCCTCTTCTACTCTGATACTTAAATCAAAAAAAGCAGTCACAGACATGGAGGTCTGCTGCAGCCCACCATCCCTGTGAGTGTAGGGACTCGCTATGGGGTCGCAATTTGCGACCCACCTCATCAATATTCATGATGTGGGTCTTGCGACCCCATAGCGAGTGGCAGAAGGTGTCTGACACAACTTTCTGCATACCATTTTGAGCCGGCATGACTCGCAATTTGCAACTCGCAAACTGTTCTGTTGCTACATCTGGCCCTTATTCTCTTCCTTTCCTTTTCCCCATATCTCCCATTGAGCCACTCAAACATCTCTCAGTGTCTGCTCATTACCTGTCCATATCATTAATATATATCTCTTCCACTGAATGATATTGTCCAGGAAGTGATTTTTCAAACTGTATATAAAGGTGCCCTCATACTTATTCATGAAGATGTTAGCCAGATCCAATGTGAGTCTGGCCCCCATAGCCACCCCCTTCGTTCTGTAGTAGTATTCTTTTTGGAACACAACACTTGTTTTGTCATAGCTATCCTCAACAATTCAACTATTAACTCAGTGGGCACCCAAATGGGACCCTGTCTTCTGTTCAAAACCTCCTGTGCCACTTCCAAAGCTTCCTCCTGAGACATACTTGTATATAGAGAGGCCACATATAAATTGACTAATATCTGTTTACTCGGATCAAAAGGTTGATTCTTAATCATCTGTACTACTTCCATTTGGTATGTTAAATATGACCTGGTCATAACAACCCAGGGTTTCAGAAAAATATCAATATATTTACAGAGAGGCTCCAGAACGGAACCTCAACCTGATACAATGGGCCTCCCTGGGGGCTTTCGTAAACCTTTCTATATCTTAGAGAGGGTAGATATAGGAGTCAGCCTGGGGCTTTTCTTATTAAAATATTCAAACTCAAGTTCATTGAGATATCCTTCGTTAAGACCACCCTCAGTCAACCTTCTAATCAAACTCATGACCTCTTGTGTTGCGTTTCTTTGGAGTTTAAAGTAACTCATGTATATCCAATTGTTAGAGTCTCTCTGAGGTGTAGTCCTCAGTATTTTGAATGACTACAGCCCTCCTTCGTCTGCAGGTTTAATGACTTTATTTGTGTCCCTCTTTAGTGATTCTAAGGTTAGGTGTTCATCCCTACTGATGTTGTATCTAATGTATTGCCTGATATTTAGGGTCCTGTGAAGTACATTTACCTCAGAGTTATAGTTTCTTAACATAAGTATTACTATAACTGCTGAACGTCTTTGATTTTGTGTGTGTAAAATGTGAACCTATCTACAATGTCGTTACAACCTTTGTTTTTTGAGGGAATTTCTAAGGTTTGTTTTAATTCTATTCCCTAACTTTAATGTCCCTGTAGCATTTGCTTTTTTTAGTGAATATATATATGGATGGCTATGTCCTTTAAATGCTTTGTTCATTTGAGAGGTTTGATGATGGGGAGGAATATGAATTTTGATAGTAGTGAACTCTAAGGCATGGTAGTGAGAGACTGGGGGGCTTATGTATGGAATTGTCATGCAATACACTGCAGCAAGTCACCTTGCTCTGCTGCACTGTGTGGCATGGAATGGGCAGGAATGAGCCATATTTAAAATAAAACAGCTCATTCCTGCCTTTTCCCAGTGCTGGTGACGTTTTGACTGCTTTGCGCCAACAGAGGCACTCCTGCATCATGGTGCAAGGGTGCCAGCATTGTAGACAGGATTGTTTTTGTGCAGGAAGGGCCATTTTTCTGCACAAAAGCAATCCCCTGAGGCATATTCCTCTTTCTATTGCAGCACACATAGAAACAGGAAGTTACGAGGTGAAATAAAGATATTTCTCCTCATTACACCTCACCTGGGGAAGCATAGCAGTTTTGGCGCATTCCCAGGTCTACAACTAATGGTAAATCTGAAATGCCTCAAAATTCCTGGGCGTTGCGTGGGAACACCAATGCTTGACCCATGGAACACCTCCCCGGGGCACAGAAATGCAACACAGTGATTTGCAATGTTGCATTACTCCTAAATTATCAAGCCACTCAGGGCCATGCACGGTGCACTTAGTAGCTGCATCTCAATTGCACCCCATTGCATGGTGCAAGAGAGACGCAACTCATTCCTAAATAAGGCCCTGAGTGACTTGAAACATTTCTCCTTCACAAACTGTCATTGTAAGGAGAAGATTAAGTAAAGAAATTTCAGGATCACACTGGTGTAGCGCATACACATGGAATGAATATGAAATAGTGTCACATGATCAACCGTTTGAAATGCAGCTGAAGATTTGTGATGCTAATAATTGTGTTTGATCAATGACTTTGTGTTTCACCACTGCGCATATTAGTTGCTCAATGTTCAACAGTAGCACATTGCATGTTGTGTTCAGTTTAGCTGCCTATTGGCTTTAACATGGAGTTAGCCATTACATTCTGTATTCAGGTCAGCTGCCTATTGACTTTAACATGGCATTAGCCATTACATTCTGTATTCAGTTTAGCTGCCTATTGGCTTTAACATGGCAATAGACATTACATTTGGTATTCAGGTTAGCTGCCTATTGGCTTTGACATGGCATTAGACATTACATTCTGTATTCAGTTTAGCTGCCTAGTGGCTTTGACATGGCATTAGACATTACATTTGGTATTTAGGTTAGCTGCCTATTGGCTTTAACGTGGAGTTAGACATTGCAGTTGAGACATTGTA
This sequence comes from Pleurodeles waltl, assembly GCF_031143425.1. Taxonomy (NCBI): domain Eukaryota; kingdom Metazoa; phylum Chordata; class Amphibia; order Caudata; family Salamandridae; genus Pleurodeles; species Pleurodeles waltl. The sequence goes on from NC_090444.1 coordinate 136,509,285, forward strand.
GATGAGCTGTGTTTTTCCAAGCTGTGTTTTTCCACAAGATAGACCAAGCTGTCTTCTTCACACCAGACCCTAGCTGATAAGAGCGCGTAGATTTTGTGTTTACCTCTCAATCCAGTCTGAGAACGAGTGAGGCTTGGAGAATTGGCCACTCTCCAAGTTTCTTTAGTTCTCACACAGAGTTTGCTTTTAAGGGGTGGCTCTGGACAACAGAGTTAGATTGAAACTATCTTGACTTCAGAAAGGAACGGAGACGTCAGTTGCCTGTCTCCCGTTTGGGTAGAAAATCTCTTTCTTGCAGTTGAACTGGAGTCATCAACTTGAAGCCCTAGAAAGATGAAGCTGTTATAGGCCCTACAGCCTTGCCCTACGGTGATGCAATTTTGACTTTTATGCTTTGCATTGAAGTTATGCTATAATATAATCACAGATATTTGCTGTGTACATTGCAACTGAGAAGTACTTTGATATATTTTGCTTTCATTGCTGCGACTACTTTTGAACGTGTGCTTCCAGACTACTAATTTTGTCTTTCAGGAACCTAGTGGTGAAGTAATAATAACAATAAATGTCTTCTTTAAACTAAGAAGTGCATTCCAGAGAGGTTTTGTAAGCTCGGTCATGAGATAAGAGAAGGAAAGCAGAACAGGATTCTAACCGAATTTAATTTTGACCAGAGCACCCTCACCATTAGCTAGCATCTGTAGTGTAGCTGACTCTGAAATGCAATTCATTTGGGAGCCAGATTGAGATATGCTGGATAGATTGAGCACTGACAGGTGTCTTCAATGACTCTTCTTTGGAATCTGACAAAACAAAAGTCTGGAAAGAGGTAAAAAATGTTAGGAGTAAATAGAAGGTTTTTTTTTTTTCACAAGAGGGTGATTTGTTGTGATAACAGAGATGCATGAACATTATCCCTATTATAGCTTGCATAAAGACATTGGGAAGCAAGGGTAATATATTGAGTTGGGCCAGATTTAGATTTCAGTGGACAGGGACGGCTTGTTTGCAATGATGAAGGAGCGTCACCCCCCCCCCCCCCCGGCTAAGAGCCAGCAGCTGAAAAATTAAACAATAGTTTCCTATCTGTTTATTGTTCAGCAGCTGGCTCAGCCAGTGTGGGAAGGGAGGGGTGGGGCTGTGCAATGGGAGGTGGAGGAGGTTTGGAGTGCACTAAGTGAATGTCTGTTTGGTCAGCCATCTTCAGCTGGTCAAACAGACATATGCACTTTGGTTTCTCCAACCCGACTGTGTTGGTCAGCCGGATTGGAGAAACTGCACAGACTCCCATGCAGTGTCTGAGCAGCAGAACAAGCCATCAGACCAATGCTGTAACTGCTCTCGTGCTAAATATAGCATGCGAGCAGCACCAGGACTGCCTAGGGAGCATGTGCTGGTGTCCCAGAGAGTGCTGGCACACCATCTGGAAGGAAGAAGAGGAGCGAGGAGGCCGGTGGGGGACAAGTGGGTTTTTGTGAAATTATTTTTTTATTTTATTGTTTTCCCTTCCTTGTCCCCGTGACCCCATGCCCCTGCCCCCTTGAGACTTGTGGCGGCTTCCACTGTAAATTACTCCATCACACCGGTGATCGATATTCCATCCGCTAAAATCTAAATCAAGCCCTCAGTGGTGCAATCTGCATATAACAAGGGTTTAAGTGAAGATACAATCTGTAGTACCAAACAACTGTACAGTGTTTGTTGTGTTGACCACAGTGGAAAGGTAGGAATGTGGAATTAGGGTGAGGAGAGAATTTTTTTATTTTAAAGCATCTGTTCAGGACTTTTCTTTTAGTATTAAAAGTGGTATTACTGATATCAGTGTCCTCTGAGAGTGGAGTATGAATTTATGAATTATCAGAATGATTATTGGATGTCGAGTTGTCTTCTTTTTCCTTTATTTGAACATTGGAACGTTGGCAGCTCCACTGAAAACAATGGAGTGATGCGGGCTTTTACTGGCCGGTAAAAGCCCGCAGCGCCAACATTCCAATGTTCTCTTTGTTCACAGCAAGAGCTGTGAACAAAGCCTCACGGAGCCCGAGGGGATTTGAATCCCCTCGGGCTTCGTGAGGAATTTGTTTTATTTAATAGAACATTCTGCCCTGAGTGGCAGAATGTTCTAATAGCCTTAGAACCCGCTGCAGCGGGCTCTACCGGCTATGAAAGGCCCTCTCCCTTGTTAAAGACCCTCGCCTTCGGCTCGGACCTTTAACTCGGGAGTGGGCCTTTCATAGCCGGTAGAGCCCGCTACGGCGGGTTCTAAGGCTATATTATGACCCAGTGTTCTGAAAGGGCTGTTTCCATGTTTTTTGAAAAAATTGGGCAAAACTAATCCTTTCACAGCACAATTTTCAAAAGCTTTGTTCAACATCATTTGCTACTATTTTTATATGAATTTCTGAAAAGAAAATCACGCAGTAGTCTAAAACCGCAATATTTCATGCACTTTCCTTCAATACTTGAACAAGCGCATCCTCTTGATGCACACACCTTGCTCAAATGCTAAACTGAACACTTTTTTCAATTACTTCACTCTATTTAATGTATACCACATCACAACCATTGAAGCATTACTGAAGCAGTAATCCATTCACAGCATATCACACGCTATAGTCATGCATTTCACAGAAACCACATACCTGTGCGTTTACTAGGTCTGATAAAACCATTTTGATACCAGACTAATGGCAGCAAATTAGGTTGGAAATGAAATAACAGCAACAAAGCACAGCCCCTTAAATGTTATTCTTAGTTTCACGGGGGAGAGATAAATGAGATGATTTAAAGTTGGGGGCTAATTTGCTCAGAGAACAGAAACCCATGTTTTGAATCACTTTGGTGTCAGAAACTTATCTTTACAGGTCAGAAATCTTCTCAACATATGTTACCACCTAAGGTTTAAATAGACTTCCAACTTTTTAGGAATTAACAACAATCCTCAGGAATATTCAAAAATACCTATGAAAGATGCAGGCTTCGATAAAACACATGCTGCCCTAGATTGTGCACTGGACGGCCAATAGTCAGTAGGAAGAGTTGTAGAAAAGTGCTTTAGCACTTTCCTTTTTTTGTCAAAAAGAATATTGTCTCCCCCTCAAAATATGTGTGTGCTTAGAGAACCTTTTTACCTCAAATACACAGAAATCAGCTTGCAAATATAAGTGCATGTACAAATGGTGTATGGAAAATTGTGATACCCACAAAGTTACAAAATTGTAGTTGGTCACCACTTTCCCAGTGGCTGCAACTCCTTTGGGAAAACTATGGGGTAGATTTACAAGGATTTTGCTCTGCCTTAGCATCATGCTTTTAACGCTAAGATGGCACAAAACAGTCCCCCACCCCACGACATATATACACACTGGCACAATGTCACCTTTTCGCCAGTTTGTAAAGCCTTGAACACATTATAGCCCTCATTACAACCCTTGCGGGCGGGGAGAAGTGGCGGTAATACCGCCAACAGGCCGGCAGAAAAAAGAATGGAATTAAGACCATAGTGGTTACCGCCATGGTCATCTGCCACTTCTCTGGTCTGGAGACTTCGGTCTCCAGCCCGGCGGCTGTCACCAGACCGCCGGCGGTTTCAAGACATTGCATACCGCTGTGGATTTAGTGGGGTTTGGAACTGCCACGAAATCCATGGCGGTAGGCACTATCAGTGCCAGGGAATTCCTTCCCTGGCATTGATAGGGGTCTCCCCCATCCCCCTCCCCCACCCTGAGTCCTCCCCCCACACCCTGACCCCCCTACCACTCCCCAAAGGTGGCATAACCTTCCTCCCCAACTCCCCCAACTTGACACACCCCCCGAAACGCACACATACACTACAACAACACATACCCGCACACATACAAACAGACATCCCAACAGACACACACACACACACACATACTCACAGACATACATGCACACATACACACAGACATACAAACAGACCGACACGCACACATTTTCAAAACACACCACACAACTCCCGCATGCATATACGCACTCACACACCCCCTCTACACACTCACACCCCCATACATGCACACAGCACACAACACCCCCCTCCCCTAACGGACGATCACCTTACCTGTTCCGGTGATCCTTCGGGAGGGAACGGGATCCATGGGGGCTGCTCCGTCGCCAGCTCCCCTTCACCAGAACACCGCCACACCGAATCATGGGACGTGATTCGGTAGGCGGTGTTCTGATGACGGAGCGGTGGAGGTGGAGCAGCCGCCACTTCCCCGCTGACCGCCAATATGGCTGCTGGTGGCTCTCCATCCAAAAAAGGGCGGAGGGCTGCCAGCAGTCATAATTCGCTGTGCGGAAAACCGCCTGCACTGGCGGTCTTCAGCACGGCGGTACCTCAGCGGTCTTCAGAAAAGACCGCCGAGGTTATAATGAGGGCATATATCTGCGCCAGGTATAATGTATACAAGGTAGGCATTCCCCTGTTAAAAGCCCCGCAGAAATGGCGCAGAGAAATCTTGTAGATCTTGCTGCACCAGCATAGCGTAATTTGTTTAACAGCTGCTCGGGGCAGGCGATAAAGGTGATGCTGTGCTGTTGTCTATGGGGCCCGCTTAACATTGCTGGACTAGCGTAAATATTTTGACGCTGCTGTGGAATCTTTGTGACATGAGCACTGTATTGTAAATACAGCACTACGATGACGTTGTTGGGAGGGCACATGGGGGGGCGCAAGAAAACTGGTGCATCGATCATGGTGCACCAGTTTCTTGTAAATGAACCCCTATGTTGCCAGCAGTAAGTTATGACTGTGGGCTTCCCACCACTGTGGCGGATTTGCATGGAAGTACATTCCATCAGTGGACGTTAATGTGGACAGACCTGCCAATAATCATTATTCTGCCAATAAGGATCTTGGCGTTATGCATGTGGATGCCATTTTGTAAGGGTGAGTGTAACTCAAGTAATTTTCTGTAGCATAATTCCACAGTAATACAGCAAAATTATGCACGATTATGCAGAATTACAAGAAAAGCATAACCCAGCATTAACACAAGATGCAAGCTCTTGTCCAAGGTGGACCAGAGGGTGCATTTTAAAATAGTACTAAATGCAACAGAACACAACAGCAGCAGCCACCTGCTACTCACACTCTCTACGTTTGTGCTCATACAGTAGAAATGTTTGTGCCATGTTACTCATAATTACGAGAACAGGCGTGATTACATAATTTTCAGTAACTGTTAAAAGAGTAACAAGAAATTACTCCAATTACTCTGGCATAATTAAAGTTTAACCAAAGCCTAATTTTCTGACTGTTGACTCGAGCCTCTAATAAATTTAATGAATGAGGTTCATTGCATATTGAGTCATTCCTTCATCTTTTTATTATCCAATTCTGTTATTCAATTGATGTGGAAAACACAACTAAATTGCATTGGTTACGATCAATATAAAAGAAAACAATGGCTTATGCTAGGCAAGGGAATTGACTTTAAAGCACTGACATAAACTTTTATCGTCGTTTTCTAACACTGCTAGTAGTCCCTATGCTGATGTGATTTTATGTTTAACTAAACAGCCCTTGACTTACAGCCATAGAGCGAGGCATCCTCTTGGCACAGATACCCTACTCTGCACCTCGTTCAGTGAGAGATTTTCATTATCCATTTATCATGATCAATTCTTGGAAGGGTGACAGGCTAGAAACAAAACTCCCTAGACAAGTCGTCAGCACAGACATGCTTGAGAACCTCAATGACAGTGGGGCTCAGAGCAGAAAATTAAAAAGCCAGTGGAAGAGATATGTCTGCTGAAAGCCACATTGGAAAAATGCAAAGCATGAATACAAGACAATGTGAGGCTGTTAGCAATGCACTTAAGGAATAATGTGCTGGAGCCTAATGCTTGCTTTCCCTGTAAAGCAATCAGTTGCAGATTGTTGCTCTTGTTAGCAGTTATTTTTTACTGAAATAGTTAGATGAAACAAGGTGACTCGCACATTACATTTTTGCTTGTCCATGCAGAAGCAATCTATTCAGAACATTTGTTTCTAAACGCATACCGGGCAAAAATATAAATCACAGATCTGTGAAAAATGTAATTGGAAACAAATGAAAGATTACATTGTGTCAAACTGTAATAGCCACGTTTCTGCATATGGTAGTGTGATGAAAACAAAGGGGAAGATTGTTCAAGGCTTTGTGTTGGTGCAAAAGCATTAAATGTGATGCAAACCGGTACAAACTCTTGATAAAGTGTGTACTTTTCAATGCAAAACTTGTTTTTGCACCAAATAGTTTCCAAAAAGCACTTTGTGTTGTCTTAGGTTACTTTATGTCAAGAGGGAATCGCATCAGTGGTATATGGGCTTTCCAATGCAACTACTAATGGATTTTGACACAGAGCCTTATCAACTACCAATAGTAGACAGGGCTTTGTTCAAACCCTCATTGAAGGCAATAAAAAGGGACCATATTTATGTCTCTCCTAACGTTTCCAACATTGCAAGTTTGTTGTACATTATATCAAACATCCAAAGTTGGAAAACTTTTAAGGTTAGCCTAAGCACATGATTTTGTACTGGAGGTGTACTCTTCCAATACAAAACCTAGATATAATGCACACGCCCTTGCGCTATGGTGCAAGAATATGTGCATGGCGAAAGGCAGACTCAAAGATAGCCAGCTCAGCGAGGGATAGAAAAGCACCATGTCTCTGTAGATATGGCACCCTCCTACTCTCTTCCTCTAATGCAATGCAACGCAGCGATTTTGATTGATGCACTGCATTGATTGACATATTTATAAATCTGCCCCAAAGAATGAAGTCAGGTCCCAGATGCCTCCATACAAATTGACCTATTGTAGAGGACATAGAGATGGAAATACATTGGTATAGGAAAATTCCCTTTTAGCGTAGTCACCGCCCAACTTTTTTTTTCTTACTGGTGTACGGACTCTAAACACTGGGGTTCTGCTGTCCAGTACCCAGTTTATGCATTCTGACCCTTACAAACATGAAGAATTGACTAATCCCTGATTGCCATATCTAACTCACCTATGAGTCCCTAGTATATGGTAGTTTGTGTATCCAGTGCCAGCAAGTTAAATGTCGCTATCGGACCCCTGCAGCTTATGTGCCATCACTAAAGTTTAGTGACCAGGGAAAGCATGTTGTCAGGCCTCAGCTTGCAGTCTGATTTGTGGTGTTTTAAAACTCCAATTTGACCCCAGCTTTAAACCTTTTTTTCTAATTTCTGTAAGTCACCCCTAAGGTAGGCCGTAAACGCCCAAGGGCACAGTGCATGATATATAAAAAAGTAGAATGTGTTTTTACATTTTATATGTTCTGGTATTGAACACTCTTCACAGTCGGTTTTCACTATGACAAGAATTGCTGTCCCATAGAAAAGCACTAGATTACATTATAATACATTATAAAGCATAATGTCAGTTTCAGAATAGCTAGAACCATTGTTTAAGAACTCAAATTAATAGACATTTAAATTCAAATCTGATGGTCAAATCGAACACCTTATAATGCATCACACCAGTTTGTGAATAGCTAGAACCATGGTTCAAGGACTAAAATTAATAGGAATTTAAAATCTAATCTGGTTGGTAAATCAGAGTTCAAATTGCCATTTTTAAAATGCCACTTTAGAAAGTTAATCCCATCCTGCTTGGAGAGGTGAATGGTTCACAGGAAAAGGAATAAATGGGCCTTGGCTGGGAGGGGATATGACCTTATCCTGACAGGACGTCCTGGGGGATGTGTCCACCAACTATGAAAGCTTCTTAGGGACATACCCTGTCACAGGCAGATGTAATTCACAACTGCCATTGCCCAACTACCCAGACTGGCACCAATTCCAGTTTGGGTAAAACAGGTTCCAGAACTAGTTTGCTGGGGGAGTTTCTCATTATCCTAGCCACACCTCAAGGGCATGCACAGAGCCCTAACCATGGAAAGAAAGATGCTGTCATTTTGGATTTTGCCAGAGCAGAGCAGAGCACTGTGGTATATTTAAGGACCATACTTCCAGGATGTGATGTCAAAATGGCTATTGTTGCCCCTGATAACTTTTTCCCTATTGGACAGGGAGTTTCCTCCATCCAAAAGCTAGAGCCTGGCATAAAAGTGGCACCCTTTTCCTTTCTTAAGAACCCTTCTGGACCTGAGGAAGACACAAAAAGCACTGCACTTGGATTTCAGAAAGAGGACTGCACTTACTGTAACCTGTGGGGAGAGACTGCAAGCACTGGACCTGCTCCCACTTGATTCCAGGACTCCAATGGCTAGTTGGCTAGCCTACTGTTAAGCTACTGTGACACAAAAGCTGCACAAAGTCCACCTTCCTAAAGAGCACAGCAGATCAGTTCCAACTGGTCTTCCTTTGGACCCTGCTGGTGGAGTCCTGTAGTGTGAGTCCTGACCCACAGGTCCTAAGACAGTTAAATACAGGCCAGAGTGTACTCCTTCTGCCTAACCCAAAAAGTTTTAACTTAGAAACATTTAAAAAGAATTTGCCAAAATAACCAGCAGCTACTACTGGACTGCAACTGAGCCACAGCTGATTATATCGCACTCCCGATCAGACACAACATGCTGCTTTGCCCCACTGAAAGAATCCTGACTTCAAAAACATTTTGAAGTCCAAAGGTAGAAACCTTCACTGAGCAAAGGGGGCAAAAGTATCTGGCTGGTGAGGGTCATCCTTGGGCATAAAATGAAATGTTCTCCCATCTGGAGATTTCCCACCAAACATCAACAGCCTCACTGGGGCTATCGGTCTAGTGGAACCCATCTGGGCTACACCCTGCTGCCTTGCCCCACTGAGGATTTCCAACTTTCATTCCAGAGACTTGAGGACTGATTACTGACAGCTGATGTTTGTGGCTTGGTGTTAATTTGTTCATTAAATGTTTTTAAAAATGTGAGTGACATTTGTATTGTGCTGTGTTTCCTACTTTTTAATTGTTTCTGTACTGAAGCATGCTTTACACATTTCTCCTAAATTAAGCCCATCTGCTCTGTGCTACAGCTACCTAGGATGAGTAGATATTTCAGTTATTGAGACCTAACTGGATCAGTGCCAATATTTCTAGAAGAGGACTACTGTCCCACAACTGGATTTCTGACGAAGTACCAAAAACAGAGGAAAACCTGCCACTGACATTTTCTCCAGATTTAGAAATTCCTTCAGAAATCTGTGGATTTTCCATTAACATACAACTCTACGCTAAGACCAGGACATACCACTATGGAATAAAAACCTTGAAAACCCATCATCAATGTCCAAAACACTTTGGTATGTGGTATGTGGTGTTAAGTGTTAAATAATTTACTGTGCGCACACTATAAACTGCAATAATAACATCAACAGGGGCAGGGAGTGGGGTCAGAACTGGTTTATAAAGGTAACTGATTTCAAAGGCTAGTAGACTATGGGTCTGATTTAGAACTTGGTGGTGGGTTGCTTCATCACAACGGTGATGGATGTCCGGTCCACCGAAATCAATGGGATTTAGATTTCGGTGGATGGGACATTCGTCACGGTTGTGATGGAGTAAACCATCTGCCAAGTTCTAAATCAGGTCCTATATGCTTACATTGGAGTGACCCTAGCTCACAAATATTTGTGTTAATGAAAAGTCGGCTGTTTACTGAGTGTGCAGATGCCATAATGTGTTTGTTGTTGCAGTGGGACCTAAATTTCCACCTCTACTTTGTACATTAACAAGCAATGGTGGATAGCTGTTTGCCAGTATAAATGGTGTTATAGATGGTAATCTGGACTAAGCTATGATGTAAATATACAGTAGGTTGTTGGGAATGATCCGGTGGCTGGTGGTACATCTTAAACAAGGATATGTTTTATGTGACCTTTGAATATCCCTGCATGCCATGACTGTAGGCAAGGTGCCCTCAGTGTACAAACAAGCTTTGAAGATTCTGTGACAGTTACTGGTGAGGTGAGTGACTTTTAGGAGGCATACGTCACCAGCTCTTATATTGCAGATGGTTGACATAATGCAGTGGGTAAACCAGGCTAAAGTATTTTAAGGTGGGCCCCCAATTTTTCAATACTTGAGAGGTAGAACATGTTTGTGATAAAAAGCTTAGTTTATTTTTTAGCTTGGTTATTAATTTCTTATCAGTGATGTTCGACCAATGTGTTTTAAGTAGCACAAACTTTCCTGATCCAGAGATTGGGATTGGCAGGAATACCAGCACCAACACATTGAGGGTTTGGTGGACAGCAATGTCCCCTGTATAATATTGTGAGCATGTACTGTTGGGCGAGTTACTCAAAGAGCACTTCTTTGATGTTTCTGGGCCTTTTTCTTGGCTTCAGTCTACACAACCATCATGCCAACTATAAAACAATGCCCAAACCAACTTGGAGAATCACACCAGCTGCTCCCTCCTTTCAAAGAGAATGGCTACTGTCAGTTTGCCAGGCTGCATTGTACTCACAGGAGTGGCAGCAATATTTTTTTTTAACAGTACAGACCGCTTTACCTATGACTTTTACCAAGAGAATCATATACTGGCGCCTCTGCTTTTAATTCTCAGTCATTTGCAGCAGAGCCACCATTCACTGCATTCAAGTGTGTGTGGTGGTAGCTTTTGTGTATCCATGGTTTGGGTATAGCAAGAAGTGCTAGGAGTGTTAATGTGTCATGATAAACTGAGGACACAGTGGAATATATTATGGATTTCCACTATGAGGATGGTTTACAAATGGAGGATGCACATAGCCTCCAGAGAAGCACTCTATATTGCCAGTTTACTTCAGTACACTCCTAAAGCCTTTGCTAGCAGCCAGCATCCTATGTATGAGTGAAAAAGAGACAGCAAGACCCCTAAAAGTGTAGAATTAACCTTTGCCCCTGTCCTGCTTTAAGTTTCCTCAAAGGTGTTTACACTAACAATTTTTGCCTAGGTTTTGCTTTTTCCTGAGATGGAAACTCCTTTTCCCGTCCTTCTTCCTGGTAACACTTACATAGAAAGACTGTGGCTGTCCTGGTTGGAGAGGAATACACAAAATGTTAAATTTTTTCCAAATCAATTACAGAGCTGTTTCTGGAGAATCCACAAACTCTTTCTGCAACTATGCTATAAGAAGAGGAATGAAACCCCAAGTCAGGGTTCCAGGAGCTGATCAGTTCACAAGCAACATCCCACAGAACTGATCAAGTACTATGAGAAATAGGAGATTGGTAATGCACAGACTTATAGTAACTAAGACTCTGGTGCCCCTGTTGGCTAACCACATGATCCTGGCTTCCCCTAACAAGGTTTTAGGAGCAACACAACCATCTTTCCCAGTCCAGGAGTGTTCAAGGTGTTATCTGCAACCGCATGCTTCCCACTTTGTGAGACATTAAGGCCCTCATTACAACTCTGGCGATCAGTTACAAAGCGGCGGGAATACCGCCTACAGGACGGCTGTAACCAAAATGGAATTATGACCACGGCAGAAACCGCTCAGACAGACAGCCACTTTAACATACCGACCGCCACGGCGGAATCAACAAGCACCACAGCGGCACCCGCCAATCGCCAGGCGGAAGACAATGTACCGCCCACTCTATTAAGACAGTCCAATCTGCCACCTTTTCTGGGGCGGTACCAACAACATCAAAAGCTAGGCGGAAACACTGCACAGAAGGGAAACGACTCACCTGTGCAGACTCAGGGAACAACCACGACGCCATGGAGCCCAAGCTGCAAAAATTTCCAATGCTCTTCTACCTTCTGCTGCATTATGAACATCAATGCCGGCGAAGATGACCACGGTGAGTACTGCCGCCTAGCACACAAGGGATGGGGGAGGAAAAAGAGAGTGACACACACACGCAACACCCCCACCCCCAACACCATACACACAACCAGAAGCAGTAACATTACACATGCACCCCGTACTCCTCAGAAATAATGCAAGGACAAAACAATTTGAAGAAAGTGAGTGTAATACGACAAAATACTATGAATAAGTGCATCAAAATACAAACGTATTTACATATTTACAAATGTAGGGATACTGCCCAGTCCTCAATATCCGTGGGCCACAGGGCCACAACACATAGGCCAAGGCCCCACCTCACTCCTGCAACAACATGGAGAGAACACTGCAGGGGCATCAGGTTGAAAATACACAGGCACCTCAGGGGGACAGGGAATGGAGAGGCACCTCAGCCAGAAGATGGTACAACACCACTGGTCCTGGAGGGGGCAACATGCCCTGTGCACTGTCCTGGGGAGTGCAAGACCACAGTCTCTCAAGTGGGTGGTTTGCCCACTGCTTGGTCCTGGGGAGTGCAAGGCCACAGTCTCTCAAGTGCGTGGTTTGCCCACTGCTTGGTCCTGGGGAGTGCAAGGCCACAGTCTCTCAAGTGGGTGGTTTGCCCACTACTTGGTCCTGGGGAGAGCAAGGCCACAGTGTCTCAAATGGGTGGTGTGCCCACAGCTTGGTCCTGGGGAGTGCAAGGCCACAGTCTCTCAAGTCCACTGGTTATGGAGGGGGCCTTGTGCCCAGTGAGCTTCATCCTGGATAGGATAGGTGAGTGGATGGCTTCTTCTCTTCCACTGGTTCTGGAGGAGACATTCTGCCCAGTGAGCTTCATCCTGGGAAGGATGTGGTGAGTGGTTGGTTTCTTCCACTGGTTCTAGAGGGGGCATTGTGGCCAGTGAGCTTTATCCTGGGAAGGATGGGGTGAGTGGATGGCTTCTTCCATTGGTTCTGGAGGGGGCATTGTGCCCAGTGATGCAGATCTTGGGGAGTGCAAGGTCACAGTCTCTCACCTGGGTGTCATACCCACAGGATTTGCAGGGCCCAGGCTGCACAACAGCCCATACATGCAGGACTACACATTGTCCACCGACGGTGACGGCTGCTCAGTAGTGGCAGTGGTGGTGCTGGTATCAGTGCTGGCAGTGGTGGGTGGAGGCTCCAGCCCTTCTCCTGCAGCTTTGAACGGCTGCCCACTGGGGCTGCTGCTGCTGGCAGTGGTGCTGGTGGCGGTGCTGGCAGTGGTGGGGGGAGGCTCCAGCCCTTCCCCTGCAGCCTCAGACGGCTGCCCACTGGGGCTGCTGCTGCTGACAGTGGTGCTGGCAGAAGTGCTGGCAGTTGGAGGGGGAGGATCCAGCCCTTCCCTTGCAGCCTCGGGTGGCTGCCCACTGGGGCTGCTGCTGCTGGCAGTGGTGCTGGCAGCGGTGCTGGTGGCAGTGCTGGTGGCGGTGCTGGCAGTGGTAGGGGAAGGATCCAGCCCTTCCCTTGCAGCCTCGGGCGGCTGAACCACCATGGTTGTAGGTGGGGGCTCAGAATGAGTCCCAGCACCATGCCTCCTGTCCTTCCTGCCTTCCTAGCTGTCAACACTACTGTGCCCCTGGACTGAGTGGCTGAGGTGCTCGCCTGGGTTCTGACCTGACGTGAAGGATGGAGGGGAGTGGTAGGGAAGAGGTCAAGGGTAGAGAGGAAAAGCTTCTTAGGGACATTGGGGCGGGAGGAGGGTGAAGGTTTGGGAGTGGAGGAAGAGGAAGTGGTTGTAGGAGGTGTCTGTCTGTGGATTTTGGGTGCAGGTGCATGGGCTGGATGCTGTTGTGAGGTGAATGGCTGTTAGGTGTCTGAGTGCTTGCGTTTGTGTACTTTGGGAGAAGGGGGCACATACACAGTGTGAGAGGACACAGGGGACGTGTGCATGGATGTGGGGGTGGTGACTGCCAGTGAGGGGTGTGTACTGATAGGTGCACTGGTGATGGAGGAAGTGGATGAGGATGTAGTGCATGCAGGTGTGAGTGTAGGCGCTACTGGGAGAGAGGTGGATGACGAGGAGGAGGGGGACACTGTGGAGGCAGTGGATGTTGGTATGTCTGTATCTGGATGGTGTTTGTGTGGGTGCCTGTGGGATAATGTGTGGTGTTTGTGTTTGCCTGAACCACTCCTGTGTGTTGTCCTGGGTGCATGCTGGTCTGCCTGTGTGCTTGGGATAGGTTGGGGTTAAGGGGAATGGGATTGGGTAGAGGAAGTTGGAGGGGGGAGGCTAGAAACAGGGACAATAGCTGCCATCAAGGAGGAGGCCAGGGCCTGGATTAATCTCTGTTGGCCCGCCATGCCAGAGTGAATGCCTTCCAGGAATGCATTTGTTTGTTGGAAATGGGCTGCCAGACCCTGGATAGCATTCACAATGGTTGACTGCCCAACAGAGATGGATCGCAGGAGGTCAATAGCCTCCTCACTCAGGGCAGCAGGGCTAACTGGGGCAGGACATGAGGTGCATGGGGCGAAGGAGATGCCCACCCTCCTGGGTGAGCGGGCATGGGAAACATGCTGAGGGGCTGCTGGGAGGGCGGTGCTGGTACGGTGGTGGCAGCTGTACCTGTAGTTGGGGTGGACACAGAGGTGTTTGCCACCACCAGGGAGCTTCCATCTGAGGAAGTATCACTGTAAGAACTGTCCCCTCCAGTCTCTGCAGTGGTGGTCCCCTCGCCCTCCATCCCACTGGTGCCCTCACCGTTGGGGGGATTCGGCCTCCTTGGCCCTGCGGGATGCAGCTCTCCCTGTCGCCGGTGCCTCTGCTCCTTTGCCAGATGATGCTAATGCACATAAGGAAAGGGTGACAAAATGAAAAGGGGGGCGAGAGAAAGGATACACTTGGTCAGTGGTGCCAACAACACCACCATTGGCGTAAATGTCACACACACACAGGGAACAGCCCTACGCACTAGGCAATGCATGAACAGTCACAATGCTAGTCACCAGCCCATAGACAGGGATACCTAACACTAATTGCAGCATATCTGAGACCCACAGACCCCTGCCCAGTGGATGCCTAATAGCTTGGTTGGAGAAGGTTCACATCAGACCCCGCCCAACATGGGACCTACCCTGCAATGTCCGGCCTGGCCTAGGGGCACCAACAGGCCTGCAACCCCCACCCGGATGCTACCACACCATGCGCAAGTAGTAAATTGGGGTACTGTACTAACCCCCTTGTGGCTGCTGTGATGCCCCAAGCGCCGATCCAGCTCCGGATAGGCCACCGCCAGTATGCGGGCCATCAGAGGGGTCAGGGTTCGACGGGCACCCCTTCCTCGTTGGGAAGCCATTCCCAGCTGGGCCTCCACAGTCTTCCGTGCCCAGCATCTCAGGTCCTCCCACCGTTTCCAACAGTGGGTGCTCCGCCTGGTGTAGACCCACAGGGTCAGCACATCCTTGGCGATGGCACGCCATATACCCTTTTTTTGATGGCCGCTGACGTGCAGAGAAATACACATAGGAAAAGGTATTAGTCAGACCGTCCTGCCTGTTACACTCACGGACCACCATAGCCCTCACATCCCCTTACGCACAGAAATGGCCCACCATACATGCAGCATGCTGCTCAGGGACCTTACACCAACCCCCCCCCTCACACGAGGCCCTCAAACACAGAACTCCATGCATTCATGCCCCATGCAGCGTGCTCACAGTGTACTCACCTGTTGGTCTGGAGGCCCATACAGCATTCGGTACTGAGGTAGGACCCCATCCACCAGTCTCTCCAACTCCACAGCAGTGAAGGCAGGGGCCCTTTCCCCAGTGACATGAGCCATGGTCAGCTCCAGCCACAGGTCATAGCAGCACTTGCAGTGTAGGTCCTCTCCTGTTGAAGGTCAGGTAGCAAGTGTGTGAACAGATAGAAAATGACGGTTACGTCCACGGCAGTGCGTACCGTCACCGCCGGCACACATCACCATTGGCCACTGTACCCCATAGGGCCCAATGATAACCAATGAGGAGTTGCACAGCGGTTCTTGACTGCCTCCCCAACGGCACACAGCGTCAGCAGAATTACCTCATTTCCACCTGTCCCTCCATACAGGACAGGCAGGTACCATTTCGGGGGGGGCAGGCCATGGCACCTAACTGCGTCACAGTACACATAGGTACCATTTGGGCCTATGCAACAATATACTGTTAGAGTCACAACGTGAAATGAAGTGTAGTGTTTGAAAATATGGAATACTGACCAGCTGCTCACTGTTTTGCCCCCTAGATTGCAACCGCTGCGGATGAATAGGAGATGGAGACATCCCCCCGTGTACAGGCCCCTGGAGGACTTGGCAACAGTGGAGCACAGGCACATTATCCTTACCTATAGACTGGACAGGGTCACAATCACAGAGCTGTGTGCCCAATTAGAGCCTGACCTGATATCTGCTATCCGTCACCTCACCGGTATTCCCCTCTCTTGTGCAAGTTCTATCTGTGCTCCATTTCCTGGCAACTGGCAGCTTCCTAGTGGCACTGGGCTTGGCAGCAGGAATGTCTCAGCCAATGTTCTCAATAGTGCTGACCAGAGTGTTGTCTGCCCTGATTAAACACATGCGCAGCAACATTGTTTTCCCCCAGGTGGAAGATTTGTCCACAGTGAAAGTTGATTTCTATGCAATGGGACATATCTCCAACATTACTGGGGCAATTGATGGTAAACATATTGCCTTTGTCCCCCCACCCCCTTGGAGAAATAAACAGGTGTTCAGAAATTGAAAGAGCTTTCATTCCATAAATGTGCAGATAGTGTGCCTGGCGGACCAGTACATCTCCCATGTCAATGCTAAGTATCCAGGGCCGGTGCATGATTATCCTGAGGAATAGCAGCATCCCAAATGTGATGGCTCAACTCCAGAGGCACCAAGTGTGGCTAATAGGAGAGCCCTGGTTCACACCCAGTGGATGTTGGTGTATGGGTATGGTGTGGGCCCTAAGGGTTAGTGTGTGTCTAACAGTTGACCCTAAATATTTGCAGGTGACTCTGGTTACCCCAACCTCCCATGGCTACTGACCCCTGTGAGGAATCCCAGGACAAGGGCAGAGAAACGTTGCAATGAGGCACATGGGCGAACAAGAAGAATCATAGAGAGGACCTTCGGCCTCCTGAAGGCCAGATTTCGGAGCCTCCAGGTGGATCCCTGTACTACTCACCCAAGAAGGTCTGCCAGATCAACGTGGCATGCTGTATGTTGCACAACCTTGCCTTACGTCGCCAGGTGCCTTTTCTGCAGGAGCATGAGGCTGGAGATGGGCGTGTGGCAGCAGTGGGCCCTGTGGACAGTGAAGATCAGGAAGCAGAAAATGAGGATGAGGACAACAGAAGCGCAATAATACGACAATACTTCCAATGACACACAGGTAAGACACTGTAAATTCATTTTTCATTGACAGTTTTGTGTTTGACATTGTCACTGGCAGGCTGATTTTCCCACTGCTATGGCCACTCACTGTACCCTTTGGCATCTCTATTTGCAGATATTGGTGCCCCACTATCACTCCTTGTGTGTTGACTGCAGCCAACTACAGGTCTTTCCTATGTATACATTAATGTACAGTTGTATTGCAGTGTTTAAAGCTTGTTAAATGAATACATAGTTAAATCATTTGACAGACTCCATACTAGCATTTTTTAAATGGGGTTTATTTCAGTGGTAATTAGTTGAGGGGGATGTGCAATGGGCTGGGAGTGATGATGGAGGAAAGTCCAGGATAGAGTCCAGTCTATTTGTATCACAGGTGCTGTGTCCAAGGGGACATAGGAAGGGGAGCAATGGCAGTACAAGGTGGACAGGGTGACAGAGTGGGACACAAGGGTGACAATCAGGAGAGTCTTATTTCCTGGTGGGGGGTCTTGGCAATAGTGTATGGCTTCTGCCTGGATCGCAGGGACCGTTTGTGTGGTGGTTCTCCTTCTGCAGGGGTAGGGTTGCTGGTGGCCTGTTGATCCTGTGGCGGGGCCTCCTGTCGATTAGCTGCAGCGGAGGTGGAGGGCTGTTCATCGGTGTGGCTAGTGGGAGGGGCCTGCTGTTGTGCCACTGCCCCCCTCATAGTGTTGCCCATGTCTGCCAGCACCCCTGCAATGGAGACCAGGGTGGTGTTGGTGTCCTTCAAGTCCTGCCTGATCCCTAGGTACTGTCCCTCCTGCAGCAGCTGGTTCTCCAGCATCTTGTTCAGTATCTAACCCATCATCTCCTGGGAATGGTGGTATGCTTCTAGGATCTTGGTGAGTGCCTCCTGGAGAGTCGGTTCCCTGGGCCTGTCCTCCCACTTTCGCACAGCAGTCCTCCCAGCTTTCCTGTTGTCCTGTGTTGTCCTGTGCCTCTGTCCCCTGAACTGTGTGTCCACTGCCACTAACCCCACCTGGTCCCTGATTGTCCTGTGTTTGTGGGGTGGCCTGGGGGTCCCTGTAGTGGAGGACACACTGCTGATTGATGTGTCCTGGGGACAGATGTATGGGCCTGCTGTGTGGGTATTGTTGTGGTGTTTACTGAGGGGGAGGTTCTGTGTTGGTATAGGACTGTGCCAGGGTTATCGACTGTCTGAAGATCCCTGATGTGACAGGTTGGTCATCCAGATCCAGGCATCCAGAGCTGCTGTCATCACTGTGGACCTCTTCTGAGGGGGGGACTGGATGTTGCTGGCACCTCCTTTCCAGTGAAGTTTGCTGGGGGACCTGTGGGGATGTAAATTGTTTCTGCGTGTGACATCTTGTGCATGGGTGTGTTGCCCTCTATGGTTGTTTTTGCCCTGGCAGCTTTGCCTTGTGTGAGTTGTTATTTGGTGGGCTAGCTGTTTCCCTCTGGTGTGCATGCTTTAGTGATAGGCGTCCATGCAGGTCTGTGATGGGTGTCCATGCATTGGTTTTGCATGCGGGGCTTGGTATTGGGAGGGGTGGGTTGTGATGGTCGGGTATGTGTGAGGTGGTGGAGTGATGGGAGTGAGGGTAAAGGTGGGGGTATGTGATGGCATGCAGATAGGGGGATGAAAGTAGTAAAGAGTTGACTTACCAGAGTCCAGTCCTCCTGCTACTCCTGCCAGGCCCTAAGGATGCATGATTGCCAAGACTTGCTCCTCCAATGTTGTTAGTTGTGGGGGAGGAGGTGGGGGTCCACCAACAGTCCTCTGTACAGCTAGTTGGTGTCTTGCTGCCACGGAACGCACCTTCCTCGTAGGTCGTTCCACCTCTTCCTGATGTCATCCCTTGTTCTGGGTTGCTGTCCCACGGCGTTGATCCTGTCCACGATTCTCCGCCATAGCTCCATCTTCCTAGCAGTGGATGTTTGCTGCACCTGTGATCCGAATAGCTGTGGTTCTACCCGGATGATTTCCTCCACCATGACCATTAGCTCCTCCTCTGAGAACCTGGAGTGTCATTGTGGTGCCATGGGTGTAGTGTGAGCGGTGTGTGTGAGGGTGTGTAGGGTGATGATTTGGAGTGTGTGATGTAAGGTGCGTGGATGGTGTATAGGTGATGGTGGTGTGTGGCTGTGGTCTTGTCTGTGGTCTTGTCTGTGGTCTTGCTATCTTTCTTGTGGCACTTGCTTGTAGTCGTAAAGGATTGTGGGTAATGTGGATGTGTGTTTTATATTGGTGAGGGTGTGGTGTGTGAATGTGTGTCAGGTGTGTGTAGTTTGAATTGTCCAATGTGGTGTTGTTTTGTATGTGTGTGTGTATTTTGAGCGCAGTGGTATGTACCGCCATTGAATGTCCGTCGTGGTGATTTGTGGGTCATAATGTTGTAGGCATAGTTCTGTTGGCGTAACGGTGTGGGTTTTGCTACTGCCAGTTTATTAATGACCTTTGGGCTGGCGGACTTGTGTGTGTGGCTGTATAGTGACGGATTGCTATGTGTGCGTCATAATATGGGTAGAGGAAATCCACTGCAGCAGCGGTATGTTGGCGGCAGTCGGCATGGCGGTAAACGGTACTTACTGCCAATGTCATAATGAGGGCCTAAGTTAGGAATCTCTGATCCCACATCTCCTGCCTGAGTAAGGCTTGGACGGTTCACCTTTTCAAGAGTTATTCTCATTTCTTCTGTAGCTGCAATAGCCCTCAGATGGAAACACTCCATAATAGCCAATCTGTGATACCATTACTTTTGAAGTTATTAAAAGACGTTGCCTGTCTAAAATCGTTTACAGTGACATGTAGTAAATGTATTGTTTGTTGCTGGATCATGGATTTTAGTAGTTTTTCATTTCTTCTTGCTCTTTCGTCTTCTTCTTCTTCACAGGCCTCCTTCTCATTCTCATGCATGTATTGAGAATGGACTGAATGTGACCGGAATGTGTGCAATTTGTAACTGTCACCGATATTACCACCACCAATATCATTACTGCTGCCATCAATCCCATAACCAATGCTACCACCACCCTCAATATCATTGATACCGCCATCGAAACCACCACCAATGCCAGCACCACTAAGACAACCAGCAATGACACCAGCACCTATTCCACACCACCAACAAAACCAATGCCACAATCACCGACAACCTACAACAGCAATACACAACTGCACCAATGCCATATCACCACCAATATCAAGTCAACCAATACCACTATTGCTAGTACTGCACCACCAACAATACCCCCCCATATCAGTACCACCACCAATACCACAGAACCACCAGTACCAATTTCACCAATACAAAATCTATACTACCAATTCTACAACCACCAATGTCACACCCCCACAACCAATATCACACCTCCACCACCAATCACACTATTATTGCTACCCCCACCAAAAATATCCACCATCCCCGCTATCATAACTACCACTACCATCACTGCTTCCAAACATTCGCAAAGCCATTAGGTCTTGCTTTAATATGCCATTGAATCTAACTAATTTGTGGAAGTCACATTAAAGCCAGAATTATTGACCTGGCTAGTCCTTGCTATGTTGTGGGGCATATTTAAGAAAAGTGGCACTGCACGCAGTGCGGAGTCACTTTTCTTGTGCCCAAAGCACCGCCCTAAAGCCACCATGTGTGCGCCGTACTTAAAATACAGCCACCATGGCGGTAGTTAGGGGACTAGCGTCAACATTTTTGATCCTAGTCCTGCGCTTTGCAGGATTAGTGTACAAAATGTTAACGCTAATCCTGCTAAGCATCCAGCGGCCCACTGTAACCAATGGAAGCCTTCTTTTAATGCCTGCCCACAGCAGGTGTTAAAAGTGGCGAAAAAAATGGCGCAAGGAAATCTCTTCGATTTCCATGCACCAATTTTTTGCCTCCCCGACGGGGGACCTCCTCCCCCTTTGCATACATTATGCTGATGCAGGCATAATGTAGCGCAAAGGGTTACCAAGTGATGCAATGCATGCATTGCGCCACTTTGTAAATATGGTGCAACATTTTTGGCCTTTTAACGCCACATTAGTGTAAACAAATTACGCTAATGTGGCGTTTGAATAGCGCTAGGGGCTCCTAAGTATGCCCCTATGTGTCTGGAGAGAGCTTGATATTTTAATAAAGCAAAGCAGTTAGAGGCAAGGAGTCTTCATTCGTCATCAAATGATTTTATTGATTATTCATCTATTTTCTACACTTCACAGTGCTAAGTGGAATTACAATCAGAGTCACTGGAATTAAGTGACAGGAAAGGATCAAATTATGTGGCAGAGTTTTCAAACATATGCAGCAAGAACAGGACATTTCTGTGGTTTAATGCAGCACATTGTGTGACAGAATAAATTAATTGTTTTGTTATTTTGACCCATGTTAACACTCTTGTTGCAAATGTTTCATCACATTAATACCACTTTAAAACTCAAATACAGCAAAAAGCTGCTTAAAGGTGACCAGTCAAACTTTGGGAAGGGCCTTCCATTGCATGGCAAAACATGTCTATGTATTTTTAGTAACTTTTGATCTGTTTGAGGTCGAAACTTTGGGGGTAAAACCAGCAAATTATACAATATATGATGGATCAAAGGGCAAACCGCAGCAAAACCATAATAATGTGAAAAAGGGCTTGAACACAGAATCATATAATTACACTAGGCCCTGATTATAATGCATAAAACAATTAATGAAGACTGTAAGAAATGTGTTTTTTTGGTTGAGGGGGATGGAAGCCCCACTCAAGCAACAAACACAATCCTTGTCAGTGTGAACCATAAAAAGTCACAAAATTAACCTGTGCTCAACCCTCTGGTAGCTTGGCACAAAAGTAGTCAGGCATAATTTAGAGGCAATCTGTAAAGTATTTATGCCACACACAAAGAGTAATAAGTGAAAACACAACACAAGAAAACTCCCAAACCAATTTAGAAAAACAGAATGCATTTCAATAAATAGGATAATACTAGCGCAACACAAATTCAATATGTAGAACCAGAGATAAACAATTCAAACCTTTTTACCTAAAATTAGCACCTAAAAGCATAAAGTGACACTTTTGGTCATCATTGCGCTAGACAATGGGGAGTCACAAGTTTAGACCGGCTACTAAGGAGCGTGAGTTTTATACAGGCATCAGGTTAGTCCAGCTGAAAAGTAATCTTCTCAAGTCTGGTGCAAACATTTCTGTTCATGTTGAAGGAGGCTGCGAGATGGAGGCTTTCAGCACAAAGAGCAGGTCCAGCATCGCAGATTGTTGTTGTAGCGCAAAAATCCTGTCATCTCTGGAGCTTCTCATTGGCTCTCATTGTGGGCTGACATTGCTGAAGCATGAAGTGCAGGTCCTGCATTGCTGGTTGTTGCAGATGGTCCCTGTCGGCACAAAGAGCAGGTCTCACCAGAGCTATGCATTGGCAGTCATCTTAGACAGCAGAGTTTCAGCATGAACGGGCCTACTCATGGTCATGGCGAGTCCCAAACTTCAGGATGTTCACCTTTTTTTCCTTGGGGTGTCTGCCACTAATGCCAAACAGTGGTCCAGTAGTTAGGTGGTACCTCTAGTAGATCATTCCTCACTCCAGCAAAGGACAACAGCAGGGTTGTCTAGATGCATCTGGTCACATGGGCATTTGCAGGGAGGCCTTTAACAGTTGTTGTGTCCCTGTAGCTCAAACAAGAAGTCAGCCAACTGACACTTGGAGTCAACCTTGGTAGCGTTGGAGCAAGTCAAGCAGGTCCAGGCAGTCCTCCAAGCAGCAGGACAGGCCTCTCACAGCAGGGCAGTATTTCTTCTTAATCTTCCACAGGCCCACAAGTGTTCTGATAAGCAGCTCCAGACGTACAATATTTGTAGCTGGTGACAGTCTTTGGGGTATATTTATACTCCGTCTGCGCCGATTGTGCGTCAAAAGTTTTGACGCACAATCAGCGCAAACGTTGCCCCGTATTTAAACTTTGACGCCCGAGCCCGCGGACGACAAAATTCCGCAGTGTGCGTCAATTTTTGGATGCGGCAACCAGCCTTGCGTTAATTATATGCAAGGTAGGCGTTCCCGTCCAAAAAATGTCTTAAACGGAGCCAAAAAATGACGCACAGCCCGATTTGCGTAAAAAATTAACGCCTGGGTCAGGGCAGGCGTTAAAATGGGGCAAACACACCTTTATTTAATCAGAACACACAGAACAAACAGCAGAGCAGCAGAGTAGCAACAGGGAGCCATGGAGGTGATTCTAATCCAGCGTGCACGCAGACGCAGAGCCCAGCAGCAACAACAGCAGCTACAACAACACCAGCAGGGACCCCAAAGGCAGCGCAGAAGGCAGGAGAGGATATTCTGCCCCAGAACCACCCTTCAGGGCCTCAGGGAACACAACATCATCCAGAGGTACCGGTTGAACTGGCAAGCCATTCAGCAGCTGCTGCGCAACATTGAGCCGCAGTTGGCCCCCACTTTGGTGACACCCGCACCATCCCAACAGAAACCAAGCTGCTTGCCGTACTTCATATGCTGGCAAGTGGCTCTTTCCAAACAACTGGTGCCCTGGTTGGCGGAATATCACAACCATCATTCTCCGCCTTTTTGCCCAAAGTACTGGATGCCATATTTGGACTGACACCCCGCCATATCTGCTTCCCTAACACACTGCAGAAGCAGCAGGAAACAAAACAGGGGTTCTACATCATCAGTGGCTTCCCACACGTCCTTGGTGCAATCGACTGCACACATGTACGCCTTGTGCCACCTGCTGCAACTGAACACCTCTACCGCAACAGGAAGCACACACATTCCATCAACGTGCAGACCATAGTCGATCACCAGGGATTGATCACCAACATCATGGCTAAATATCCTGGGAGTGTCCATGACTCATACATCTTCCGTCACTTCACCATCAATGAACACTTCCAGAATGGACGGTATGCCAATGGACTACTTGTTGGTAAGTACAGAAACCTACTTATATACACACTGCACAGCAACCTTCTAGGACACACAACACATACACCACAATAGGAACACACTGAGGTTGTGACATTGCTAGTCATGTTTCTTAGCTCACCATTTTACCTGTTACACATCGGAAATTACTGTACAGCCTAATGTTAAGACATCAAAGATCACAACGTGTGGAGTGGGTTGCCAAAATGTCACCTTGCAAAATGTAAGTGTCCCAATGACCTTTACATTAATCCACTGCCTAAGTCTAAAGGTATGGGATGTCCAGGGTACATTGATATGAACGTGTTAACAACACTGTCAATTTTAACTGTGCATGGAACTATCATTTCGCCCCCAGTGAAGATACACGGACACCTGTATCACAAGTCACAATGCTAGGGAGGGCACACTGTACTGCAAATCCCAAAACATACTGCTGACAAACGGTTAGCAGACAAACACTCGTTCAGCCAAGGAAACAACACAGTGCAGATGGTACATCCTACAAGCATAGGATGCCACATCATTACACAAAAGAGTCACAGACAACACAAGACAACTACTGCCATGAAATGTCATTTCAATAGTGCCAGCTGCATCAACATGATCCCAATCATTTTCTCTTGCAGCTGATCAGGGGTATGGCATTCAGCCATGGATTATGACACCATTTGGCAACCCAAGTACTGCTGCAGAGCGTGCCTACAACGACGCCCATAGGAGGACACGCAGCATTGTCGAGAGGACCTTCGGCATGCTCAAGTCAAGGTTCCGGTGCCTCGACATCACTGGTGGTAGCCTCCTATATTCCCCGGAGATGGTCTGTAGGATCATCCTGACATGTGCAATATTGCACAGCATTTGCATCAAAAGAAACATTCCCCTGCTGGAACCAGAGCCACTCATGCCTGAAGAGGATGAAGAGGAGGATGCTGGCCTGCAACAGGAGGGGGAACTACAGAACACGGCCAATGGTATACGCAGGCGGCAACAGATCGTCAACAATTTCTTTTGAATATGATCACCTTCACCACTTTAGTTAACGAATTTAAATAAACACCTATTCCAATCACCATATCATGGTCTGGCTATTCCTTTTTGCACACCTTCATCTCTACTTATCAGAATAAGAGTGTTGCCTCATGGAGCATTGCTGATATACTGAGTAGGACACTGAACATTCCAGAGCTAATGTGATGCCTAACATACAATGGTCACATACACACACACTCTTAATGACATATATCATGTAAATTTCTCCTTTGAAGGCAATAGCAGAGGACCACAACTATTTCACACATACATGTTGAAATCAAGGTCCAACGCAGCATATGGCACACAACTAAGACACCATCACTCAATAAGGGGAAAACAAGCCTCATACATGAGGCAGTCAATGTGCTTTGGCATCAGTAACAGGAATGCCTGATCAGACCCTTGACAGCAGTTAGTCCAACTGCATCCAATATTTGTAAGGAATATCTGTGACCAGAGTCCCATAGAAGCAGAACAGAGACAGCACAAGTGCCACACATATGAGCAGCATTGCACACATGACATTCCATGTACATGTCAGCCCATTTCCTAACTCCTGACACACCCATGCACCTGGTCACAACCCACCTGTCGGAAGAGGTCCCTGGAATACTAAGATGTGTACCGTGATATTCCCTCCTCTACACACACAGACCAACATTAGCAAACCAGTGTGCTACACCCTTTCCTATGATATTCCATTGCCATAGAACATCTGACTACAAGGACGTCAGGTCAATTTATACACTGTCTCCTAGTTTCAAAGCCCTGTTAGCACATGTAGATTGCTTCCCCTGTGAAAATGTCTGTTGGCCCTTAGAATGCAAGTCTCACCTACAGGACTGGTGAGAAACAGATGCAGCCCACACCTGTGATCACCTCCATGCACACCACCCATTTAAAAAAGCACTGCCCCTGCTGATGCCTGGAACGACATAGGAGTTGCCATTATGTCAAATACACCGTTAAGCATTGATACTAATTAAGCCGTGTAACACAGCCACTGGGTTCATTTGTCACCTTCAAAAACACAGGACATACACAGTTTTACATGTCAACTGTCTAGTTTGTCCTCCAAACAGTCTTAGTCAGACCACTGATTATGTAACTTGTCAAGTAGCGGGATACTGAATCACCTTGCATCTGTCAGCCTGACTGGCAACTGTCTGTGCGTCACACTAAAGTATCCCTGTGTCTACATATGTACCACACTTGCGTTAGCAAACCTCTCATTCATCAGGGGGTATTGGGCATGGGCTTCTTCAATGCATACACAAATACATTGTTTAGCATAATCTGCCTTTTAACTGTACCATTTGAGTTACATCCTCTTGGAAAAGCAAAATTCATGGCCCATCCCTTGTCTGGGTTGCATTTATGCATGAATGACAAAGTGTGACAGTGTCCCAGGCCCATAGGCAGGGATTGGGTACGGGGATTTTAGCACAACCAGCAACCTCTGATAATGTCCATGAATGATACACAAATTTCAGGACCATGACAGTTCACACACAGAATCACAGTGCGCAGAACATAGTGATGGGCCGTGTGTGGTGAATAGCTGCGAGAATAATCAGCACAGAGGCTATGATGTTCCCAGATGCAGTGGGAAGTGCAGAGGCCAACCTGTGTACAAATGTTGTAATGACACCTGCCGGAACATGACACCTGAGACGTTATCTCACTCAGCACACCAAGGTTGCCCTATTGACTGTCTCATTACACGTCTTTAGTGACAGGGTGGGACCATCCACATGTTGGTTCACATGTCCACATCCACTTTACTCACATTGATCAACCAAGGATACTCAGTAGATACAGGAATATCTGCCACTGACTCATGATGAGTCCTGGACCGAACTGTGACAAATTACACCCCCAAAAATATACAGGATCATCATTGGACCACACACATGAACAAGACACCTATGTGCAATTGATCACTGGAAATAAGTGGACACGTGCTGTCTTGTATGCTGGTCCACCACAGCCACTTGATAGTTGGGGCTCACTTCTATGGCCTCAACTGTGGTGTCATCATACATTTGAGATTCACCCTTGTCTGTCTGTGCAAACAACATGGTACTCACTTCCTCAATGCATGTGTATGACTCACTGTGGGATTCACCAAGTAGTGCCTAGGAAGCTCTTACCAATACTGTAGGACATAGGATGTAGAAAATGTGGACCATTAACATGAACAAGCGTCTGCCATCCATCTGGTGCATGCTATGTCACATGTGGTGTCTACGTTACCCTAAATCTTGGAAGTCCACTTTAAGGGTGTTGTTACATGTATGACTAACACATGCCCTTGCTCATTTCCAATATGACTTGCATCTTAGGATTGGACACATGGACGTCACATTCATACAAGCATATGTACAAATATGCTTCATGTGATACACACACACTTGGTCAACAAATACATTAGTTGCCAAAGCACACAGTTTGAGCCAAAGGCATTTAGGTATTGTACATATGTGCATCACATTGCTATACTCTCCTTATGCCAAACATGCACAATTTGTGCAACACATTTATGTAGGTCACACATATGGCCATGTAGTGGGTCAGCCAACCGTAAAAATACTGTGAAGGGAGTAGCCGATCATGGTCCACTGCAGTATGACGTCACACATGTGAACATACACCATCAACACCATACTGTCTTCAATCAGCCTATCTCTTATGTGTCCCAAATGTAACATAACCAAAAAACAAGTAAAAATGCCCAAAACCAGTTAATGCACTGTAATTTTGATGTCCCTAGCGTTATGTGTAATTTTTTGAGTACCAAAACTGTATTTGCGTCATTTTTTTTGACGCACAGGAGTGAAATTTAGCCCGCATCCAGATATTTGTACAGTCCATGTACTATTATGTGGATGCGGGTTAATTTTCACTTCTGTGCATAAAAAAAAATGACGTAAATACAGTTTTGGTAAACAAAAAATGATGCATAACGCAAAAAAAGGCGGGACTTTTCATACAGGAAGTGATGTAATAGGATATCCTGTTTACAGATCATGTACAGTGGTTGTACTTTCCCTTTCACTTTGCAGTCTATGATCCTTCTAGACTGTGTGGCTGTGTAGAGAGTGTTGTCCTGAGATTTTGTGCTGTTTGTTTCCTGTGTGCTATCTGTATTGTCAATTTGTGAAATAAATATTGTTGCTGTATACTGTAATACTGTGTTTTGTCTACATTTGTCCATTTATCTTGTGTTATTGTTGTTTGTGGGAGTCTGTTGTGGGTAGTGTTAGTTTGGGGATAGTTGGGCTCTTTTAGTGTTTAGGTTTACTTTTTATCTGTCTTTGTACCCCTACTTTCCCCCTTTTCCCCTTTCTATTTCTTTTACCCCTATTCCCTTTCACTTCCAAATATGTCTGGTAGGCCACGTCTTGGCAGGATGGGGGAAGAGGAGTTGTGGGGGGTTCATCTGGCTTGTGACGCATTTCTTGCCGCTCATCATCCAGGCAGGGGGCAGGGTGATACAGGGGTATCCAACAGAGGCGCGCAGAATCCGGTGGGGAAAGGTGCTACATCACCTGCTGCGTGTGTATGCCAGCCAGAGGAGTGACCACCAGCTGAAGCACCGGTGGGCTGACCTCATCACCAGGGAGCAGGATCTCTTGGACCACCTGGGAATCATGATTGGTGGCACTGTTGGTGAGTACGAATCATGTTAATGTGCACGATTAAATGCTCTGTAGTGACATAAGGGGATTAGTACAATGTCTGCCAGCTAACTTGCTGGCTGTGTGTAATGCTGGGGAAATACAAGGGGATCATTGATGCACTATGGCAGGATCACAATTGCTAGCTGTCAGGTAGCACGTGCTCAGCAAACTTACAGGTTACTTTTCCATGAAGGAATTTGGTGCGGCCTTTTTGTCAGAAAAGCTAAAAAAAAATAGGAGCCAATCATGTCTATATAGGGTACTATTGACAGAGAAGTACAGATGTACCAACATTTAGGCCAACTTTGTTGACGCAATTGCTAGACTGACTTTAGAATCACTACATGATGCAGAAAATGAGTGCTGCCTTCACGTCAATTGATAATAGCAAAGTGGCTCAGACATATGTCTCATGTGAGTCTGGTGAGTGTGGAAGGAAAGCGTTCACGGAAGTACTATGAATGTGTGGGATTATTGTGTTCCTTGATCTTTTTGGATACATGTCAGTTCTGGATTTGAAAACATCGTGAAAAGGTGTAAGGTGCCCTCAGCTAACATCTTAGAATGTTTGTTGGAGTTAGTTGTGCCAACTTCCAAATATGGATGGCATTCCAAGTATATGCACATGGCTTCACATTTCCATGGTTGGTGCAAATCACCATAGCTGGGCCACATCAACTGAATAAACTGTAACAACAGGATGGCTTACAAAAGTCCCTGCCCCTCCCTATGTACATTGGACCTATGTATAATAAATGTGTCATGGCCACAAGGCATGTTTGACTGGTAATGCAGTCCTCAAGTAACCAGGCTTTGGATGTCTCTCTTGGATGCACATGATGAGACAATTACACTCCATATTTTTTACTGCTCACCAATTACGGGGCATATTTGCAACAACATGATAGTTAGGGCCAATGTATGTGTGCAGATATGTGTGTAACTGTCACAGGAGAGCCATGGTATGTACAAGGTGGCTGTGATATATCAGATGCAGTACCATCATGTCTGAATGGCTGCCATTTTCTTATTCAGCCTACACATTGTATATGTTTATTAATTTTTTGCGCTGTGCACAGATTTTGAGCACATTTCTTCCTTCCATACCTTACAGGTGGACCGGCACCCTACACTGTGGGAGAGGTGGCGACATTTGAGGACCCCAACCACTCCAGTAAGTGTTGATATGTCAGTTATGTGTTGTGTTTGCTGGTTATGGACTCATGTGAGTTGGACGCATAGCAATGTGTGATGCGTTGGGCAAGCTTTTCTCTTGTTCCATGAGTGGAAATTCAGTTTCTCACATGTTTTGAGTTGGCCAATGCGTATCCAATGGTATCATGTAGGGATTGTAGGCCATTCCTGTAGGCCCCACTGTGAGTACAGGGGTTAGTCATGTGTATGACACTTGTATCACCAAGAGTCGCACTGGAAGTCAGCCCCGATTTAGTCAGCCTGTCAGACCCACATTCTCTAAATTGGTACAGCAAAATGCTTTCCAATAGACATCTGCTTCCCTATTTACCTACGTAATTTTGAAACAGTAGGTAGAACCTCCTAGCAGCATGTACTTCCACATGTAGTGCTACAAGTATGTGGAACTTGAGTGCAATGGCCTAGGTGTGCATGCAATTCATGATCATGGGTGTTCTAGCATCTCTGTGTCTGATGTAAGTCAGGCCTCACTGGAAGTATATGTTGTGTACCAAGTTCTGCATTTCCTGACATGTCTGACCCTATGAGTGCTCTAGGGTTTGCTGACTCCTAATTGTAGATAGACCTTACCTGTGCTGTGTCTGTAGAGACAAACATGTGTGGAGTTTTCTATACACTCCTCAGTGTACATGTTGTTGGCAAATTATAGTTGTTTATCCACCCACCCTTAAACACGGGCATGGGTTTGTGAATGGGGTACCTAGTACTGATGCTACCAGTATGTTACACATACATGTGAATAAGTGACAGTTTGGTTGCAAACTAGTAAACACACTAAGGTTTGGCACTTGGTACTATACTGGCAAGTCCAGTTACAACTTGCAGACCATGTGGCTTTAGTTTTGCTTTCCGTACACTGACATTTGTAGCCCAGGTCTTGGTGGAGGATATGCAGCATGATTCTTAGCTGATAACTGCCAGAACTCAGATTGCAAGTCAAAGCCACTTGTGACCCATCTTGTAGGTTATGGATGTGCTATGTGTGATGTGACCTTTGTAGTCTGGCCTGCCATGTACTTCCTCAGGGACATTCAATGATCTGTATTGTGATATGAGCTGTTACAAGTACAGTAGATGTAATGTCTGATAAACTTGCTGTGCCATTTCACACAATGCAGTTACTAATGTAGAATATCTGTATTTGTCTTCACAGCTGCTAACATGACTCCAGACCAGGTCCGTGAATTTCAGCGCCGGGCCATGCGATATCAGCACATCCTGCTGGTGGAGTCGGGGTTCCGGAGGATGGCCCGGCGATATCGCCATGAACGGGCCTCCGGGGCATGGAGAGCCTTCCCACAGGGTGAGCCTACTTTGCCCACCACAGCCACCACCAGCACAACCACCAATCCGATCCAGGTGGCCCCACCCACAGCTGCCACTGTTGGTCCGACATCTGCAGGACTTCCAGGCCCCAGCATTGCCACCGGTGCAGGACAGCCCACTAGGCCTGGCACCACACCCACACAGACCTCCTCCTCCGGTACCCAGACTGCCACTGCTCCATCTGTTAACCCTGCAGCCTTCAACCAAATGGATCGTAAGATGGACAAAGTGCTGCACAAGTTGAGCCACCTGAGCCGGGATGTGCGGCACATTAACCGGCGTGTTAAGTCCATTAAGAGGACCCTCCGGAGGGCCAACCTCTAGACCTTTTTGCTATGGACATGATTCCCTCCCCTCCCTCCTCTTTCCTTGTTCTTATAGTTAGTGGGCTTAGGGGGCTTAGTGTTAGGTTAGTATAGGCTGTTAGTTTAGTTAGTGTTAGTGCGTGGGGGGTATGGGGGGTCCTGCTTGTTTCTATTTTTACTTATTACATGTGTGGGTGGGTGGGTGATGGGCTATGTTGGGGTTCTTGTGTGTTTAAAAAAAAAAAAAAAAAAACTAAAAACAATTTCCCAAAAAATAAAAATAAATATATATTTGTATAGGATAGTATAGTATGTGTTTAGGTTAGTATGTCTTGTCCTCCATGTGTCCTGTCTCATAAGGGGGGTGGGGGTAGATGTTTAGAACGTTTCATTACATGTGATAAGTAAGTGTAGCTTAGGTTAGTTAGGGACAGTTGTGGGTAATGAGTAGTCAGGGTAGATTAGGGTAGGTAAGATTTTTCCCTCAGTTTCCTCATCTGTTATTAGCATTTAATACATATTTGGTTAACCCTTAATTGTATGTGTTGAATGGTACGTGATGGTGGGTTTGGATTCAGTGTACATTCATTTGTACTATAACATCTGTGTCCTATGCTACAAACAAATCCCAACTGAGCTGTACGATTGGCAGCTAGCCCAGAGCTACCTTGCAAAGTGTCGACCCTTTGTTGCAACCACCAATTACAGTTAATATGGATCCCAATGTGTTTCTGTTGATAAGTGTGTTTTCAAAGTCACAAACAATGCTTCCAGACTTGGTATTGAGGAAACAGTTTTAGGTCTGACTGCAGTTTGATGATCATGCACACCCTTATAAGATGAGTTCTCATTGGCAATCTTGTATTCTTGTCTTCATGACCCTCATACATCATTTGTGACACAGTTCGGTATGATTACCTATTTGTATGTTAACTCAGACACCTTCATTTATGCAGTTTTTTTAGTGTTTACTTAGATTAGTGTGGCATGTTTATTGTGTTATTTTTGCATCTTGACAACATTTTGCAGCCACTATTTGATGACTTAGTTATCCCCTGAGGAAGCCTTCTTCTGTCCAACCCAGCATAGTGGTGTATGGTTTCTCACTTCATCAGATTTGTCCCTCAGGATGGGCAGAGTATGATGCAATCATAGGCACTGTGCAGAATACTTTGACTACATATTATCAGGACGGTTGTATTGACAAGCTACGTAATTTGACAGTAGGCACATTTCAATTATCTACTTCACAGTTGATATGTCACATTACCCAGAGACAGATTTGTGGTGTAAGTGCTATTTATTGAAACGTGCTGTTGTGCTATCTGTACATTGTCCATGATTGTGAGACCATTATAGTGACATCTTACATTGTGATCCAACACAAGGGGTTACGGAAATGCTTTTGACATTCTGGGGTTGATGTTTCAGACAGTGCAGAGGGACAGGATTTGGCAATGAGTAGGAGAGAGACAATCACTGGGCTGGGTGACAAGATATACAGTGGTTTGCAGAACAGTGCTTGAGTAAAGTTGTTGCAATACTGGCAAGTTACAAAGCGCAGGACCTTGGTAAATGTGGGCCATGTGACAGGGACTAGTGCTTCCATGTCATTTTCCTTGTGAATGTGATCTGTTCCATGTCTTCTTCTTCTGATGTGTGTGTTGCCTCCTCTGTTCTTGGTGGTGGTGGTTGTGAAGGGGCAACACACACCTCAGTGTTAGAAGACGTGGAGTCAGACATCCCGGTCGCTGCTCCCTGTGAAGGTCTTAAGGGCAGTAGTGCAGCAAGGAGGGTCTGCTGGTTCTTGAGAATAGCAGCCACATCACGATGGTAGGCAGCCATGTCGGCCCTGAGGGAGTCCTGATTGCATTTGTGCATGCAGTGGAAGGTTTGGTGTGCGAGGTGTTGTGGCAACTCCCTAACTGCAGTGGTGAATTCCTTGACAATTTCTTGTAGTCCTTGCAGTATGGATGTTAGGGCTTGCATAGCTGCTGCCTGATCTGCAGATGACAGCATGCACGAAAGCATCCCCTCAAGCCTGGCTGCCATAGTTTGCATCCCCACCCGCACCTCCTTGGCCAGCTCCCGCTGTACTCCAACTACAATTCTCTCAAAGCTGGTGCCAGTGTTGTCTGAGTCCTCAGCTGCATTGGAGCTAGCAGGTCTTACAATTGGGGTGGTGGGTGGATCCTCTGCAATGGCTGCTTGTTCTGTGCTCCTCCTTGTGACTGAAGGTGGGGTCTGTAGGGTGTCAAGGACCTTTTGGATAGTCTCCTGAGGAATGTTTATCGGCTCGTCATCCATGTCATCAGGGAAATCTGGGACAGGCATATCGGCAGGAGATCCATCTTCCTCTGCAATGAAACAGGGTACAATTAGTGTGTTTGTGTTGTGGCAATTTTGATGTGACGTGCCTGCCTTTTGATGAATTCACTTTGTGATCTTGTTTTGTGTTAATTTCTCCAGTCCTTCAGATGGGCATTCTTCGAGGCCTATGGCCCACCTGTGTGCCTCATGTATGTTATTGAGTTATCAGACTTGTCAGCCTCCTTGCCTCTAGGTGTTGGTTTATGCCAAATAGAGAATTGCCACCTTCTTTTCCTACTCAAGCCTCCGTCTACATCCATTCTCATGGTGAGACCTTTCACTGGCTGTGGGTGTACTGATGGCCCTGGCAGCACACTTAACAATCTGGACCTGCCCCAATCTCTGATCTTTCACATCCACTCTAATGTAACTGACATGTGGCATATCCTATGCATGGCAATGTTATGATCCGATATGGATGTTGACATTGGTAATGTGTCCTGCTGATGTTGGGGAATGTGTGTTACATTGGATTGCCCTGATAATGGTATCAGTGTCCTATTTCCTCCTCTGACTGTGCAGGTGTATTTCAGTGACCAGTTAAATGTGTCCCCCCCTCAATGCTGTTGTCTGAGCAGTATGACATTTGGAATGTTGCATTGTTACCCAGGCACAGGATGGACCCTGACAAATGCAGCATGGGTGAGTCCTTAGTGCTGTGTAGCTCCTATTGTTGTTTACATTGGCTGATGTTTGCGACAACTATGGGCATTGATATTTGAGAGTACTGGGGCCTTTGTCTTGTTTCTGGGGATTGTTGAAGTTGCCATCCTCACCCCCTAATTTAGGTGTGTATGATCCATGGGGAGGTTACTGCCATTGGCTACTTGAGCTGCACACAAAGCAGAGGTGGTAGTGGAAACTGTTGTTGCAGTTACATTCCAGTTGTCGGTATGGCTAGAGGTTGTTAATAGGGCCCTAGTTAATGTAGGGGGTATGGTGGCTGACGTGTGCCGGGATGTCAGTTTGACGTTGTGGCGTTCCCTCCTGGCATGGCTTTCCCTTTCTTCCATCGTTGACATAACAGCATGCCCCCATGGGACTGGTGTTGGTGTTGTGTAATGGTGTGCCCCAGGTCTTCTCAGAACAGGCCATGCCCCCATGCCGTGCCCCTTTACCCATGCCACTCCAAGTATTAGATGACTTCCATGCATTTAGTGGTTGGTATCCCCCCCTGCTCACAGTACACATTAGTGCATTTTAGTTTCCCATGCGACTTACCCTGCATGTGCGTTGTCTCCTGGTAGTCTGCACTGTCCTGTCCTTGAATCCCTGTGACGATCTCCTTAAGGATGACGGCTGCGACCATCTCCTCTATGTGGTCCAGGGCCTCCTGGTGTGCTGGACTCCCCCCTCCAGTCTGCACTTCCTGTTCCTGGCCATCTTTTGCTTGCAGTCATGCCAGCGTTTCTTGCACTCGATGACTGTTCTGCTTTCTTCAGCCACACTGTTAATCTTGTTAACAATTTGTTGCCATATTGCCTCTCTCCTACTGATTGGCAACTTTGAGGTGACAAACAGTTGGTGCTGGTGTTCCGTCACCTCTTTCACCAGAATTTCCTGCTCCTCTGCACTAAAGCGACACTTTCTTTTCTTCTTAAAAGTGTTCTGGTTCTTGTGTGGGTCCTCCTAACTGGTTCCTGGTCTGCTGTCATCTGCCTGGGGTCTGTAGTGGCATCTGGGATCCATTGTGACTCTCCTCTGGTGTAATGGCGGTGTTCGCGGTTTTTTTTTACGCTATTGCGTCAAAAAACTGCGCATATCCGGTTTGCGGGGTCGTAAATTGACCCACAGTCATTTCTGCCACATTAACTTCGTTTTGCTTTACGACTTGACGCTGCGGTGTGTGTCAAAAATAATGACTCCCACCTGTGGTTTGCACCGACGTGCATCAAAGTATAAATATGACGCCTGCACGGCGCACCAAAATGGCGTTAGCCGGCGGTAAAAAAATTGACGCAAAACTTCGCCGGCGCAGTTTTGCGTCAAATATTATAAATATGGGCCTTTGTGTTTGGGGACTCCCTGTAGTGCCCCCAACACTAGTTCTGGGCAGTTTTTCTTATTTCCCTGGATAAGGCTCCAAACTGTCTGGTGTGGCAAAAGGCAGAGCAGGCCTGCTGTCAGGTTCTTTTGTGTGTGCTTTAGGAAAAACCCTTTGAAGTGTTAGTGGGGCTGGGTACAGCCCCGCCCCACCCATCTTGTCAGGACAACCCATCCCGTCCACACTTAAGCCCCCCTGTGTCTTACTGTTTGCAAGCAGTACACAAACCCTAACAACAGAGTCAATGCCAGTCATGTTACCTAGGACACTGGCAGAAAGGCACAGTTGGTTAGAACCAGAAAAAGCCAACTTTCTAAAAGTCATAGGGGCAGATTTAAGAAAAGTGACACTGCACCCAGTGAGGCACCACTTTTCTTGCGCCCCTTAGAGCCCCCTACAGCCACCATGTGTGCGCCGTAATAAAAATATGGCACACCATGGCACAGGGTAGGGGGCAATAGCATCAAAATGTGTGACACTAATGATACTGTTCAGGGTTAGCGTCAAAACTTTGGCGCTAACCCTGATCATTACGTAGGCACCCATTATTAATAAGGGTGTGCCCCATTTTGATGCCTGCTCTGAGCAGGCGTTAAAAATGCCAAAAAAATGCCACAAAGAAATCTTGGATTTCTTTGCGTCATTTTTTCGGCCCCCTTAATGGGGAAATGCCCCCCTTACATACATTGTGCCTGGTGCAGGCATAATGTGGCGCAAGGAGTTACAAAGTGTAAATCTGGCGTGGCGATTTTGGCCTTGTTGGGTCACAGCGGAAAAAAAAGACACTATTGTGTCCCAAGGAGGCGCTAGGCCCTCTTAAATCTGGGCATAGGACGCAAAATACCCTAGCTGTAATTTTCAAAAGGCACTTTATATTCATGGGCAAGTTCATTGATTTTCTTGAACTGTGCATTTATTCACCACTTATTTCATGATATTCTATGTGATTTTATACACTTAAGCATGTCCGCAGGAAACGCCTCCATTGTTTTTGTGCAGAAAGTTGTCCGTTCCTGCACAAAAACAATCATGCGAACAAAGCAAACGGCTTTGCACCATGGTCAAGGGTGCCTGTGTTGGTGCTAGGCACCAATTTGTGCACAGGCTTAAAGGACAGGAATGCGCTGTATGTCATTAATACTCCGCATATCTGCCCTTTCTTTTTGATGCTTTTTTTAGCTAGATGATCTTCAGATATTGAAAAATGTATATTTATAATTATAAGGTAGCCCACATATAACTTAATTGATATTTGCTAACCTTATTTGTGCTAATAGAATGGTGTGAGCAGTGGATAACTACTATGCTTGGACTTTTACCAACTGGGTACACATCCCAGGTATACTCATAGGAATTTTGTTTATTCGTGGAAACCCGTACATTTACTCAAATCGACTTTATACCCGAGTCGGAAAAGTGATGCAAACTACTGCAGAGTATTGATATAGGGAACTACTTTTTGGTCTTTACTGGTTTTTGGATTTACTTTCCAGTGCAAAACGTGTTTTGTTGGTAAGTGGCTTCAAGTAATGCAAAGTAGCTCTATTTGAAATGTTTATAATTTTGCATGTGTGTTGTACTATAAAGCAGACATATTGATAAGAAAGTTAAATTATGTCAGGTATGTAGTATTTAGTACCAGAGGAGTCCGCTTCCAGTACCAAGCCTACATTATGTGAGTGTTGGTGCAAGGCAGCCTAAAGTATGGCAGCGCAGGGAGAGAGAAAAACCGTGGCATATCGTTGTTTCGTAGTAGATATGGTGCTGTTCAGCTCCCTCCCTTTCACACAACATAGTGCAGCATCCTGTACTGTTGAAAAATGTAGTTCATTTGGTCCTGTGGGAGTACACCTAGAGGAGCCGATTCACAAAAGTAGTTATGAGTGCACAAAATAGTAGTACATGAGTGATTTTTTCCTTACTCTCACATGCCTTCATAAACCAAACCCAAAGCGTCCCACTGGTATCAGTGAAAAATGTGTATATCCTTTTCTATGTGTACTGAGTATGATTCTTCCTGGAATATGCCAAATATATTCCCATTTGAAAAGTTTTAGGCCAATTCTCAAAGAAGTCACCTAAAATTGGTCAAAGAAGTACTACGGAAGTACTATTTAATGTACTGCAAAACGCCTTTGTGAGTGGGTCTCACAGTGCATAGCTTTTCACATTTTCTGTGAATGGTGCCATGATTTATTATTATTATTACAAGCAACAGAAAAAAATATTTGTCACCGTGCGCATTTTCAGTCTTGGGAAAAATTATTTATATATGTGTTTAAAAATCACTCGATTTCAAGGCTGCCACAAAAAGCTTCGCTCCTTCTATGCACAGTGACAGGGCTATGTGTTTTCAATATGGCGTCCTAGAAAAAAAAAGAACGGCACATTTTGGAGCATCAGCCACCCTGTACATGTCAGATTCTTAAGTAGAAAGTTCATTCTATTTTTCAATTAAATTAATACCAATAGTTCTGCTGGGGAATCAAGCCCTTCTCAGTGTAGATCAGTGCATAATTGCTGAAAAAGTACACACATACACATATGTTTTAACTCAAATGCTTTTAATTTCTGTTTTAGATAAAACACACAAACATTCTAGTAGATTACTTTATGCCTTGTGCTGCTCTAGTTTTTTTAAAAACTAGCTGATAAAATCGCAATTACATTTGTTTTATTTTCCTTTCTTGATAAATAAGATTTGCATTTCACAAAAACGCGGAGGATGCCTTGTGAAAAATCAACAGAAGTGCATTTTTTAAAAATTATTAAAACCTTCTGTGAACTGGGAAGATTAGCCAAACACCTTGCAAAACTGTGGTGGATTGCGCGGAGAATCAATGCCCTTAACTTGCAGGGATATTGTGTTGTGTAATATATCTGTACAATGAATTATGTTATTATTGCGGGATATAGGTCAGTGGGAGTAGACACGTAGCACTCAGTCTAAGAATCTTTGGTAGTAATGCACAAATGGTTTGTTGTACCGTGCATGGAGGAAAAGCTAAAACGTCAGGCATTTTACAATCACTTATCTAGATGCTAGACATAAAAAGACTTTCATTTTGGGGAAACAACATATGTTTTGCATGTGCTGACAATATTAAAACATCTAGGATCTAAGAGCTTGATACAGAATTGGAAATACACCCTTCCTGAATTCACATATGTTTGTGAATTTTGTTATCTTGTGAAACTTTATGAAATTCCATGAAAATCTGGAAAAACAATGCTTTTGTAGTGTAATGTGATTTGCTAGCATCAGCAAGACACTTTCTAGGCAAATATGCCTCCTGCCAGTATCTCACAAGGCCTTTTGTTTTTACCCCATGTGCGGACTTGAGTAAAAACAAGTTATGTGAAAAAGTGCAACGCAATATTTACCACGAAGTTCAGGAATTTCACTAAATTCTCCAAAGTGATTACATTTTCATCAAATTTCAGTAACTGTCCCAGCCATGCATATTTCATGATTCAACCACCACTGGACCACAGAAAAATCCCTTTCATTCAAAGGTCAATTTATTCTTGCAAGTAATGGTGCAAAGAGAGAAAATAGCTTAATTTGGCAAGAAAACTGTCTCTTGATTCTCTTTTATTTAGAATATTCTAACACCTGTTATGGCACTTAAAATAAGGAATATTAAAACAGAGTTTGAATCTACCACTTAACTATTACAAGTGGCCCCATATTATACTATTGTAATATTATAATGTGTTTCACTAATTTAATAATGGATTAATGACATTCAATCATGCTTTTCTGCTTGAGAACATGAATGAATTTTATATAGTGTTATGATAGTTTCATGGCAAAATGTGTTATGAAAAAATAGTTAGAAAAATCAATAAGAATTGCCTCTTGTTCCAGCACCTTATCCAAGTTAATTCAATCATAATATTTAGAATTTACCCAAACCTTCCCTACTCAATCATTTTAGATTACCTCCTTTAACACATAATTAATCCACCTAAAATCATTCCTTACCAAAGTTCCAAAGTTATTCCAGATTGTGCATATTGTATAAACACATTTACACCAATGAATTACCTATTACAAAATTTTAACAGCTATAAACACTTTTATGTCACTTTAAATAACTACCACCACATTGTGCGTTATTTTCAATAATCATCTTACTTAATAAAGATCAATACGACATACTGTATGGATAACTCTCAGGTGATTTGAATTCATTCTTCATTCCAGAGGTGGAGGTGTTATTTATGAAAAACATTACACTACCAAGATTGGCTTTTCCTTTTTTTTTTATTTCCTTCTAACTAAAGTATGCCATTGAAATTATTAACAGTCATGAATCTGAAATCAATTAGCTTTCCTATAAGTATATTATTTTGTTCAACAGATAAACAACTTGTTATCCTTCTATGTTGCCTAAATATATGATTTGCTTGTGCATTTTAAACACTTTCTTCTATTTTAAATACTGAACAAAAAGACAATCTACATGATAACAAAATACAGCATTTTTGAACCACAGGAAAGGGAGACAAACATAATTTAATGTATTTTAATAGCAATGGAAAATAATTAATATAATTGAAAATTTGGACGAGAATATTGATTTGATAATATCACATTAAATCAGAGAACAGCACACTGTTTTGAGTGTTTGTAAATATGTGCTTGTGTGTGTGCATATTTTAGTATAAATATGTTTATGGCGCATTGATTTGGGCCGCCAATGATACAAAAATATTGCATTTGTAAGTGTACATATTATATTAGGCATTGTTTTCAAGATTTGTCAGTCTCCTATAAATTGTTTTTATTCCAAGGTTTCCTTCCAAAAGACATCTTCAATAATCCCATTTGATGTCAGAGGATGCTACTGTTTGTTTCATAAAAGTGTTTTTGAGGCTCCTTTTAGCAAGCATTCTCGTTTTTAAAAATTTCACATTGTTAAGTTGCAATTACTCATTGCTTTGTTTTCTT
The DNA here is from genome assembly GCF_031143425.1 of Pleurodeles waltl. Lineage (NCBI taxonomy): Eukaryota > Metazoa > Chordata > Amphibia > Caudata > Salamandridae > Pleurodeles > Pleurodeles waltl. The sequence continues at coordinate 136,550,302 of NC_090444.1, forward strand.
CAGTAATCTAATGAATTCTCCAATTCCACTCTTAATGCTCATAAGTCATTCTAGCATCCAGAAAGTGCTACAGTGCTGATATTTATTGGTCTTCTTCAGGACTTTATAGGGATGCCATGTTGCATTTGTGCTTTAAGTGTTCTCTAGAAAAAACAAATGCAGTCCCCAATTCAGTTTTCATGGAAGCTCCTTTGTTCTGCTATTAAGTTAGTCAAGAGAGCACCATTTCCCAGTGCTGGCTGATGGCTGTGGTCTCGCAAGGATTTATCACCAGTTCCTGGCTACTCTCATTGGTGTCCCCAATGATCTCTGTGTCTAGGCAAAATCCAGATGCCATGTGTTCAATACGGGACCCAACTTTACTCCATTTCTGTGGAGAGAAAAAAACAGGAAGCAGGGAATAAGGAATGCAGTAGACAAAAATATTAGAATTTAGGTTCATACTTCAGCGAGGAGAAGTGAGGTACTTTGATGCAGAGTACTGTAATGTTAAAATAAAGAAGGGTAAAAGAGCTACACACATTAATAGGAAGGGAAAACCTAAACTATGCACATTCCTCTGACATCCTTTCGAAAGGTAAATAGTCAAAATATATAAATAAATTATAATGTGAAATTCTGATTGAGGGTCAATATTCGATCCTGAATAATCAGTTTTATAACCAAGAGCCCACTATTCTAACTGACCTAATTTGAATTATGTTTCATGCATAAATGATTGCACAGATGAAGGCTAATTTGCATAAGGTTGGTCTCTGTCAAAAGTGGCAAAATGAGAAAAAACTATCAACGGAACTGTGGCCAGGAATAATTACCAGTGGCTGAGGTTAATTGAAGCAATCTACACATCACATTTTTGTTTTTTAATGGCATGCCAGGTACTCTGTACGCCAACATTACCTGGTTCCTTAAAGTGTATTAATTCACTATTGTACTGACTCAAACAGTATCCTAATGATATCTTACATTTCCTGCAATGCTGCTGGTGGGCTTAAAATTGAGCAACACGTCGCAGTGGTTCACTCCAAAGAGCAACTTTTAAGGATACCTCCTATATTTCCTTTCTCCACTCTGTTACAAGAGGAAAGTGAAGTGGGAAGTTTATTCACAAACTTAAAGACTGTACATTATTAAGATAGAGGGTAGACAGTGGTCACTGTCTTTGTGTAAGCTCTTATTGGGTAAACTGTTTCTCTCTGAAGAATATCTAGCTTACTTTTTGCAGGTTGGCACAAATAGTAAGGCTTTCCTTGAAAGAAATGTGTGTAGTAGATTAGCACAGCATAGAAACAAATATGCAGTTAGGAAACAAAGACAGTAAAACGACCAATCAAATTTACACAAACTTATTTCATAAGTACTGTATAATGACACAAAAACAGAGAAAAACAGATATCAACACAAGAAGCAATTTCTAAAACAAAAACCATTCTACAAAAAGCAATGGGAAGACAAAAATCAACAGTTGCCTATTTGGTATGTAAAACTATGAGTTAGGCTTCCTGTCTGGGGATTTTGTGATGGTGAGCAGCGTTAAAAGAGCTGGTGATTCATCCTTGTCAGAAATTTCATCTTCACATTTAGATTTCTGGATGTTGAATGGCTTTAGTGGGGCACAGTTGGAAGTAGTATCTTAAAGGCATCCAGAAAACTGAATACTTCTTTTTGCAGTTAGGCTATAGCTTCAACTGTAACTTCTTTTCTGGAACATGAACATGTGAAACATTCGGGAAATTTTCCAGATGCTCTGGTCTATGGGTCTAAGATGCAGAAACGCTCTCAACAGTTCTATGACAGGTCTACAGTGATGTGGCTAGATGCAGCCATACAAAATCCCCCATAACTACTAGTCTAATGGTTGTTCTCTCCCAGACATAGTTTTCCCCGTCTCCTGGGCATTTCTAACTCTCCAGCTTCAGGAGAAAAGATCCAAGGTGCAAGCAGACTCTACCAGCACGATCTGGACCCCTTTGTCCTTGAATTCATAAACTGGCTGCCTTCTTTAGCCCTTGAAGCTGCTTTCCAATGCCATAGATCCCAAAAAGGACAGGGTACATTATCTCTTCATAGTCATCTGTTACCAGATAAAACGTCTTGTAGCAAGCAAAAAAGAACTTCTGTCAACTCTCTCCTGAGAATGTAAATGTTGAAACCAAACAGTGAATGAAAAACTAGCGAAAGTGAAATTTGTGTACTTTCCCCACCCAAGATTTTAAGCAGCGCTACCCAGTTCTTGCTTTATGAATATGAAATGGAAAATATGTATACATAAAGCACAGCGTTTACCCCAAAAGGCATCTTTGTGCAATAGAAAACCCAGACTTCTGGTAAATCACAGTTCACAGAGATTAATAGAATAAAACACTTTCACAACATTCCCAATATACAGCTAGGAACTGATAGGTTCCATACAAAGTGGTAGATTATTACAGATTTGGGGAATTAAGAAGGACAAAGCACCACCCTCCACCTCCCAATTCTGATTTTCTTTATTAGGGGTACTTTGAATAATAGATGAGAATTAGAACATTGTGAAGCCAGACCTAAAAATCCATGTACTTTAAAGTAGCCCTATGTATCTCATACTGCTCTCAAACACAAATCTGCCTTCTGAAGTCTAAAGTTAATAATGGAAGGGGAGGGTGCTGGGACAGCAATACATTCCTCATGGCCACCCTCTTCACATCTATACTAGTACCAGAGAAAGACAAAGACCATAAATTACTTAGTTATCTAAGACACATTTACAGCCATGTGTGTGTGTGTTTGTGTGTGTGTGTGTGTGTGTGTGTGTGTGCACCTGAAAGTTTAAGCACAGGCAGCTGGGTGAATAAACAAAGTCTAAGCTGCGTGGAGTGCAACCACTTTTTTGTATAAGCACACCACTTCTGTCCAGGTAAAACATGTACCCCTGTCTCCCATTATTTGAGAAGTGATGCTAACATAATTGACAATGGACAACTTCACTGTCAAGACAGACCAAAAACAAAAAAGGAGGTTGAGTGGTCCCCACTTCCTTGTAATCTGTAACAGTGTGCACAAATGCTTTGTGACCAATTTTGTTGTTGCAAAGTATGACATTATTACTGACTGCTGATGGCAGGAGCTAAGAATTCACAAAGTGTAAGCTTCCCTAACTTAATATTTTAAATTTTTGCTTTTGCAAGCTGGGGTATGATGAGGAACAACAATTAGTCTTATGAACTCATGCTGGGTCTCATGGTGTCTGGTTCACAGTGTGACTCATATTGATGCATTATGGAAGAGGTTTCACAATGCTGCCATATTACAGATTTGAATGCTGCAACTGTGGTCTTCTGATCCTTGAATTCCCCTTTTGTGGCATTCACAACGTTTCACTTGGAGTCACAAGTCAATTTCTGTCCCATTAATATATGCAGGGGCAGGCGTGAAGGTTTTATGTGTCATCAGACTGCAAAGGGACAGCGCATTGCAAAAACTGTGCTGTGCCCAGCCTCTTTTCAGATTGAGGTCTTGTTGGTTATTGGTTGAGGGGGGAGAAACCTTACTCAACCACAATATCTGTCAGGGTGAAACACAAACAAACCCAAAAGTAAGCTGTGCTTAACCCTCTGGTAGCTTGGCATAAAAGCAGTCAAGTTTAATTTGGAGCCAATATGTAAAGTATTTATGCATCACTTCAAACAGCAATATAGAAAAATAGAGTACCATTAAACAAATTATTTGAGACCAAGACAATAAATTATTTACTTAGTAGAAGCAGAAATATGCAAATTTTATTATCTAAGTGAAAATAGCCCCAAAAAGCATAAAGCATCAACTGTGGTTATCTGGTTGCACCAGACAGGAACAAAGTCACAAGTTCAGGCCAACCTCTGACAAACGTAATTTAATTCTTGTTGTATGATCCTGTGTCAAGAATGCATCACGCAGTGGCAGTTCCAAAGAGCTGCCGTGGTGATGCGAAGCCTTGTAGTGGGGATGAATTGAGCAGCAGTGATATCAATGCAAGGTCTTGCATCGGGATGCATCACAGAGAGGCGGTTTTGATGGGCTGTGACTGGGATGGGAAGTCCTGCACTGAAGGTGTGTCACACAGCAGCTACTCTGTTCAGCAATGGCTGCAATGCAAGGCTCTGCAACAGTGATGCATTATGTAGCAGTGGTTCTGACATCCTTGCGGGAGATGCATTGCACTGTGAATCTTGAGGATTCTTCTTGGAGTCCTGGGACACACAGACAAGCTGAAGTAAGCATGTCAGGAGCAACAGCAGCAGAAGAGTTCTGGTGCAACAAAGTAGAATTTGGAAGCAGGGCAGACTCCACACAGCTAGGCAGTCCTTCTTCCTGCAGGGTCTAAAGGTCCAGAAGTTATCTGAAAATTTGGGTCTAAGGATCCAATATTTATACCTGGTGCCTGCTTTGAAGTAGGAGAATGTTCTGGAGGTTTCTACCACCAGAGGTGTATGGAGTTTCCTGGCTCCCTGCCTTGGACCCAGAATGTCCTGGGTCAAAAACAATGTCAGACGCTTTGTGAGCGTGCTCAGGCAGAGTATGTTAGGCAACATATTTTCCCCCCTCATCAAGTCAGAGATGGCCCAACCAACCAAAACCTCTGGCACTATCTAAGAGAAATACACAAAGACCAACTGTCAGCTACACCTAGACTGGTGACCCAGTAAAAAGGGTGCAGGCCAGTTGGTTGGTATAAAAAAATGCCAGCTTTCTAACTTGTGACTTAAAATCCAGGTTTACCATTAAAGCGGTCTATATATTACAGTTCTTTAGACACCAAACTCGACATTCCAACCTCCTACCGATCAGAGTTATCACTTATTAGATGTGATGCATTAACCCAATGTTATCTTATGGGAGAAGGGGGCCTTGCAGTAGTGAAACAGTAATTTAAGGTTTTTTAACTAACTACAGGGACAAGTAAAAGTTAAACGTGACATATATGTATTAAAAAGAAGGCTTATGCCTGGCAAATGGTTTATTTTGTCAGGTCAAAGTGGCAGTTTAAAACTGCATGCACAGACTACAATGGCAGACCTGAGACATGTTTAAAAGGCTATTTAGGTGGGTGGCACAAGTAGTGCTGCAGGCCCACTAGTAGCATTTATTTACTTCACAGGCCCTGGGTACATGTAGTACCAATTCACTAGGGAGTTACACATAAATTAAATGTGCTAGATGGGTGTAAGCCAACTTCACTATGTTTAAAGGAGGGCGCAAAAGCACTTTAGCACTGGTTAGCGGTGGTAAGTGCACAAAGTCCATTTGACCAGCAAAAACAGGCTAATAAAACACAGGTGGTTGAAGGAAAACATTTCAGGCATGGCCCTGCAGAGAGGGCCAAGTCCAACAGGTCTGCTATGGTTTTGGAGGTGAGAGTGCCTGGGGAAAACAAATACTGGTTTCTGGCCAGACCCGTTATATTTTTGTTTTTAGTAGGAGGTGCCTGGAGCAGCAAGAAGCAGCAATATAATTGTATAAAGAGAGTTTGTTTTCTCTGTTTTGTGGATGGAAACTGATGACAGGAAAAATAGTGCAAAGGTGTGAGGGAGCCCGAATGGTACAGAGGAGGCCAAAGTACTAATCAAATAAATAGAATGTATGCTGCACCTTGTCTCCAATTCCTTTCATTTGTATGCAATTGTCCTAATACACATACTCACAAATCACCTATCAATTAACTGGGGCTGTCTGCACTAGCCCCCAGAAAACCACAGGATCAATCTACTTTGTGAATTAAAGTCTAAAAATGTATGCTGCACCTTGTCTCCAATTCCTTCCATTTTCATGCTATTGTCCTAATACGAAGACTCACATATCACATATCAATAAGCTGGGACTGGCTGCACTAGCCCCCAGCAAATCAAAGGATCAATCTGCTTTTTGTACTCAAGTCTAAAACACAGTCAGAGCATTTCAAAACATCCTCGTTGCTAAAGGTGCCAAGCATACAAATATACTTTTACATTTCACATTACATTACGTTACATTAAATCTAATGCAAAAATACTTCATATACTTTGTGCTTTGATTTGCTATTATTTAAAACACACCTTATGAAAAAGCACATCATTCATAACTGCTTATCATTCAATAACTTTTTTAATAGTTCATTTACACACATCTATCTATCTATCTATCTATCTATCTATCTATCTATCTATCTATCTATCTATCTATCTATCTATCTATCTATCACAATTACTTGCCACACTCTACAGCCAATAACATGCATGCATAAAGGCTGTCAGTACTGTAGGGTGTATTCATGTATAGAATGCAATTACATGTTTCAGCCTCAGCACCATGATCATATGAACATTAGGCTTTCGTCCTTCTTCTAAAGTGATAGCATGCTAAACCTAGACAGCATACCATATTGTAGGAACATAGAACACATACTGTGCAATGTTACATAAACAGAAGAAGCAGCTTCAGAGCAGAGTACATTATGGTAATTGCATCTTGAATCAAATATAGAATTTACTTAGTCAATTTATTTTTCCATCTGACCTCTATGGTTAAACAAAACTAAACATTGTATGACTGCAGCCACATAGTAATTAATATACTTATTGAGTTCTTGTCATAGCAAATCACTTGGCTCACTAAGTAGGTATCTAGTCCTGGGGCTGCACAGTTCATCCACAAGCTCTTATTCACAGAGGGACCTTTTTCCAAAAGCAGCAATCACAATGAAAATTGGGAAATGGTTTCAAGTATCAAGCCCTTACTAGGCACCTCCTAATTAAAACAATCCATTACATATGTAACCACACCACCTTCTTACAAATCTCCATTCTTTACATGGAAGTCTCGTAACTTCTAAACATTAGGTGTGAACTGACTAATCTATCATGTACTCCATCTTCCTAAAACTCTATATCATCTCCCTCCACTTGTTAAATGCAACCAAAAGACTATGAATGTAATGCCCGAAAATAATATAAGGAATTTTGAAATTAAAAGAATAAAATCATTATTATCATTTCCAAAATATAAATTCCCTAAAAAGAGACAAATAGACCATAATTCAGCCTAAATGTACCTGCAGCTCTCCCTTCACATTCAACATTAAGGGTCTCTTGGTATGTAGATCAATAATGTAATATGATTTGACATTTGTCAGCTCAGGATCCCTTTTCCCCTGTCTCCAGTGTCACTAATCCCTCCGTCAATACTAAAGTACTTAATTAATATACTCTTTCCTTTCGTATACCATTCATTAGTGCTGTCCGGCCCAAAAAAAGGCTTTCAAATTGAATCTTGCAAAAAAATCCAACTTCAGTCTGTAACTAAAGAAAATTAATTATTTCAGTAGGGACAAAAGTAAGGCCAGGGTTCAGGAGGGAGATTTCCGTAGCAAGTAAGGTATGTGAATAGAGAGTGAAAAAATAATGGTTTATATTTTGGAATTTACTCTGGGGAACTACATAGGTAATACTTGTGACAGCTCTGCTGGTTGCTTTCTTCTGGCCTTTGTCTAAAAAAGAATGCTGGTCTTCTAGATTGGGGCCAAATCATGATGTGTCATATTCATGTGTGACACCCTCCATCCCCCAACTGTACCATTGGCAGCTTTTAAATCAGCACTGGAATTGCTCTCTCTATTTCTACATGCATTTCAATTGGGCAATCTGAGATGTAAATTTCACAGTAAGGTTGGTTGCCCCCTTCTAAGTCAGACTGAGTGAATAGTAGCACAGTGTATATAAGTATTAAACTATGGTTTACTTTATTAGTAACTAGTCTGTTCTGTATTATTTTTTTTCATTTTAAACAACATTTTATGCCCTCCAGCAGTTCTAATTTGCAAGAAAATTTGAAAAGATCAATGAGGGTCGAAGCATGGCTAAAACAGAACGACAAAAAAACAATTCTAAATTTATTAAGGTCAAGTTCAACCTCATCTAACGGTCTATCAGTATTAGATAGATTGATGACGGTTTGTCTTGTCACCTCTATTAGTTTTTAATGTTTTGACTCATTTTCTCTCTTGTCACAGGAGTAATATCTTGATATTTGTTTCTTCTTGGCACTTCTTTTCATCTTCAGTTTCATAGTGATTTTGTTTTCGCCACTACTTGACAGCCTGTCTTGTTTTGTTTGTGGCTATTTTCCCAACTCATTAGGCAGAATTAGTTTCAAAAAGTGCCCTTTTGCTCTTGTATCAATGGAGTGCCTGTTTTGCTTCCATCAGATACATTACTGTCTTTCAGGGAAAATGACCCCCATGTCCGAGTGGATTGGTCTATTCTTATTTGGTTTTTATTTTACTGTTCCTGTCTTGTCATAGCATCATATTTCCTACTAAATGCAAAGATCCTCCCAGATGCATAATCCTCCAGGTCTGCAAAATGTTTGCTCTTAATTTCTTCTTCTGGTTTATCTGATCTAGCATTCATAGCAGTCTTGAACCCCTCAATCATTTATTAATAAGCATATTTTTTCAAATGTTCAATAGTTGTTCAGTTTACTTTTAGAAGAGATATTCTATCAATCCATGCACTTTGTATTAGAACCTGTAATGTCTTTTTAATACACAGAGCTGAGTTCTCTGCTAATTCTTCCAGCATTTAGATCAGGGTTCTCATATGATGGGATAGTGAAGATTTTTGAACCCTGACTATGCTCTCGGGTAAGTCAATTGTTGTTTTCATGTAAAGTTAGTTTTGGTTTTGCTTTGTTGGTCTCTACTACTTATGTTGAGAGAGACCTCAGAATATAGTGCTGCTTCTATTTGTCTTCTACTTGTCTTTTAACTCATGTTTTGTAGCCATATTTTATTAAATTAGTAATTACATGTTTCCTTCATGCTTATCTACACATACAGTTTAGCACTGAAGTATGTTCTTGTCACTCATGTACTCAGATGAGACACAGCCATGTCCAATACTTCTACTTGTTATAAACACCCCTTTGGCCATCACAAACATGGCATGCCTCCCCAAGAGCATTGAACTCTACTACCTTTCACAATTGTGACATATCTCCACTACCTTTCATAATTGTGAGGCCATTTTGCTAATTAGTCTATCTTCTTGAGCACTGATATGTGGCCTAAGCATCTGGCTCAACAGGAGCTTATAAGTGGGAGACAACTTAATTCTCTGTGCCCTCCAATGCACAACACTACATTGTACGAGACTTTCCGCCACTCTGTTGCGCGACAGAACACTCAAAAACAGTGAACTATACAACAATCTACTCCACTGAATTCCACTCCAAGCCACAGCATTCTGCTACGCTCTGTGTCAACCTACAATAATCCACTCGATGACACTCCATCCCACCACACTCCATTTCATGACACTCCAGTCGATGACAGTCTACTGCACAACACTCAAATCTACTGTTTGCCACACCAATAAACTATGCAACACGCCACTCCATTCTACGATAGTCCACTCCATGGTACAACACACCATGCCACTCCACTATATAACAATTTACTTCACTATATGCTACGTCACTCCAATTTACTCAACTCCACACTATTCAACTCTCCAATATTCCACTCTATGACACTCTCCTTCACTGTACTGTACAACACTCCACTTTATGACATTCAAATGAATGACACTCCACACTGCGATCGGAAACACATTTGAATTAAAAAATATAAACCATTACCATAAAAAGAAATAAATAAAGGTTAAGGATAATTTATGGCTATAAATACATTATGTATTCTTTCTATATAAACCAAACTTAAAATACATAAATAGTAAACATTATAAAGATATAACTTCAATTTAAAATTTACTCACTACCTTCAAATTACTATATCGCAGACCTCTGAAGACGGCCTGGTCACATCACTTGCTACACTACATTAACTATAACTCATGGCGATTGAAGTAGAGTGTAGTAGCACATTGTACAGTGGAGTAAAGTGTTTTATGGTGTAGTGACATGGTGTCTCCTTTCTGCAGGGTTATCCCCAAACTTTTTGCCTTTCTCCTCCTATTTTCTAACCCTCTTTTGGTTGGCTTTAGGATTTAGGTCACTTTACTACTGCTAATCAATGCTAAAGTGTATGTGCTAGTTCCCTAAAACTCGATGTGATTGGTTTAAGCCTGTTTGACTTATTTATTCGACCTGTAAGTCTCTTATCATACCATATACCCAGTGCCTTTAAATTAAATGCTTCTGTTGGGCCTGCAGCGCTGATTGCGCCACCCAGCGTTTCTCAAGCCGGCCACTGCAGTGCCTGCGTGCACAGTTTACTGCCACATTGACTCAGCAATTCAAACCATTTGCCAAGGCCTAAACTCCCTTTTTACTACAACTAAGTCACCCCTAAGGTAGGCCGTAGATAGCACTATGGGCAGGGAGCTGTGTATGTAAAAGGTAGGACATGCTTTACTGTCCTAGTAGTGACAAACAAGTTATTTGTTTTTCGCTGCTATGAGGGCTGTGCCTCTCATGGGTCAGCATTAGGAATTCCCTTATATATGTTTAAGTGGTAATTTCTGATCTGTGAGGAGTAGCATTGGAATGTTTGGTATGTTTGGAATATTAGTGAAAAACCCTGCTTACTGGTGTAGTTGGATTTTACATTACTATTTTAGAAATGCCACTCTTAGAAAGTGGGCATTTCTCTCTGCTTATAACACCAGTGTTTTGCAGCCTGACTCCAATCCACATCTAGGGCAGAGTGACAGCTACACTTGGTGCATTCTGTCCAGACAGCCACAACACAGGAGGGGCTGGTTGTGCTAAAAGAGGCATCTGCATCCATCTGCACAATTATAGTCCTCCTGGGCCGGGGAGAGAGTAGGTCATTCACACCTCACATGTCAATAGTATGTGTCCTACCGTCACACAATGGGCTGATTACCCCATGCTGATGTCTGGAGAGAGGGCTGGGTTAAAAGGGGGTGGTGTTTCATTTCATAGGGCTCCTTTGAAGTCACCTCCTGAACAAAAACATTTTGAGTATAAGTACAGTGGCTCTGGCCCCATGATTTTTAGGGCACTTTTGGGACCTGGGATGGAACATTTGTCAGAAGGATTTCTGGACTGCACTAAGGACGCATCCGACTGCTCATCTGCTGTAGCCCTGCTACCTGCTGTCTGCTGGATGGCATAAAGGACTCACTAGATTTCTTTTCTGCTTATTGCCCTGCAACCAACTGTTCCCTGACTCCATTCTGCAAGGCATCACTAGTCTGCCAGGAGAGATCATCAGCAAGATTGCTTGTCTGCTTGTGCTGATCTTTCTGTCTTCTGCCCCCCCAGGTGTTCTTCCACAAACTCAGCGCATGGTGAGCATTAAGGGTGTTCCTGGTTTCTGGTAACCAACGCATGAAGAGCACTTCCCTTCCTGCTGCCTCACCTCCTGTGCATGGAGACAGTTTCATCTTGTGCCACCTGATCGCTAGCACATGATAAGCATCTGAGAAGTATTGCATGGTGAGCTCCGAACAGCATGTTTGAAGTGGTTTATATTCTTCCCCTTTTTCAAGTGGAGCGCTGTTGCCTCAAGGCCAGCACATGTTGGTGCTTCGTCTGCCACACAGCATTAGTGCAGAAGGAAGCCCTGTTGCAATCTCTTTCTCCGTGAGACTCCCCTGGAGTCGGTCGCTTTGCCAGGCAACCCTAGGTGGGCCAAGCACACGAGCATCACTATTTTTCCCCCCGAGGGGAGTGATGTACGGGGCTGATCTGGCGAGGTAGGGGATAAGGCAATGCAGGCCCTGTCCCTTAGGGCCACTGGTGCTTTTATGGGCCCCACAACCACCGGAGGCTGCCGATGACTGGGAAGGAAACGTCTGGTGCCACGCTGCCACCCTGCACCACCCAGGATACCAGGTACTGTGTCTGCCCCCGGTATCCGCTGTGTATCCACACAGGCAATTGCTGGGATTGATTCTGAATGCGGGGGAGATCAAGGGAGGTCAACTTGCTATCACTTACAGTGTGTGTGTGTGCCCCCTTTTTCGGGCCCTGCTGGAACCACCAGCGTGGTTTCTTGGAAGGTGATGTGTTGAGGCCCGTGCACCACAGAGACATTACTGACTTCAGGAGTATAATAGGGGACCACTCTGGAGAGGGCCTCAAGAGTGGTGCAAGACTGCTTGTATGCCAGAGGTTGAAGTGCAGGTGTTCACGATCTATAAAACTTTATTTTCTTATAAAGGCCATCATTCTCAGTGGGCGCAACCAATTGCCATATAGAATCTAGCAGGAGAGCAAGTGCTCCTGGCCCCTGTGACTCTACTGTTTATAATGATATATGAGTTATCTGCACCAGACACCATTGCCGCAGTATTTGAAACTTTCACTGGTGAAAGTATATAGGAGTTTTCTGTTGCTACAGAGACTACAACCTGCACAGCATGTACCTGTATTTCCGAGTAGCATAAACGCTATAACTTGCAGATTATATATGCAGTGCTTTATGTATTGCTTGTGATTTGCAGAGATTCATGTGTTTTTTCGGACCTAACTTGCACAGTTATGCTTTGTGTATGTATGTTCTAGCAAAGTACATTGTCCTGCTCGGGATATCCACTCATGTGTTTATGGTGATGAAAGATGATTCATGTACTTCCCCTGACCCAGGGATTCTTTGTGTCAGATGATAATTTATATGGTTCCCGGATGCAGCCCATAACCAAGGTATCTATGGATCTAATTTGAGTTTGCCTTGCAGTGTCAGAACGCAGAGCCTTATTGTAATAATGACCATTTATGCACAATAATTGTGACCCATGTCATTTTGGTCTACGGATATCTCTATAATATAAGAAATATATTTTTATATACCTCAGTGTGGTGCATTTATTGCATCACTGGTGTGAGTGTATTGTGCAAACACTTTACACATTGCCTCTGAGGATAAGCCGGACTGCTCTGTCCCAAGCTACCAGGGGGTGAGAACACGTTGCCTTTGGTGTGCAACTTACTCACTCTGACTAGAGTGGTGGGTTCTGCCTGGCTGAGGTGCATACCCTAGCTAACCAGAAACACATTTCTAACACTCATATACTGGAGTCAAGTATTGTAGACAGGAGCAGTGAGTTGTGCAGTGGAATGGCATGTTAAACAGTAGAGGAGGGTGTCATAGACTGTCGGAGTACAGTGTTTTAGAGTAGAGCAGGGTGAAGTAGAGTGTCATAGAGTGGAGTATCATCAAATGGAGTGTCGTAGAGTATAGTGGAGTGGAATGTTGTACAGAGGAGAGGCGTGTCACTTAGTGGAGTGGCGTATTGTGGAGAGAAGTTGAGTGGCGTGGCGTCGAGTGTCATACAGTGTAGCACAGTGAGTGGATGGGCATAGAATGGAGTAGAGTGTCCCTGAGTTGCATAGAGTATAATACAATGTTGGAGAGTGTAGTTGCATATAGTGGAGTAGAGTGAGGGACAGTGGAGCGGCATAGAGTGGAGAATACTACAGTGGCACAGAGTGGGATAAAGTGTAGTACAGTGGAGTACACTGGAGTGGGGCATTGTAGAGTGGAGTAAGGTGTCATAGAGTGGAGTGGTGTGTCAGAGACTATCGTGGCTTGGAGTGCATAGAGTGGAATAAAGAGTTGGACAGTAGAATATACGGAGATAGAGTGAAGTAGAATGTTACAGAGTGCCTTGAAGTATTTTAGACTTTTATAGAGTGGAGTTATATAGAATGGAGGTGAGTGTCATACAATGTAGCAGCGTAGAGTGGAATGGCATACACTGTAGTGCTGTGAAATGGATTACCATTAAAGAGTACCATACAGTGTAGTAGCATACGGTGGAATACTGTCCATGGGGTGTAGAAGAGTGGAGTGACATAGAGAAGAATAGCATAGAGTGGAGTGGTGTTGCATACAGTTGAGTAAAGTGCCATAAATGGGAGTACTGTGTTGTACAGTAGAGTGTAGTGGGGTGTTGTACAATTTACAGTAGAGTAGAGCAACATACAGTCTAGTTGATTTTTTGTAGAGTGGAGCAGTATGTAGTACAGTGTTGTAGAGTGTGTTACAGTGGAGTGGCATACAGTGTTGTAGAGTACAATGGCATTCAGTGATGTAAAGTGGAGTGGCATACAGTGAAGTAGTGGTGTAAGGTGGAGTAAAGTGTGGTGCAGTGGCATACAAAGATTTGCATACAATGCCATAAAGTGGACTGGAGTGTTGTACAGTGGCATATAGTATAGTACAGTGTTGTACAGTGGAGTGAAGGAGTACAGACAAGAGTAAAGTGTTGAAGAGTCACATACAGTGTAGTAGTGTTGTAGAGTGGGGTTTCATAGAGTACAGTAGGGTGTGAAACACTAGAGCTGTGTAGAGTGGATTATTGAATAGTAAAGCAGAATGAGGGAAAGTCTCTTACAGTAGAGTAGAGTTGAGTGAAGTGGTGTAATAGTCTGATGTAAACTACAGCAGAGTGTATTGGGTTGTCATAGAATAGAGTGGCATGGAGTGGAGTTTACTGGTGTAGCGTAGGTAGTAAACTGTTTTAAATTGAAGTGGAGTCTCATACAGTAGGGTGCAGTGTTGTATGGAAAAGTGTTGTATAGTGAAATACAGTGTTGTACACTGGAGTGTATACACAGAGTGGAGTATAGAGTTGGACAAAGAAGTGTACAGGGATAGAGTGGAGCAAAATGTCATAGAGTGACATGAAGTGTGGTAGATGTTTATAGAGTGGAGGTATATAGAATGCAGGAGAGTATCATACAATTGAGTGGCGTAGAGTGGAGTGGCATTTAGGATTGTGACATAGAGCAGACTACTGTAAAGTGGAGTAGCATACAGTAAAACACTGTGCTGGGGAGTGTGGAAGAGTGGAGCGTCATAGAATGGAACAGCGTAGAGAGGAGTGGTGTACAGTGGAGTGGCAAAGAGTGGAGTAGGGCACAGTGGATTAGGGTAGAGTGAAATGGCATACACTGAATTGGTGTAGTGTTGTGTCACAGAAACTGTTATAAATTGGAGTGGCGTCTCTTACAGTGGAGTGCTGTGTTGTACAGTTTTGAAAAATGTCATAGAGTGGAGTAGAGTGTTGTATAATAGAGTGTATGGGCAAAGAGAGAGTGCAAATTTGCACAGCGGAGTGTACTGAGAGATAGTGGAGTAGAGTCCAGTAGAGTAGCATTCAGTGCAGTAGAGTTTTGTAAAGTTGAGTTATAAACGGAGGAGGAGAGTACACTGGAGTGGAATACAGTGGAGTAGCACACAGTGGAGTGTTATAAAGTGGAATAGCTGAAAGTAGAGTAGTGAAGACTGGAATGGCGTACAGTGGAGTGGCATAGAGTGTAATAGTGTATAGTGTAGTAGCATACACTGGAGTGGGGTACAGTGAACTAGTTTAGACAGGAGTAGTGTATTGTGGGGTGGGGTAGAGTGTAATAGCACACAGTGAAGTGGCGTAAAGTGGAATACCATACAGTAGAGGGACAAAGACTGAAGTTGTGTACAATGTAATAGTGAAGAATGGAGTGAAGTATTGTGGATTACCATAGAGTGGAGTACAGTGGAGTGGCGAAGAGCAGAAAAACGAAGAGTGGTGTAGTGTAGGTTAGTGTAGAGTGGTGTGTTGTTCATTGGAGTGGTGTAGACTGGAGTTGTGTACAGTGGAGTGGGGTAGAGTAAAATAGCATAGAGTGGAGCACCATCCTATGGACTAGCGTAGAATGAAGTCCCATAAAGTGGAGTGGAATACGCTGGTGAGGCATAGAGCAGAGTAGCATGTAGTGGAGTAGTATACAGTGGAATAGCATGGAGTGGGGTGGTGTAAGGTAAAGTGGCATAGACTGGAATAGCATATAGTGGATTAACATACAGTGCAGTGACGTACAGTGAAGTGGTGTAGACTGGAGTGTAGTACAATAAAATGTCCAGGGAAATAGCATACACTGGAGTGAGGGTAGAGTGGGTTGGTGTACACTGGAGTGGCGAACAGTGGAGTAGCATACAGTGGATTGGCATAGAGTGGAGGTGCATACAGTTTAATAGCATGGAGTGGAGTTGTGTACAGTGTAATAGCGTAGAGTGGAGTGGCATAGAGCGGATTGTTGTACAGTGAAGTGGCGTAGAATGAAATAATGTATAGTGGAACAGTGTATGGTGGAATGGCTTTAATGCGTTGGTGTAGACTAGGATGGTGAACAGTAGTGTGGGGTAGAGTGTAATAGCATATAGTGGAGTAGCATACATTTGAGTGGGGTCCCTTTGAATAGCGTAGAAGGAAGTGGCATAGAGTGGAGTGCCATACACTGGAGTGGAGTAGTGTATAGCGGAGTAGCATACAGTGGAATAGCATACAGTGAAGGGGCATGCAGTGGCATGATGTTAAGGGAGTGGCATATAGTAGAATGGCATAGAGTGGAATAGCATAAAGTGGAGTAGTGTCCAGTTGAGTGACATAGGCAGGAGTGGCATACAGTGGTATACGATTTAATAGCGTAGAGTGAAATGGAGTAGAGTGGAGTCTTATACAGTGGAGAGGCGTAGAATGGAATAGCATAGTGGAGTGGCTTCAGTGGTGTGGCGCATCGATGTATGTGAAATTTTGAAGCAATGTAGATTATGGTTCGCAGGGTAGCACAACATAGCAAATTGCGCTGCCTTGCTTTCTCCAGATTAACCAATTAATTCAGGGGGATGCATTGTGGCCTTGCGTTCCTTTGTAAATCTGAGTTAAGTACTGCATTGCCCATGCAACACCATGAGTGATGCAAAAGTACTGCAATCCAATAATACAGCTTGGGCCATGGTATACCCCGATAACTTTGCAGTATACTGTGGTACATGACGTTGACTAGACAGTATATAATTGAGTAATGGCTATTTGTTTGAGGATGAAAAGACAGCCATATTGCTTGTACTACACTTTGGCTGTGTTTATTGTTATGACCTTGGATATTTTAGATAGATATTGGTAAGCAGAAGGTACCTACCTATTACTACTTCAATAAAGTGGAAAGAGTTGGCGAATTATTATTTTTTAAATATATTTTTAAATAATACGTTTATGGCCATGCACCACGGTAGTTTCACAAAATGTAGTGAAATTGGGCTAAATTACCACGGTGACAGATGTCACTAAGTTTAAATGCCTTATAACTTAAAAAATATGTACTCTACTAAACTGCGGAACCCAAAAAGCATAATCTCTGCACCATAATGTATAATCTTGCTAAATTTAATGTAAATCCATTTAGACATTTCATTTTCATTCTACATCAACTACAATAGTCTATGAAAATTAATTTGTGGAAAAATGTGTTTTGGGAACCCCCTTTTATCTTTGCCCCCTCCTCTTAACAATTCACCACAAAAATGTACTTCATCTCAAAATGTTGAAAATGCTACAGGTCTTGAACGGTTTGGTTTGAAACAGGTAAAAAGTTATTATATCAAAATGAATTTCTATCTTTGGGAATACTAAACATAACTACAGGGTGGCAATCATATTTAATGTGATTTCTTTCTTTCTATCGATTTTATTTGTTATGTACTTGTTTATTGGTTTGCATAATCATGTGACCATAAATGAGTATTTCAGTTGTTCATGTAGTAATTTGAAACATTAAACATTCAGTCCAGTCTATTTTGTGAGCTTCCTTACTACTTTTAGGAGTATTGTGCTACATATGAATGCCAAAGTGAATCACTGGTATTGTTATAAAAATTGAAATTGTATATTTGTTTCTAGTGGTCAATGTTCATGCCCTCCAAATAGTAGTTTATGTGGATCACTGCTAGGTAATTTGTTTTATTTTGTTGCACAGAGGTGCATAAGAAAGATTATTTTTGTTTCGGTTGTTGGGCCAAATTTATTTTGTGAGCCAGAGAGCATGCAAAGAAAACGTATGTAGATTGATATGTATTCTATTTGATATCTATTTGTTTATAGGTTTCCATTAGCATGTGACAAAAATGGGTCTTTCAGTTGTTCCGGTAGTAAATCTTAAATTGTATATATGCTGTCTAGTTTATTTTTTGGGCTTCCTTGCTACTTTTAGTAGTATTGTGCTACAAGATATCACTAAGTTGAAATACTTTAGAACTTAACATTTACTTACTTGCAGTATCCCCCCGAATACTTTGCAATCCCTAATATGTAATACTTCCAAATTTCATAGAAATCCAGCTGACTGTTTTTATGCTATGGGAAATACAAAAGTATATGGAAAATGCATAGTATCTGAAGCCCATTTTGGGACCTCCCTGTTTTTTCTTTGCACCCTCTTGACCAACCACCAAAGAACTTTCAGTCCTCCCAAAACGAAATGGGGACAGGAGGTCTGCAAAGTTTCATGCACATTTGTGAAATGGGTGCAACAGTATAATGGGACAAAAACATGAAAAATCACTATTTCAGGTCAACCTAACTATAACTACAGATATATTTATATATAAATAGAAGTTTCTATTGAGCCAGATGTATATATATATATATATATATGTTTTCTTTTAGTTGTAGCCTGAAAGCCACACCACTAGTGCCTCTCAAATGAGATGCACAAAGGCATCCAGGCAACGCCAAATTATCATCCTACAACTTTGCTCCTCAAACAAAGTTGGCAACCCAGTGGGATCCAGTGCATACTATTATTGAGGCATAAACATTGAGTGAAGTATTTCAGCAACAATGTTGTTAGGTCTGACATCCTTAGTATGGTTTTCACCCCTCCTGTTTCTTGACCTTGTTTTTGTTGGTATTAGGACTCCGTGCACTTTACCACCATGAACCAGTGCTAACATTCTTGTTCTTGCTCCCTGAAACATGGTAAAATTGGCCTACACCTTATTGGCACATTTAACTTAGGTATACGTCCCTAGTACATGGTACTACATGTACCCAGGGCCTGCAAATTAAATGCTACTAGTGGGTTTCCAGTACTCACTTTGCCAGCCACTACAGTAGCATTTTAAAATATGTTTCAGGTCTGCTTACAGGCTATAGTGCAGTTATAAACTGCCATTTCAATCTAGCAAAATAAATCTTTTGCCATGTCTAAACTTTTCCTTTTTAAAACATACAGGTTGCCTCTAAGGGAAACTCTAAAAACCTGTAAATGAAATGCTACTAGTGGCCCTGCAGCACCTATTGTGCCACCTACTCCAGTAGAACTTTAAAACATGTCTCAGGCCGGCCAATACTGCCCTTTGGAACTGGCTAAATAAAAATTTAACCAGGCCTAAACCTTCCTTTATAAAACATATACGTGTCCCCTAAAGTAGGACCTACAATCCTCTAGGACAGGATACATTATGTTTAAAATGTCTATGTCCTTGTAGTGAAAAACAACAAAATTCATTTTTCAACAACATAAGGCCTATCTCTCCAGTCAGATCATATAGGGTTATCTTATTACATTAAATATGATCTAACTTTTAATTGGGATGTCAAGTTTGGACTCAAATGAGTTGTGATTAAAAATCTTCTTTAATGATAAGTTCAGATTTTAAGTGACTATTTGGAAAATTACACTTCTAGAAAGTTTGCATTTTCTTGACCTAATATTCAATGCCTGTTGTTAGTGTCCTGGATCACATGCATGTAAATGGCTCAGCTATTAGACTTTGTCTCCCAGACAGTGAGACAAAAGGGGAGTAGGCGTTGGCAAAATGGCCCCCCCTGCAGTGATGGCTGAGGCAGAGCAATTCCTCGCCTCTCTTACACTTCAAAGGGCTGCCTCCAGCACACACAAAATAATCTGACACTAGCCTTTTGTTCACCAGACTTCTAAGATCTTTGGCAGGGGAAGTGAAGAACTTTCCACAACCAGATGTGGGATGTGGAGGTAATGTAGGAAATTCCCAGACTTCAAGGGCCGGCACCAGATATAAATATGAGACCTTCAGAAAACCTCTTCAGTACACTCCTGGACCTGGTGACATGCCAGAAGAAGTGCTGCATTCTTTCCCAGACGACTGCCCTGCTGCTACTTGATGATTTCCCTGCTGCTTCATGCCTGCCTGTTCCCAAGATGACTAACCTGCTGCTTGAGGCCTGCCCTGCTCTCTGAGAAGAAAGACTGGCCTGCTCACTTCATCCCAAGCTATCTGAGTGACTTCAAGAGTCAGTTGACTGATCACCTGCTCTAAGCTACAGGAACACACAAAGCTGAAGAGGTCTCCCTGAAACTGCCCAGTTGATCTAAAGCAACTGAACCTGCCTGAAACTGTAGCAGTGCCTGTCTGACACCTGCTGGCCTCTGCTAGAGTGAATCCCTGATTCCCAAATGGTGTCTCCCACAGTTCTGGATCCCTGGCTGGCATCAGAGTGCATTTCTCTGCAAGAAAAGATGGAATCCTTAAGGTTTAAGCACTTTGTAACAGTGAATGGACTGTTTATGCTGAGGCTTTGCTGGTGCAATGACTGCCAACATAAATGTCCAGTGAACCCAACTCTTTGCGCTACAGTGATTGCCAGTGATGGCTGCCAACATGAGATCTGCATTTCACGCTACAGCATCAACAGCCTACAGTGACAACCAATGTGAACCTCAAGCAGTGACCATCCTTGATGCCCAACCAGATATTCGCACTACAACGACAACTGTGTGTTACCCAGGCCTGTACTTCTTGATAAAGCAACAATCATCTCTGGCCCTGGTGTCGCTGCTCCTCGCAGCCTCCTCCATCGCAAACTGGACCATTTATGCTGAACTTCGAGAAGTTAACCTTATCAGCTGGCCTAACTTGGTCCCTGTATCTAGCCTACACTCTATCATGGTTGGCCTGAACTTGTGACCGTTCCCTGGTTGAGCATGATCAGATGACAGCATGTGGCACTTTGTGCTTTTAGGCACTAAATCTATCTAAACTGTTTAAATTGAATACCTCCGGTTCTACTGATTGTGTTTTTGCTATTTGGCATGCTTTTATTTATTAAAATGTACTTTATTTTTCTACATTGGTTTGGGATTATTCTTGTGTGATGTCTTCACTTTATTAGTTAGCATTTAACTGACATTTTTAATAAGATAATTAACTTTGTGTATTTTCCAGTAGGTTGGAAAAAAGTCTGAATTATCCCCTTTCTAAAGAAAACTCACCTTAACAGACAGGACCCCAGCACCTACAGACCTATTTCTCGTCTGCCCTCCGGAGCAAGAATTGTGGAAAAGGCAATCAATCTGGAATTACCAGTCTTCATAGATAGGTACAATCTTCTGGATGCCCTTCAGTTTCGTTTCAGAGGAGGTCACAACACTGAAACTGCACTAATCATGGATTCAGAAGAATTAAGGGCCTTTCTAGACCAGGGAGGGAAAACTGACTTGATCCTGCTGGATCTCTCTACGGCCTTTGATACGGTCAACCACGAGATTTTGATTGACCGTCTCATTAGTCTTGTTATCAGAGGAACAGCACTTTCCCTTCTAAGATCTTTACTCTCTAAAAGGGAACAATTTCTAGCCATGGGTGATTCTGTCTCTGATACTTTTTAACTGCCATATGAGGGGTGCCACAGGGCTCTTCTTTGAGCCCTACTCTTTTTAATCTTTATGTAATGCCATTGGTTAGACTTATCAAATCTTTTGGGCTCACAATCGTATCTTATGCCGACGATACCCAAATAGTGGTGTCAGTGTCTACTAATTCTGATGATACAGCCTTTCATTTTAACAAATGCATAAAACATATAGATTACTGGATGAGAAAAAACTGTCTAAAACTAAACACTGGAATGATGAAAGTCCTTATACTAGGAGGTGACACCTCCTTCTAGACATCTAAATGGTGACCTCAACTACTAAGACATTTACCTTTACCAGTGAAGAAAGCTAGAAGCCTAGCCATCATTTTTGATAACATGCTGACTTTTGGAGATGAGGTAAATTTGACCTCCGCTGTATTTACAATTTTTAGGATTACCAGGAAAATTTGTCCTTTCATCCCCACTAATCTTCAAAAAGATGTAGTGATTGCTCTGGCCATAGCCAAACTGGATTACTGTAATGCTCTTTTCTTGAATGCTCAATGTAAAGGCATTAGTAAGTTGCAATATTGCAAAATGCCTCTGCACGCCTGTTATTGGGGATTCCCTAAGTTAAAATCCACCTCTCAGGAGCTAGGCAAGCTCCAATGGCATCCAATGAAGAAACTCATACAATTTAAGGTCCTCTGTATAACCTTTAAAGCACTGCATAATTTTGGCCCAGGGTTTCTGAGACATGGATTTGTATAGTACACCCCTCACTCCTCTTCAACCAAACTTATGATTGTTCCTAGGTTTAAAACAGCTTCCTGGGGAGGTAGAAGCTTTATAGTGGGGACCGCCAAACTGTGGAATTCCCTTCTACGAGAACTGACGGAAATCTGTAGTCTCCTGTCTTTAAGGAAATCTCTCAAAACCTTGCTATTTACCCCAAAATCTTGTTTTCTGCCTCCCTTTCCATCTGGCGCAATCTGCCCTTTGATCAGTGGTAGCGGCCAGATGCCTTCGGGTAGTAGAAGCGCTCTATAAATCCTCAAATCAAATCAAATCACATTTTTATTGTTTGTGTGCTGCATAAATACTTAACACATTGCTTCTAAGTTAAGCCTAACTGCATTGTGCCAAGCTACCGGAGGGTTAATCACAGGTTATTCTAGTGACTTTTGTGGTTTATCATGACAAAGATTGTCATTGCTACTTGTGTGGGGCTTCCACTCTCTCAACCAATAACTAGGGATGGAAAGAACTGATGGAGTTTCATACTGCAGAATTCTGCAGAATTACATTAAATGGGGCAAGGGGTAGAGTGGGCACTGCAATGTGCAGTGCATACCCCTCAGTGCCCCTGCATAAGTATGTAAGGACAACAAGGGGGATCCACTCAAGTGCATACCCCTCAGTGCCTTTACATGCTTATGTAAAAGCACCCAGGAGTATCCAGTGCACTGTAGTGAAGTGCATCCCCCTTGATACCCTTACATAGTTATGTAAGTTATGTAAGGGCACAGAGGGGTATGCAGTGCACCACACTGCAGTGCATAGCCCTCAGTGGGTGCACTTACATATGTTTGTAAATGCACCAATGCGTATCAACTCAAGTCATACCCCTCATATTCATAGAAGGGCACCAAGGGGTATGCAGTACACTACAGTGCAGTGTATACCCCTTTTATGTAAGGGCACTTAGAGGTATGCAGTGCACTACAGTGCAGCACATACGCCCTGGTGCACTTGCATAAGTATGTAAGGGCGTCAAGGGGTATTAGCTCCAGTGCATACCATTCAGCGTCCTTACATACTTATATACGGGCGCTGAGGGAGATACACTGCAATGCAGTGGTTTAAACAGGGCGGGAAGAAGGAGCAGTCCGTCAATGTTTAAAATTCACCACAGATTGAACTTTATTCTGCAGTGGTTTTTAAACACAGAGGGGCTGCTCCCTCTTCCTGTCCTGATTAAAACCAAATAGTGTTGATTTACTTCTGCCAGCAGAACAAAGAAAATAATTAGTAATTCTGCATTACATCAGTAACAGACAATTAATAAATTACTCCAATTCCGAGAGCAGAATTGAAAATTCCACCCACCCCTACTAATAACCCAATTGCTAACAAAAGCCTTTCTCAAACTCGGAAGTTACACACATCGTGATGTAACATTCTTAAATAACAGTGTTAACGTTGTTCTGTTTGAGGAGCAGAACTGTGGGATTATATTGTATATAATATTTCTACTTGTCCGTGATGCGGTTTCCTATTAAAACATATTTTTACAGTTCCAGGCTGTGATACCTGGCTTGTCCCTTGTGAGCCCTGACGCTGCTATTGCAAAAACTGGCCTCAGTGGTGACCAAAGCAGTAATGAGACAGAAGGTAATCAGGGCTTTGATGTGTGCCGTTTGGGTTCTGCAGCTCAGATTATGCCATGAGGCTTTAAAATCTTTGCTCTGGTAAACAAATAACTACAACAATTCCATGTATACTTACCTAAATAAAATAAAAAATTGAACACAAATACATTTTTTAAATAAAATGTTGCCAATTGTTATTCTTGTGAACACATGAAAATTAATGTTTTAATAATAAACTCTATTTTTGTGTACATCTTTTTTGTTTGTCTTTTTGTAATTTACCATTACATTTTATGCTTTGAACATACACTATGGATACCATTATATTATAGGCTGTTATAAATAATTTGGCCTCTCATTGTTGTTTTATGTTTTTATGGTACTGTTTTCGCCGCCTATCAAAAAACACCTACGTTTGCATACAATAAAAGAGAAATGTGCAATATTCCAATCATGTCAGCACCCCTATCTAAAATTAACAGTTATCTATGTTAGTAACTCGTTTGTTAATACATAATTGTGCTCTTAAGAGGCTCTTAACTTAAGCATTGTTAGTTACTGTAGTGCCACCAGGATTAAGATCACATCACCTCACTTTATGTGAAGACATGGAGTCAAAGATCTTATGATGTCAATTCCTTTTATGTCATATGGTCAATGGGTGGTTATGGATGTAACCTCTGCTACCCCTGGCATTTTGTTGAATCAATGCCCAGGAATATTTCGCCTACAGAAGGATTTTATTAGGCCAGAACATTTTAGTTTTCTACATAATGTCATCAACAATCACAAAGACATGGTAACAACTGTCTTGTCAAGAGTTAATGTTACCATACCTGTTTTCCTTCCTCTTCTTTGCATACTGTGAGCACCACCTGAGATCCTGGGAAGAGGGTGTGCACTGAGAAGCAGAGTTCATATTGGCTTATCTGCTGGGTCTTTGTGTATGTCCATTCCTGGTGCAGAGAAAGAGATAAGAACAACTGAGTTTCAGCAGACTACATTCTTCAGTAAACTAGTGGTGATAAGATGATCTCTGAAGAAACTATCTAGCAGTAGAAAAAACATACACATTGTTTTGTATGAATGGAAACAAGTTGATACAACATAGATATTGGCAATATATTGTTCACCCTGCTGTAGATACATCTGCACCCCAGAAGGCACACTTGGCAACCATGGCAAGCACTGGAACAAAGGTATGGGGAAGTGGGTAATAACCCAGGGCTTGCATCTCCTAAGGGGCCCCTAGTAGTGTGATCTTTCTCTCATGCTAACATACCTTTGTCGATTTGTCTATTATGACATCTCTACCACTACTTTTGACTTTGATTCTCTCTTTTAAGGGTTCAGCATATATATAACTATTTTAATTAACTTATTTAAAATTTGATATTGATGCAGGTTTGAATTAGCAGAAAATAGGCAATAAACTGGAAAGTTTCACCAAACCGGAGTTGCCAAAATATGTTTGGCCCAGTGTCCCAAAAAGATGACAGAGTAGTACACCAATAATAGCAGGAAAGCAGTGTCTAGAGGTGAAAATATAGATCTGTCGTAAGAGAGATTTGAATCTGAATACCAATGAAGCTCAATGTAAACAGGCTCTGGTAATACGGCCATTTGTATTACTGTGCCATGTTTTCATACTGTAGTTTTCACTGGATGGTAACATTTGATGCAAAGGGAGGATAGAATGATCAAGACAAATATAGTGTACGTAGCAATCAAAGAGTCAAGTTAGGCAGCATACTCTTATATGCAGATGATTTCACTCAGTTAGTACTCATCATTCCTGATCCACAATTCAAGTCAAAAGGAGACCTCCTCACTCACCTAGAGAAGAAAATTACCAAAGCCCTAGGGCCCTTTCCCTCGTGATGCACCCACACACAACTCTGGTGATGACAGAGCGGGAGGCTCAAAGTCCAGCACACTTCTGCTTGTGCGGGTGTGGTTAGTGGGCTTCTTTCTGCCTTTCTCTTCCACCTTTCTCCCTGCACACAGCTCCTTCTACGAGCTCCTTCTATGAGCATGGGTAATGATGAGACAAATGGCTTCATTTTGTGAGTCCTGGTGGAGCCACTCCCCTTGTGCAGCTCTGAGATAATGAAGCCCAAGGGCTCCCCTATTAAAGGGTTGCTGTGATCCCTAATCCCTGCATCTGTGAGGCTTTAACATGTACCGTAGCGTAACCACCATGGCTCATGGAGATGCTTTCCCTCTCCCAACAATGCCAACAGCACAAAAGCTCACAAAGGATGAAGGACTGGTTCTGTCTAGGACAAACATGTATGGGCTTAATTATAAAAAAAAAAAAATTGTAATGTTTTTTCTAGATCCATGGAACACAGATGCTTCCTCCTAGCAGCAAGTGGTTAAAAAGCAGTTGGCGTGCCCTTTCGTCCAATCCTTTGGGCTTGCCTGACCTGAGGGCCTTCCAGCAGCAACACCACACACCCCAAAAGGCAAACGTCTTGTTCTGCATCCCCCTAGGATTTCGCTCATATGAGGGGTACCTGTGTGTCTTATGCGTACATATTCTACTGTGGAACTCACAATCAGTACAAGTCCAAAGAATTCCAAGGTGATCCTTTCAGGGTCACCAGCAAGTCCACCATCTATTGTCTGCCAGAGGGAGTGAGGATGTCAGTGTAATTGGCTCCAACAGATCAAGAAGCACAATTCCAGATTTCCCCTCCACTACAGACTTGTCAGAGGGAGACTGCTAATTGCCTTATGCAAATCCCCCCCCCACTTTTTCCTCTCTCCATAGAAGGCTAATCCTCCCAAATTAGCCTACTTGTCTAGGCAGAGGTTTAGCAGACTGTTGCAGGACAATCCCTCACGCCTTAGTCAATAGCACCCTAAACTACAGCAACGCCCTCTACGCGGGCACCTCATCTAGGAACATCAAAAAACTACATCTCATCCAGAATGCCACCGCCAGACTCATTCTAGACATCCCTCACCGAGAACACATCTCCCAACACCTGAGGACCCTCCACTGGCTACCGGTTGAGAAGCAAATCACCTTCAAGCTTCTAACTCACACGTACGAGGCCATACACAACACAGGACCAGCCTACCTGAACCACTGTGTCTCCTTCCGCATCCCCGCCAGTTTCCTCCACTCCACCCAGATGGCCCAGGTCACCATCCCTCGCATCCCCAAACCCACTGCCGGAGTACGATCCTTTACCTACACTGCAGCCAAGAGCTGGAACAACCTCCTCCTGCACCTCAGACAAAGCCAGTCGTTCTCCATCTTCAGGAAGAACCTCAAGATGTGGCTCTTTGGATGAGGCCCCCTTCCACCCTCCCCAGCACCTTAAGACCCTCACGGTGAGTAGCCGCTCTTTACAAATACTGATTAATTGATTGATTGAACTCCCAGATGGCCAGCAGAGTATTTAGCTGGCCAATCAGGGTAGTTCAAAATTCAAATCTCATTAAGGCTTGCTTAGAAAAACATATAGCAAAAAAGAAAAAAATACATAAAGAAAAGTACATGGGTACCAAGTGTTATAGGTGGCCTGAGAACCAAAAAAATATAGGAAAATAACTGTCAACAGGTTTCTCAGTCACAGCATAAATATAGCACTACAGCCTGATTTCAGCCAAAACAAAGCTATGCATGTATTTGGTATTAAATTATAAAGCATACACAGGCCAAAACCAGTTTAAGCTGGGTCATATCTGTGATAGGCCTACCTGTGTGCTGATACCTGGTTCAATCGAAGGACAGTCTTGCTCGCTCAGCCTGTACACTTGTGCAAACATGTGTGCACCCATGTTCCTATGTAACTAGCACAGAACATCTTACCCTAGCTGCACAGCAGCATAACCAATATCAAGATTCTGACGTTTGGCATTACAAGTCAAATTTAGTATAACAGAAGCTTAACATGAGTAATACTTCATTAGGGAGGCTTGACTTGAAGCAAAAAACAGGATATCCAGCAATGAAAAAACCTGGAAGGGTTAAAAAATCAGAACACACTCTCTTACACCATGCATGATAACTTGTTTTGAATGTGGGATTCAGTGCCTTGAAAGCTGTTAGGCATCACTCCACAAAAACATTTTTCTAAACAATGACTTTTAATTAACTCTATTAGGCCATCCCAGCATTTGATGCATTAGTTAAACTACACTAGACAGCATACCTCAGACATTAAAATAGATCAAATATAGTGCTTTAAAAAAACATTCAAATGACAAAATAGAACAGCATGTTGATCCATAAAGGACACATACCAATTTGGCCTGAGACCGGGCAGGAGCGTGGAATCAGGTAAGTGTGATCCATTTTAGGAACTTATAAGAATGAGCAATTTGCATGGAATATCATTTGAATTCCAAAATAAGGATAAAAATAGAACAAATGAAGATTCAGTGTGAGGGGTAAAATGCATCCTAAGCTGCTAACCTTCAGTTGGATTGGCTGTGCTTATAGAAGGAGGATACGGTGGTCTTCTGCCTCATCAAGTGACACCATTTGCTGTTCCCTGTCAGGTAAACCATCCTCTCCTCACTATCAACTTTGCATTTGGAGACATTGAGGTTCACCTCCCTGTGTGCCCATCTCCCGGACACATTTGAAGGATCGTCTGGTGTGCCTCGAGGGTGCACTGTATTCCTCTAAGAGGACAATGACTGCTTTTCAGCTCTGCTTCATCTGTTGCACTGAAAGTATGAGGTCCTATGTAATGTCCTGGAGTCTTGATATTCTTCTCTTGTCTAGCTGCTGTTCTCAGTGGGGAAAAATAGTAAATGCCTAAATGTGATGTAATACAAGAGCAATGAAGCATGATGTTCTATTCAGTGTGGGCCATAACACATGAACTCAACTCTATGGTCAACATGTCCTCCCTTCAGCATGGAGCAGACTCAAAGGTCCAATATACAATGGATACATTTATATGTGTTAATAATACCATATCATAAATGTTGGACACATATGTGATTGCCAGAGGCAAAAACAACGCTAACAGGAAAGTGTCAAACATACTAGTTTTCCTGCAAAGTTGGCCAGCAGCCATTCAACCTTCACTTCCATTCCATCCAACATATGTGCAACAAATCAGCAATGATAGTAATATATGTGTGTTGTTCCATTTGTGTTGCATGACCATTGAATGTACACCTACCCAGACTATTATGTTATGTGATTTTTGCAACTTGTGTGTGATTGGCATTGTAGTGTGGCCATTTTTATTGTAGCTTTATGCGCGTTAGCTTAACGTATTAGGCCTCTGTGCACTTTGCCCTAGATGCATTTTATTTAGCCTCGCACTGTTATTTTACAATAACCAGTTTCACGGTCTTGTTTTATTTCCTTCTATCACACTGTTTAGCTTACACTGCGTTCTCAAACAATACATTCTTGCTCACTCTGTGCTTCAGTCAAGGATACAGACTGGTACATTGCCGATAGACATGGTAGAAGTTTAGTCTTTATGGTTCGCAGGAACATCGGGGTGTTAGTTCACATCAATAGTATAAAAATACTTTCTAGTACCGGTACACGTAAGAGGGAGATTCCGACCAGGAACCCACAACTAGATGCTGACTGCCCTGTTGCAGATGCTGATCCAGATCACAGGCCTTTGCTCAGGTATGAGGGTTGATGTCCTCACGGGAAAACCAGAAAGGCAGGCTTAGAGCTTCACATGCTGTGCTCGAAATATAACTTAGAGAGAACATAATTTAGTTACAATATGATAGCCTTATTTTTATTTTTCACTCTCCTCGTTACTATTTCCATCTTACTGTGTTGTATGGTTCTGGTTATTGCGGCTCATGCCTTGTTATCTAAAATGCAGTTGTTTTATTAAACTAATCTTTAAAACTCAAACTGCCTTTGTCATTTATATATGAGACCGCACTTTGTAGGAGAGAACTGGCTGTAACCTGAGTGACCACGACTTCCCTGGGAAGTACTAAGATGTCATGCGCTCGGCTGCCCAATTGTCTCTTCCCTTCGGGAGAGATGAGGCACTGCTAGTTAGCCGGAGCATAACCCGGATTTAGAGTGACAAGGGTCCTTCACCGTGGGTCAGACTTAGTCCCCCACACTGTGAACGATCTTGTTGCCCCAAAATCCAGTAGTCTCATTATGATAATGAGAGCCTACACGACAGCATGAACTTGCCATTACATAACATTAGTGGAACTGAATATGTGAGTGTGTGTACATGAACATTAGGCTAATAGAAAGTTGCAAATTCCCTACAACAATGTGAAGATAACATCCATAGTAGATTGTGTTAATGGGAATTTATTTAGTCCAATATAAATATCTCATCCACAAAGGTTGATCCAACAGCTCTCAACACCACCCTCTTCCTTCCTCCTCTCATCCAGTTCTCTCTCCTCCCAGAATCCCATGACTCCAACATTCCCTTCCACAATAACATTCTACAGCTAGTGGTGAAGCGATATACACCGTACATGTAGATACCACACATCTTTCCCCCCCAAAAAAAATAGAATATACAGGAACAAATATAACAATTGAAACTATGTACAATATTATAATAAAAAGATACAAAACATGTTTAGAAAAGTGGAAAGAAAACAAGAACAAGAGTTCTAAATGGATTATTCAACCACATTTTTATTTAGAAATAACAATGCGATTAAAATTCCAAATTCTTCCATCACTCACTTTTACAGCATTTCTAAACAACTTAGTAACACTAAACGTTCCCCAAAACTTACTCCCACTTTAACCAAAAGTTGGTTTCTTAATCAGAACCTTGTCCCCAATTTCCACTTTCATATCACAAGTACGTTTCATCACATCAAAATAATCTTTTCTCTTACTCTCAGCTTTCTCCTCATGTATCCTTCCACAGTCTCTACCAGACCAAGACACGGCATCATTCTTGTCTCTACCAACCCAACTAGGGACCAGCATAGTATTAGCCTTCCTTCCTCTAAACAACTCAAAAGGAACAGCCCCTGTGGATGTATGTGGAGTAAAACGATAAGCTATCAAAAATTTCTTCAATCCTTCTTTCCAACATTTTCTTGCTGCCATCTCTAACTGTACACACTCTTTTACACATTTGTTAAATCTTTCAACAATCCCATTTCCTTCTGGATGATACAGCGAACACAACTTGTGTTTGATTCCCAACCTCTTAAGATACTCTTCCATTTTTTTGGATACAAATTGTGGGCCATTGTCCGTGAGAATAGCATTAGGAAAACCTTCCCGAGCAAAAAGTTATTCCAGAAGAACTATTATCCTCTATGCACAATTCCTATTTCGACCCACCTGGAGAAGTGATCAACCAAAACCAAAATATAGCTATTCTCACCTTTACTATAAATAGGACCCACTATATCCATACCCACAATATCCCACGGTCTTTTAGATGGACTTCTGATACACATCGAGGGTATTCTCATCCTATAGATCTTGTCACTATTGCAACAGTCAGGACAATCCCTGACCACCCTTTCTATACCTACATCCATTCCTGGCCACCAATAATTCAAGCGTATTCTAGATTTGGTTTTACTTATTCCCTGATGTCCTGAATGTCCTAGTTGAATGATCCTTTCCACCAAGGTACCTGGTACCACTAGTCTTTCACCACGAAGCAATACTCCATCCGAAATTGACAACTCTTCTTTTACCTTCCAAAACCCTTTTAATCTTTCAGAGTTCCTTAAACTTTCAAAGTTCCACTCGCTCTTTATGAAATCACAAACATTTTGTAGAATGGGATCATTTGCAACCTCACGCACCCACTCATCATGACTAATCACCCCTTCCGTAATAGTACACACACTAAATCTGTCCTCCTGCTCCTTACAACTGTCCTCCTCTGAAACTAACGTAAGTCTTGACAAGCAATCTGCAGTGTTGTTGCATGCACCTGGAACATAAAATACCTTGAAATCGAAATCTTGTAGATTAACGACCCACCTACTAATCCTGGATGATATTTGATCAAGACCTTTTTTCATGAAGACTTCAACTAAAGGTTTGTGATCTGTGTACACATGAAAGGGTCTTCCCCACACAAAATTCTTCAATTTGCCCATAGCCCAAGCAACACCAAGAGCTTCTTTTTCAATAGTTGAGTAATTCTCTTCCGAACCTCTTAAAGCTCTTGAACAATACGCAACAGGTTTCCAATCATGTTCATCTCCTTTTTGTAGAAGAACTGCACCCAAACCTCTAGCACTTGCGTCAGTCATAATAACACAGAGCTCATTAGGATTGAAAGATTTCAAACACCCTACCTTGGATAAGTCATTCTTAACCTCATTAAATTCCCTTTCACATCCTTCACACCAGATATAACCAACCCCCATTTTTAGCAATTTACGCATATTTTCTGTTTTGGCAGCAAGATTTGGAAGAAACTTCCCATGAAATTCAACCACACCAAAGAAAGCTTGCAGCTCTTCTTTGTTCTCTGGCGATCGAAGATTCAAAATATTCTCTACTAGTTCTCGTTTAGGATACAACCCCAAAGGAGTAATTCTATGTCCTAAATACTCAATCTCCTCTTTCCCAAAATGACATTTGTTCAGTTTCAACGTAAGACTATGATCCCCCAATATCCTCAGAACTTTCTTAACCATCTTTTCATGTTCCTCTTTCGTCCGACCAAAAACCAGAATATCATCCTGAAAATATTTTACTCCTTCTACGGAACCAAACAAATCATGTATCAAGATTAGAAAAAAACCGCTAGGAAGAAGGACATAGGAAACGGGCGCTCACAGTAAGTCCATACAGTCAAGTTCACAGAGTGTTTTTTGTCATGGTGCTCATGACAGGAGGATCTTCCTGACTCCTCCAATGTTTCAAAGGAAACTGACAGTAGCAACAAACAGCTGTCAGAGCACTCACAAGAGTAAAATTTAAGAGTATGGTGATGTAATAAATCCTCTGTGTGAAGGGCAATCACGCCAGGCTCTGGTTCAGGATAAATTTATTTCTTGAAGTAGTTCAATCATGATAGGAAAATGTCCTTGAAATCATATACAATTAGCCTCCACAGCCAACACGTGTTTCGTCCAATGAGAGATCCCTCTCACGGACTTCATCAGGGCTTAAAATCAGGTACTGCCTGTGTTTAACGGTACACTTATCGTGATCTAAGAAATCTCGTGTGATGAACGCAGTTAATTATCGCATCCCGGTATAGTACTGCAGAAATCCTAAATCAAATATGCTAGTATCTTGATGGGAACATCATAACCGTGGACAGATCATTGCACGGCGTTCCTTGTGACCGATATCTATCTTCGTAGAACCTGTATCAAGCATTGAAACACTGACCCAGCTGAAACCAGCCCAAAAGGCATCCTCACAAACCTGAACGTCCCAAAGGGTGTAATGAAAGTCGTGAGATCCCTAGAATCTACATGGAGCATAACCTGATGATATGCCGAAGCTAAATGTAATGTACTAAAATATCTAGCTCCATGCAACAAAGTCACCATCTCGGTGATATTAGGAAGAGGAAATAAATCACTAACCACAGATTTGTTGAGATTCCTCAAATCCACACAGAGACGTATTTCACCCGAGGGTTTGCGTGCCACCACTATAGGTGAAACCCATTCTGAGGCTTCACCAGGTTCTATGATCCCACTCTGACACAGCCTGTGCAGTTCTTTTTCCACATCATCTCTAACAGAAATCGGTATGGGTCGCACTTTGCACACAACAGGCACTGCATTCTCTTTGAGTTTTATACAATGTACATACTTAGTAAGACATCCCAATGTATCACTGAACACATTTTTGAATTCATTCACAAAATCTGGCAAATTACCATCACTAACCACATCAGATATCTCACAGATCTTACTACCATTATTCATGAAATCTCTTTTCAGTATCACAGGTGTAGGATTATTGGGATCCAGAATGACTTCAAGTCCCTTCTGATGTGGCCAGCTTATAACGCTATCTCCTTTTACTGGTACATAGATCTTACCCCTAATTGAATTAGATTTAAATTCAATTTAGGATTCAAAGTATCCCCTCAACTCTATAGATTGGCCACCATAACCCCCCGGAATCACATCTGGATTTTTCAGTTTCACAGAATGACTCAAATATTTATCAAATGTCTCATTAGACATAAGAGTTAACCAAGCTCCCGAATCAAAAAGAACTTCACACATAACTCCACCAAGTTTTACAATGTCCTTAGGATATTTCTTCTCTGTGACTCGATCCTCCACCATCAAGATACAGTCTTGCACCACTTTAACAGATGTGGAAGGTAAATCCTTTTGCGATCTACAGCATTTTGCAAAGTGTCAGATCCTCTTCCTTCCTCCTCTCATCCAGTTCTCTCTCCTCCCAGAATCCCATGACTCCAGCATTCCCTTCCACAATAACATTCTACAGCTAGTGGTGAAGCGATATACACAGTACATGATAGATACCACAAACAAGCCATTGCATTACTTCAAAAGAGTGTATACCAAATATAAAATTTGACACTAAAAATTGAAGAGGGTAAGAAACAATGAATGAGATCATGGGAGAAGACAAGTAGTTTCATACATTTACAATTACAAAGCAAAGCTATTTACTACAGCGCTGCTACTCATACTCCTGAATCATATCAAAAGGTCCAACCAGTTGTCTGCCAAGACCCTAACTACCTCTTCAATGAGGTGAACCAGAAGATTATCTTTGTTTGGCACTGAATGAACCTTCCTAAGATGTCTATGGCCTTCATCCTGGATTATCACCATAGGTTTTCCCAGAGAGTCTTTACATTCCAGCACTTTTAAAAGGCAACCCTCATTATAATGCGCTTCTAGTCAATCACTTGCCAAATTGACAGACATTCGTTGATGCTCTGCTGTGCCAAGTCTCCTCTACAACTAAGGGAACGTCTCAAAACTATTTAATCAGATCTATAACAAGGATGTCCTCCTTCCTGGTATGAGGCACTTGTGATTTTAATCAAGCAGCCTGGAATTAAAAAAAAAAAAGCTGAATCCTATAGACTGGTATCACTACTGAATTGGGACTATAGGACCTTTGCTGGAATTGTCACTCATAGAGAGTCTAAGGTTATCATACAGTGGTGAACACTGATTAAAAGGATTTTATCCCAGGGAGACACCTTCATGAGCTAACACATTTACTAACTGGGGCTATTGACTTAGAGGTAACTTTTATTTCCCAGCTGGCTGACGTTACAGTAGATGCAGTTTCAATTGTGTAAACTGGATGTGTCTATGGGTGGTGTTTGAGGTTTTTGGGTTAACCTCAAGACCAATAGATAGAATTGTGATGATAGTGCACAATCTGATAGGAGGTGTTCAGTCAATGGGTCGCAGGAACTGGAGGAAATTGGCAAATGGTA
Organism: Pleurodeles waltl; assembly: GCF_031143425.1. Classification (NCBI taxonomy): domain Eukaryota; kingdom Metazoa; phylum Chordata; class Amphibia; order Caudata; family Salamandridae; genus Pleurodeles; species Pleurodeles waltl. Next base: position 136,585,405 of record NC_090444.1, read on the forward strand.
TAAATTTGCTATGCTACCGATTGCATTGTCCTTTTGTGACTTTGGAATGGATATGTACTGCGCACTCGACTGGTGATGCATCTGAATACCTTGTGCAGGTAGAGTGAGCAGCTTGCCTATATGATGCCAGCTGTAGCTGTGATAACCATTTGCAATGATCCGTTGAGAAGGATTGTACAGACAGTGCCTTGACTTGGTCTGAATGACATGGACACAGGTTGTTGGTGAAGTTACCTCCTCTTTCCTCTTTGCAAACTTGTCTAGGATTACTTGTGGAGGAAATAGTATCTTCCTAATAGCTCTTCCTCGGACTTGGTAAAGAAAGAAATCATTCCTCTGCATCCTCTCTTTCTCCTCCTCCTCAACCAGCTGTGATGGCATGTGGAAAAGGCATATTCAATTAAACTCCCTTCGGATTCATTAGTGTGTGTGTGTGTTTTTTTTCAATATGTATTTTCTGCTACAGTTTTGGTTTCCATGCATTTTGCAGAATTATTATGTGTGCTGGTATGACATGTGTTTATGCATTCATGTAAATATATTAAATGTTTAATTCAAGCAAAAAAATATCTATGCCATGGCATATATATTTACTTTGCCTCTAACGCCAAATCAATAAAATGACAGTTGCAGCAGTTGTGAAAACCACAAATATGTAGGTTTTTATTACAGCCCTCTACCGGTTTACTTACTACTAAGAAATTAAAAGTAAAATCAAAATGTTTTTTAAGTTTTATGTTTTCTGTATTCAAAATATTTAAACAGCAGTAGGGATTGACCACCCATGATGTGCATTTCCCCAAAACATTTTGCCCAATATGTTTTTCTAGCATTTGAACACTTTCCTGCTAAACAGGAATAACGTGCAGGAGCTCCCTCTATAAACAAGGCTAGATTGACCTACCTCTGATTGCCATTTTCAACTTGGCTCTAGGTCCCTCATATACAGTGTAGACAACATTACCAGGGCCTGGAAGTTAAATGTCACCTGTAGACCTCTGCACCTATTGTACTAAGCACAGGGTTGGCCTATGAAACATGGTTTCTAGGCCTACCATGTATAGTCTGATGGTGGGAGCTTAAACATCTACTTTATGGCATTTCAAACTAATCCTTTTTGACAGTTGGGAAATACTGCATTAAAATATTTCAATAGTACTCCCAGTAACCCTTGTCCTCCACAATGTAGGATACCTGATATTCAAAAGTGGAACATGTGCAAAATTAAAATTAGCTTGTTTCTCCAGTGACTATTCCCCAAAAGCTATTTTCACTGACAGGGCTGTAGCTGGATCATAGAACATGTCAAAATACCCATTATAAACTTTAATACGTAACTTTTGACAGAAAACACCAAAAGTAGTCTTTCAAAGACAATTTGTAATATTTATTGAAAATCTAATTGATCAATGAAGCTAGATTTTTAATAAATATTAATGAAAAACATATTTTAGAACGTTATCCTTTCCATGCCTAAAGCTCCTGGAGGTTAATTTGCATTAGAGTGGCAGCAGCAGCACAGTCTGTGCGTAACCTTAATGAGGTATCAAAATTGCTTCCATAGCAGAACAATGGTTTAGGCCTGGTGACAGAATAGACTATCTCATGAAAGGCCAGTGTGTAGGTTCCAGGAACCTCAATAACATCAAAAGTACAGAAGTGAAGACTGCATATTTATAGTTAAGTGGAAGCGGGGGGCCTAAGTAAAGGACAGTCTTTGTTCTTTAGGCCCAAGGCAGCAATTTGGGCAGCACCCCAGGGGAAGTGGGTCTGGTCCCAGAACCATTTTGTTTTTGTAGCAGAGAAGGAAGGGACTGTTCATTTCTCTAAACACTACCCCGACTGGCACTGAAGCTCCCTCGAAGAGCAGAAGGCCTGTGCCTTAGACAGCAAAGGTCATCCTTTCTCTTCTCAACATCTATCATCTATCTATCTATCTATCTATCTATCTATCTATCTATCTATCTATCTATCTATCTATCCCATTACCATAACTAGTGCCTCCATTCCACTCAATTACTTTATATTGTCCAATATTGCCCTTTAGGGATTCTGTAGACATCATAAACCACATAGCCAAAGGCCAAACAGTTTTCAAATTTCACTACAACCCCAAGATTGCAATACAGAAGGAAACTAAATACCCATTATTTGAGGTACTTAGCTTGAAAGGGTGTTTTCAAATAAGAACGTTTTATTTGAAAATTCTAAGTGAAGTACTGGACTTTACTGTTGGGATGCCTGCAGCAAAGCAAAAAAAAAACAATTATAGAGGATGCCTTTGTTTGCTGATACAGCAACAGCTGCTGAACAGAAAGAGAGCAAATGTGGCATGAAAGTAGATCATTACTGTAAGGTGTGCATGTGCACAATAAGGGCCTCATTATAACCCTGGCGGTCACCTGACCGCCAGGGTCATGGTCAGACCGCCGCCAAAGTGGCGGTCCGACCGCGACATTACGACCATGGCGAAAGTGCCACGGCCGGACTGCCTGCACCACCAAGTTGCTGCCAGTTGACAGTCTAGCGGTTGTAATCCGCCAGGGCAGCGCTAAAAGCTTGGGGATTATGAGTCCCCTTTCGGCCAGCCTTTGCTTGCCATGCAAAGGCTGGCAGAAAGGGAGTGCCAGGGGCCCCATGGGGGCCCCGGCACTGCCCATGCCAAGGGCATAGGTCTTCATGGACAGCCCATCGTTCTTTCCACTGCCCAAATTACAGGCAGTGGAAAGCGCAACAGGTGCTACTGCACCCCCGCATCACCACATTGCCACCGGCTCGATTACGAGCGGGTGTCAATGTTAAGGCCCTGTTCACTGCAGGTCAGGTGGGCGGAAACGCTGTTTCTGACTGCCGGCCCTGCCCTGAACTCCTAATAGGGCCAGCGGTGTTCTGGCTGCACATGCGGCCTGAAGGATGTACGAGCTAGGAGGGCAGCCTCTGCCACCCGCCACACTCATATTGAAGGCCTAAGTGTTTGGCAGGCTTTGAATGGGTGAATTGCAGAGATATCTTGACTGTTAGCTTTTCAACAGTTCACAAAGGTGGGTTTGTGAACCATTGGGATACACATATTGAAAAAAGAAATATATTACCTAGGATGAGGGATTCTTTTTTCCATTCATCTATTTTGGGTTTCCAAACCCAGAGCTGGTTGCATATTCCCAAAGGCTCTGATTGGCTAGCTGTGACTAGAACATTTATGTCACTGCAGTTATTTTCAGATGTAATGCTCGGTGTCCACTGTGGGGGCACTTAGTCAGGATGGGACGATCCTGGCCAACAAACCCAGGAGAACCTCTCCAACTTAGTTTAAAACTAAAATATTTTAATTTGGATGTTGGGTTTGTGGACTCAAAATAAGGGTATGTGGACTTGAGAACTCTCTGTTGGGTCCGCTATACCTAATGCTCAGCCAAATCCACAAAACACCAAGGCTGGTAGATTCCCTTCAGTTTTCTAACTTGATTTACAGTCTGCAAACCAACATACAATTAAACACTGTGTAAAATGATGTAAGCACATAATTTTTCCTTATGTTTTGTTTTTAGGAGAGGGCTTTGGACAAATGTTGTTGTAGTATATAGTCAACTTAAGTATTTATAAAAACGCAAGATCCACAAAACCAAGTTAATGGACTCAACCTACCTAGCAACCAGGACAAGTTTTTCTCTAAAGTCCAACTACTCTAGCTGGGTGTAGGAACTTTAAATGCATTCTGATGTTATTATATATATGTTCTTATATATCCTTTCCCAAACCAAAGATGTCTGTTTCACAGCAGCAGGTGACACATCCACCCTTTAGTGAAGACCGAGAGATGTTAGGAGTTTCTACTGAGATTCACTTATATATTTCATAACTTAGACATGTCTAACACAGATGAAGTTTTTAGGACATACACCGCTTCATCAGCTCAAGGAGATGACGAATAATACTTTTGCACGAGGGGAGACACTGGAAGCCAAAAACTCCAGAATATGGACGAGTTTCTGAGTTTTTCTCACATCTACAGGAGAGAAAAAACACATCAGTGCCAAGAAGGTAACATGCAGAGCCTATGAACAGAAGTTGAACAGGGATCAGAAAGATCCATGCTTCTTTGCCATTTCAAGAAAGCACATGAAAGCATAGCAGAAAAAAGAGTTTGAAAAATCCCTGAGTGTCTGTTACAACTGCATCTGGAACTCACAAGGGAACAGCTTTGCTTCAGCAGAAGCTGCAGTGTGCTGCTCATCTGCCCCAGCATCAGCAGACTTAAAGGCAGGAAGCCTCTAGTATACTATGCTCCTCTCCAAAAGGCCCTTACGTATAGCACTCAGAGAAGATTCACAATCTGCTTCACCAAGTATAGCAAACCAGCATTTATATGCCTTTGTCGACAATTACCTGAAAGTACCTGAAGTGGTCTGTCCCATGCAAAACACAGGGCAGGGGGCTTAGGAGTCAAAAGAAGGAGCACAAAGATATAGGAGGTCACAGAAAGCAGGTACTTCACAGGCAATACGTTTTCCTTCTTATGCCTGCCATAAAAAAGCAACACCATTTTTCTGAGAAGGTAGACATGGTTAGGCTCATATCCTGTCTTAACCAAGATGGACATCATTCCAGTTGATTTGCTATAGCGTAACAACAGAACATGGTGTCCACCCATTTTCCTATGATCTGATTTCCTGCCAGATTCATGTATGATAAGGCTTTGTTATAATGCTGATTGATCAAGATGCTCACAAATCCCCCACATTTGTTAATATTCACCACTCACCTTAGGTAATTCTTCTCCTGTCCCTGATCTGTGTCTTTCTCTACAGCTGTTTTTCCAATTTGATTTCCCAGCCTGGAAGACTATGGGGGTCATTCTGACCTTGGCGGTCCATGACCGCCATGGCGGAGTGCGGCGGAAGCACCGCCAACAGGCTGGCGGTGCTTCCTGGGCCATTCCGACCGCGGCGGTAAAGCTGCGGTCGGAAAAGGGGAGCCGGCGGTTTCCCGCCGGTTTCCCGCTGGCCCAGGGAACCCGCCATGGCGGCGCTGCTTGCAGCACCGCCATGGGGATTCCGACCCCCTTCCCGCCAGCCTGTTTCTGGCGGTGTCCACCGCCAGAACCAGGATGGCGGGAACGGGTGCATGGGCATGGGCAGTGCAGGGGCCCCCTAACAGGGCCCCACAAAGATTTTCACTGTCTGCTTAGCAGACAGTGAAAATCGCGAAGGGTGCCACTGCACCCGTCGCACCCCTTCAACTCCGCCGGCTCCATTCCGAGCCGGCTTCATTGTTGAAGGGGCTGTCCCGCTGGGCCGGCGGTCTTCTGGCGGTCACCCGCCGCCCCAGCGGGAAAGCCGGAATGGCCGCCGGTGCGGTCTTTCGGCGGGAACCGCTTGGCGGGCGCGACCGCCAACCGCCGCGGTCAGAATGACCGCCTATGTCATGAGTCTTTCTCTACTCAGTCTCAGGGTAGTTCTAGCATCTTGTTTTCAATTCCTGTGAAACTGTGGGGGATATTTACAAGAAAGTTGCACATTGGTTCCCAGCAATCCCCTAACAGCACCATGGTTGCGCCGTTTTTACAATACGGTGCACCATGGTGGTCATTACCTCAACAGCATCTACATTTTTGGTGCTGTTGGGGCGCTTTGCTGCACTAGCCCCATAGAATTTGCAGCAAAGCACAGGGAGGCCCCCAGGCCAATACTGGAGCGTCACTTTAACGCTTGCCTTGGGCAGGCGTTCAAAATGACGGCAAAAATGGTGCAGTGAAATCTTGTAAATTTACTGCACCATTTTTTCCGGCCTCCCTGTGGGGAAACGACCCCGTTGCATACATTATGCACCAGCGGTTACAAAGTGCGCAATGCATGCATTGCACCAGTTTGTAAATATGGCGCAGGGAATGGCCTTCTTCATGCCATCTTAGCGTAAAATAAATGACATAAGGGTGGCGCAAGACATGATAAAAAAATACCATAGATGATGAAAGCCCTCTACAGAAAACCCCATCTGTAAAAATACAAAAGCATCACTTTCTTTACAGTTTTAATGTGGACTCTCATGGAGGATTGAGCATAGAGTCTGGCTCGGCAAACTACGGGGCATATTTTTGAGCCACTAGCGGCACCGGAGCGTCACATTTTGTGATGCTCCAGGGGTGCAATGGAAACATGGTCCTAACTATGACTACCTAGTGGCAATCACCACTAGGTAATATACATATCTATATCTATCTATATATCTATATCTATATATCTATCTATATATATATATATATATATATATATATATATATATATATATATATATATATATATATATAGCTATATCTATATATTTATATATTCACTGAAAAAAAACAAAGGTTACAGGAACGTTATAGTTAGGCTCTGAATTTACTCGTACAAATCCACAGAAATTCAGTAGTTAGAGTTATTTCAAATAACTATAACTCACGCCCTAAGGTAACTATAACCCGCCCCGCTGAGTATAATACATATATATATATATATATATATATATATATATATATATATATATATATATATATGTAGTCATGCATTTCAGATGCCAATGGTGATTTTAGCAATGCTGTCATTGAATTATTGAACATGCAATGGGTTATGTAATGTGTTAGGGTATAAGCAATTCAGCGCATGCTGAGAGTGCAAGGCATTTTAGGGCCGAGTTATAGTTAAATCGGTGAACTATAACTGGTTGCTTTCAGTGTTTTTTTTGTTAAAATTTTTATTCTGTAACTGACATTGTCATCTAACTTTTTGAAGGTTTTTTTGAATACCTAACTATAACTAGTGAATTTCTAGTTTTTTTTTTAATTTGTCACTGTCAATATATAAAAGGTAGGCCTATTGGTTTTCTCTAGGGGCAGAAACACCCAGAACACCCTCAACATCTTTTCTCATTGGAGTCACAAGGGTAGCCCTGGCCCACAGCCCCGCTAGCTCCCTACAAGCATTCCATTAGGTTGCAAAGGAGCCAGCTACAATTTAGTTTTCTTTTTGTTTCTTTCTATTTGTGTGCACTGGTCCCAACTGAGTTACCTAAAACAGGGGAAGCCCAGTAATCAACTGGAACCAAGGCATATAGGCCCTCATTCCGACCCTGGCGGCGGGCAACGGAAGCACCGCCAACAGGCTGGCGGTGCTTCATTGGCCATTCTGACCGCGGCGGTAAAGCCGCGGTCAGAAAAGGGGATCTGGCGGTTTCCCGCCGGATTTCCCCTGGCTGGGCTGAACCTCGCCATGGGGATTCCGACCCCCTTCCCGCCAGCCTGTTTCTGGCGGTTTTTACCGCCAGGAACAGGATGGCGGGAACGGGTGTCGTGGGGCCCATGGGGGCCCCTGCACTGCCCATGCCACTGGCATGGGCATTGCAGGGGCCCCCTAACAGGGCCCCAGCATGATTTTCACTGTCTGCATAGCAGACAGTGAAAATCGCGACGGGTGCTACTGCACCCGTCGCACACCTGCAACACCGCCGGCTCCATTCGGAGCCGGCTTCTGTGTTGCAGGCCCTTTCCCGCTGGGCCGGCAGGTGCTCCCTTGGCGGGCGCCCGCCGGCCCAGCGGGAAAGTCAGAATGGCCCCCGCGGTCTTTTGACCGCGGGGCGGCCATTTGGCGGTTCCCGCCAGAGACTCCAGGTGCTGGCAGAGAGAAGTCTTTGCTGTCCCTGAGACTTCAAACAACAGGAGGCAAGCTCTAAATCAAGCCCTTGGAGATTTCTTCTGAAGATGGAAGGCACACAAAGTCCAGTCGTTGCCATCTTACTCTTGCAGAAGCAGCAACTGCAGGATAGCTCCACAAAGCACAGGCAGGGCAACTCTTCTTCCTCAGCTCTTCAGCTCTTCTCCAGGCAGAGGTTCCTCTTGGTTCCAGAAGGGTTTCTAAAGTCTGTGGTTATGGGTGCCCTTCTTCTACCCAATTTCTCCTTTGAGGTAGGCCTACTTCAAAGTAAAGTCTCTTTTGAATGTGAAACCCTGCCTTGCCCAGGCCAGGCCCCAGACACTCACCAGGGGGTTGGAGACTGCATTGTGTGAGGGCAGGCACAGCCCTTTCAGGTGTGAGTGACCAGTCCTCCCCACTCCTAGCACATATGGCTCATCAGGAAATGCAGACTACAGCCCAGCTCTCCTTGTGTCACTGTCCGGTGTGAGGTGCAACCAGCCCAACTGTCAAAAAGACCCAGGGGAATCCACAAATAGGCAGAGTCACAGAAATGGTATAAGCAAGAAAATGTCCACTTTCTAAAAGTGGCATTTTCAAACATACTGGGGGTCATTCTGACCTTGGCAGTCCGAGACCGCCAGGGCTATAATGACTGAAAGCACCGCCAACAGGCTGGCGGTGCTTTCTTCCCTATTCTGACCGCGGCGGTAAAGCAGATTTAAAGGTAGCCCCATGTTAACCTATGAGAGGGATAGGTCTTGCAACAGTGAAAAACGAATTTAGCAATATTTCACTGTCAGGACATATAAAACACATTACTATATGTCCCACCTTAACCATACACTGCATAGCAGACAGTGAAAAGCGCGACAGGTGCAACTGCACCCGTCGCACGGCCGCAAAACACCGCCGGCTCCATTCGGAGCCGGCTCCTGTGTTGCGGCCTCATTCCCGCTGGGCCGGCAGGCGCAAACTTGGTTTGCGCCCGCCGGCCCAGCGGGAATGTCGGAATGGGGGCCGAGTGAGTGCGGCCGCATTGGCGGCCGCATGGCGGTTACCGCCACCCGCCAAGGTCGGAATGACCCCCACAATCTTAAAATCAAGTTTACTAAAAGATGTATTTTTAAATTGTGAGCTCAGCGACCCCAAACTCCACATGTCCATCCGCTCCCAAAGGGAATCTACACTTTAATCAGATTTAAAGGTAGCCCCATGTTAACCTATGAGAGGGATAGGTCTTGCAACAGTGAAAAACGAATTTAGCAATATTTCACTGTCAGGACATATAAAACACATTACTATATGTCCCACCTTAACCATACACTGCACCCTGCCTTTCGGGCTACCCAGGGCCTACCTTAGGGGTGTCTGACATGTAAGAAAAGGGAAGGTTTAGGCCTGGCAAGTTGGTACACTTGTCAAGTCTAATTTACAGTTAAAACTGCACACACAGACACTGCAATGGCAGGTTTGAGACATGATTACAGAGCTACTTATGTGGGTGGCACAACCAATGATGCAGGCCCACTAGTAACATTTGATTTACAGGCCCTGGCACCTCTAGTGCACTTTACTAGGGACTCACTAGTGAATCAAATATGCCAATCATGGATAAGCCAATTACATACAATTTTACACAGAGAGCATATGCACTTTAGCACTGGTTAGCAGTGGTAAAGTTCTCAGAGTTCAAAAGCCAACAGCAACAGGTCAGACAAAAGAGGAGGCAGGAGGCAAAAAGATTGGGGATGACCATGCATAAGCAAAAAAGCTGCATCAACTGTGTTGTGCACCTCCTTTGAACCTGGATCCTGCGTTTTCCGGGGGTGGTGGCTGGCATCCTGAGGGCTCTCTAAAGTGCTGAGAGACCCCTATTCCTCCTCACACAGAGTTGAGGCCCCCAGGTCCCCCCTGGGTCCATCCAGCGCCATTTTGATGAAAAACACACTTCTGCCGTAGCCAAGGCATGTTGGCGCCTTCCAACACAAAATCTCATCTGCAACGATCCTTACACTGTGGGACATCTTTTGCATCATGCAGAAACCCGCTGGCATCTTCCTAGGATTCATTTCTGCAGTCTTTGACTAAATGGGGACTCTTCTTTTGCACCCTCTTCTGGGTTGGCAGGGGCTCCTGTCCTTCCTGGAACTTCTTTTGACTTCTGGACTTGGTCCCCTTCCTTTGCAGGTTTTCAGGTCCAATAATCCAAGAGTTGTTCTTTGCAGACTTGGTTGGCTGCTGCAAAATCCCCAAAACGAGGTGTAGTGTGTCCTAAGAAAACGTGCAGTACTTTACTCCTGCTTTTCTGGGCTCTGGGGTTGGGTAATTTATTTACCTTTATTGTATTCTTACTCTCCCAGCGATTCTGCACACACTACATTTGTCTATGGGGGAATTTATGATTCACATTCCACTTTTTTAGTATATGGTTTGTGTTGCCCTAGAGCTATTTTCTCCCATTGCATTCTATAGAATCTCCTACTCTTTGCTTTGTTCTATAACTATTTACTTGTCTAATTGTGGTGCCTAGTGTATATATTCTGTATACTACTTATCTCCAGAAGGAGTATTGTCCATAAGATATTTTTGGTACTGTGCCACCCAAATAAATACCTTAATTTTTGGTAACACTGAGTATTGTCTTTACTGGTGTATAAGTACTGTGTAACTATGAGCTTTGCATGTCTCCTAGTTCAGCCTACACTGCTCTGCTATGGCTACCTCTATCAGCCTAACCTGCTAGAATACTACTACATTCACTAACAAGGGATAACTGAACCTGGTGTAAGGTGTAAGTACCCAAGGTACCCACTACAAACCAGGCCAGCCTCCTACACCGTGGAAGCTTATAGATGTACATTGGAGAGATGGCCACACTCATTTTTCCCCTCCACCTTGACAGTGGTAGGTGTTGTAAAGATCGCTCGGTAGGGTCCTTCAAATTTGACTTGCATCTATTTCCTTACAAAATTTCAGATGTAGATTTCTTGACCAGGTTGAAGTGTTTGATATGGTAGCTTGGCGGTGGTGCACTTGGAGTTGTGATGGCTGACCTGTTTGGATAGGAACTTAGCGCGTTTGGGTAGAGAGATATACATGCAGTTCAACCCACTAGTAACATTTGATTTACAGGCCCTGGCACCTCTAGTGCACTTTACTAGGGACTCACTAGTGAATCAAATATGCCAATCATGGATAAGCCAATTACATACAATTTTACACAGAGAGCATATGCACTTTAGCACTGGTTAGCAGTGGTAAAGTTCTCAGAGTTCAAAAGCCAACAGCAACAGGTCAGACAAAAGAGGAGGCAGGAGGCAAAAAGATTGGGGATGACCATGCATAAGCAAAAAAGCTGCATCAACTGTGTTGTGCACCTCCTTTGAACCTGGATCCTGCGTTTTCCGGGGGTGGTGGCTGGCATCCTGAGGGCTCTCTAAAGTGCTGAGAGACCCCTATTCCTCCTCACACAGAGTTGAGGCCCCCAGGTCCCCCCTGGGTCCATCCAGCGCCATTTTGATGAAAAACACACTTCTGCCGTAGCCAAGGCATGTTGGCGCCTTCCAACACAAAATCTCATCTGCAACGATCCTTACACTGTGGGACATCTTTTGCATCATGCAGAAACCCGCTGGCATCTTCCTAGGATTCATTTCTGCAGTCTTTGACTAAATGGGGACTCTTCTTTTGCACCCTCTTCTGGGTTGGCAGGGGCTCCTGTCCTTCCTGGAACTTCTTTTGACTTCTGGACTTGGTCCCCTTCCTTTGCAGGTTTTCAGGTCCAATAATCCAAGAGTTGTTCTTTGCAGACTTGGTTGGCTGCTGCAAAATCCCCAAAACGAGGTGTAGTGTGTCCTAAGAAAACGTGCAGTACTTTACTCCTGCTTTTCTGGGCTCTGGGGTTGGGTAATTTATTTACCTTTATTGTATTCTTACTCTCCCAGCGATTCTGCACACACTACATTTGTCTATGGGGGAATTTATGATTCACATTCCACTTTTTTAGTATATGGTTTGTGTTGCCCTAGAGCTATTTTCTCCCATTGCATTCTATAGAATCTCCTACTCTTTGCTTTGTTCTATAACTATTTACTTGTCTAATTGTGGTGCCTAGTGTATATATTCTGTATACTACTTATCTCCAGAAGGAGTATTGTCCATAAGATATTTTTGGTACTGTGCCACCCAAATAAATACCTTAATTTTTGGTAACACTGAGTATTGTCTTTACTGGTGTATAAGTACTGTGTAACTATGAGCTTTGCATGTCTCCTAGTTCAGCCTACACTGCTCTGCTATGGCTACCTCTATCAGCCTAACCTGCTAGAATACTACTACATTCACTAACAAGGGATAACTGAACCTGGTGTAAGGTGTAAGTACCCTAGGTACCCACTACAAACCAGGCCAGCCTCCTACACCGTGGAAGCTTATAGATGTACATTGGAGAGATGGCCACACTCATTTTTCCCCTCCACCTTGACAGTGGTAGGTGTTGTAAAGATCGCTCGGTAGGGTCCTTCAAATTTGACTTGCATCTATTTCCTTACAAAATTTCAGATGTAGATTTCTTGACCAGGTTGAAGTGTTTGATATGGTAGCTTGGCGGTGGTGCACTTGGAGTTGTGATGGCTGACCTGTTTGGATAGGAACTTAGCGCGTTTGGGTAGAGAGATATACATGCAGTTCAACCCCTAACCTAAGCACTTAATTTGGTCCACGTTTTTGGGATAGGTGTTCTTATCATTCTATCAGTTGCTATCTGGTGTAATCTGGTGTAGTGTGAGATGGTGAACGCTGCTGGGCATGTTCCTTGGTGCAAACAAGACTAGGGGGAGACAGTGGAGCCACTTCTTTTAAAGACTGGTTTCAGATTCTACTTATTTTATTTTTTAATATGCTGATGATTCTCTCAACAATGCCACTGCTTTGAGGGTAGTACACCGGGGCCAGTTGTTGTGTAATTCCTAAAATGGTGCACATGTGATCAAAAATGGAGTTGAGAAAATGCTTTGCATTGTTTGACCGGATGACAGTAGGTACCCCCACCTCAGTATTACATTGCCGCTGTCTTGGCATCACAGTGGATGCAAGGACCGGCTTTGATCCACTTAGAGTATGGGCAGCCCACTACTATCAGGTATCGATAGTAAGCACATCAATCGATCATGTCAATAAACTGAATGTGTGACACCCTGAAAGGCACCATTGGTCTTGGAATAGCCGATGACACAGCCTTGAGAGTAGGTTTGGGTGAGTATAATTGATAGACGATGCATCCATTTAAATATATTGTCACCGTTTTGGTAAGGTTGGGGATAAACCAGTCGCTCTGAAGTGCTGCTATCATGTTGTCTTTGGCTGTGTGTGTTGGTGAGTGGGTATCTGGGCAAAGCTATGTAGATTATGCTCTACGGCATGATGGGTTTCCCTGTGGATCGGTGTCATTATATGTGTGGCCTGCGTGCATCCCCTGGCTACCCATCTCTCCTTCTCATAAAGCAGTGCTGTTTCCAGCAACTCCCTCAAGTCCAAGCCTGCAGTTTCTGGGTGAGAATCTTCCTGTAGGGGTTCTGCCTAAAAAAAAAAACTGTTTTAAGGGAAGTACTCATGTTTTCTTAATCATTCCATAAGCTGCCTTTTTTGTAAATTGGTGAGTAAATGCATTTCCCTGGGATATGAAGTCCTTGTCCCGGCCTGGGCTGCACATTTTATCACGGACATGTGTTTAGGTAGGGTCAGCGCATTGATTAGTAATTCTAGGAGGTCCTGGTGGGTGACGAGCATGCCGTCTGATTTCAGAAACCCTTTTCTTTTCCACTTTCCTATGCTAGAGCGTACCATGATGGTCACATAGGCTAAATCTGAGTAAATGGTTACCATCTTTCCCGAGATTTGGGTGAGGTGGGTGCTGTCAGCTCTGCCACCTGTGCACGGTGATTTGCAGTATTTCTTAGGGCACAAGTCATTACTACCATTTCCCCCATGTGTCTTACCCCAGTCTCTTGATCTATCATGGACAAACAGAACCTTGCTATTTAGGATGGGATCCTCCTCTGCCTGGCTGATTCCCTCAGAGTTTATGTCGTGCAGTCATGGACCTCTTCCCCCTCTTGAACCTCATGTGCTAGGAAGGTGGCTGGGTTTACTAGATGGCACCATGCTATCTATAGTAATGGACTGGAGAGCATCAGTTCGTAACCCAAAACACGTTGTGTAATCAGGGCACTCTTGCTCTTTTGTATGACCACAAATACTGATTGTTCTGCATACAGTGTCAGCGGTGCCCCCATCACAATCGAGATGCTTTTGTCAACAACAAAGGCCACTAGTCCTAGTGCCTGCTTGCATGGGAAATGACCCTCCATGACTGAGTCACGCAAGAGGTTTGTGTCCAAGGGGATACTTTTGAGTTAGGATTGCAGACATGATTTGCCCTTCGCTGTGGCTGAAATGGAAGAATTCCTTCTTATAGTTGGGCCTTCCTAACATGAGGGAGTTTGTTATCTCTGTTTTGAGCTTGCAGAATGCATTGTGCATCTAAGGTGGCAATGTTAATTCCTTGTGGCCAGCTTTCGCCTTTTTGATGGCCGCGACTAAGGTGGCAATGAGCATGCTAAAAACCTTTGACTCCTCTTTTTCATTTATGGAGGTGGCATAGCCCTGATAGGATCTACGCATTCCAGTGTGATCCACCGACTGGCCGCTGAAATTAGTTTACCCAGATAACTAACATCCTGTTGTACATACTGCGTCTTCCCCTTCTCTATTTTGTACCCTCTCTCGGCAAGTGCAGTCAGGAGAGCTATCATGTCCCAATGACATAGGTCCTCAGAGGGACTGCATATCAAGATATCGTCAGCATACTGTTTCAGAGTACTGTTCGATCGAAAGTTAGCAAGGTCCTTCCTTAGTATTCGATTGAAGATAGTGGGGAATTCACAGTACACTTGTGGTAGTTTCTGGTACAGCAACTGAACCCCTCAAAAAGTGAACCCAGTCAGGTAATTACTGTTGGGGTGCGGCAGAATGCCCAAAACGAATTCTTGACGTCTATATTGGAGAAATAGCGGGCTTCCCTAGGTATGTTAGTTTGTATGATGGAGGGGTCAGGAACCACAGGAAATTCTGGGACCACGATGTCATTGACAGGGAGCAGGTCCTGCACTGGGTGCCAGGTCCCTCTCTCACTCTTTCCAACCAGGAAGATCGGTGTATTGCGGGGAGACCCCCACATGGAGGACCCCTTGATTGACTAGCACTTGGATTGTGGGTGCTATGTTCTCATCAAATTCCTTGGAGAGAGGGTACTGACACACCCGGGATAGGATGGCCCCCTTCTCACAGTGTTATTCTTACTGGTTCGGCGGTATTGAAGAGCTCCACGTCATAGGGTCCCCTCACCCATAACTGTGGCGGTTCGGCTGACAAGTCTTGCTCCAGCCATGTCATCCATACCGCCATGGGCAACGGAGCCCCGTTTCTCTGTTCTACCCTAACCTTAATCGAATTGGCAAAGGCGATTTCTGAGGCCACTGGACACTCACTAAACAGCTGGTCATCGGTTACCTCCTGCATACTGAGACTGGGCGTAATGAAGGTTATAGATGCCCACATTGCATTCGCTTGGTCGATGGCCAGCAGGACCCCATGTTTGGGCCGCACCTCTATGGCTGCCAAGTAAATCAGTGCCTACTCTTGGGGTCTCATATCATGGTGACCCTCCCAGCATAACACAAATTTGTGGGGCAGGTGCAGCTTCTGACCCGCAGTCCTGGTGCATTAGCAATAATTGTGAGGACAGCGTTAATGAGGGCCATCAGGTCGGCGGGTGTCGCTCTTATCAGCCAGTATGTGCAGAGTGGGTGGGTTAAAGACATGAGTCTTAATGATGGGGTAACCCCAGGGTTTGAGCAGGTCATTGTCCAATCTTCAGAGAAACTAATGGCTATGTGTAGTTTGGCCATTAAACCTCTTCCTATGAGGTTAGTTGGAGATGAGGGGTTATACAGCAGCTGTCCCTTCAAACAGTTGCCTCCCACATCTATCTCCAGTGGTTTTGTGAAGGGAACCCTCATGGCCATGCCCAAGAACCCCTGCGTGTCCATGGAGCCTTTAGATAAGGGCATAATCAGTTCCTTTAAGCAAGATTTTGTTGCCCCTGTGTCAATTAGGCAGCCGTAGGGAGTGTTATTTACCAGCTCTGTCACAGTGGGTTCCTCCTACGATCATCGAATCACTGACAACACGGGCACGTGGGAGTGAGTGTGCATGTGTCATCCACTGGACTCAAGACCGACCCATGTTGGCCCCGCAGCTTATCTGGTTCTGGAAGCGGAGGGGGGATTGTGACCCAGTTCTGGCTTTGGGAGTCCCCTGTCATACTTCCTCAAATCCTGCTACTACATACTTTATCTTTTCCGAACTCTGCAGCGGTACCCTCATAGGTGCATCTACCTTCTCCACCATTGTGGCCAATGCCGTTCTGACCAGGAACTCTTGCTCCTAGTTTAGGGATTTTGTAGTAATGTCCTGGCTCTCTCTCTTTCCTCCTAGCCTTAACTTGCCTTCTTTATCACCTTACGAGGCATTGCTGCATGTATGCAAAATTCAATCGGGATTTCTCCTCATGTCCTCTGGCTCAAATGACCCTTACGTAGGCCGGGACTGTTCAGATTGGTTATCCTCTTTAGTCCAGTCTGCTGGTAAATTGCAGAACAGGCATGCAAAGTTTCTCTCTTTCGGCCAGGGAAACATGTGTGCCTTAGTGTGTGTGTGTGTGTGTGTGCAATTTGTGGCTAAACTTGTTAAGTGTTTTAGCCTGTGTGGGGAACTGGGTTTGCATGTGCTTTAGTGGTTATTTAATTATAAGTTTGGGAAGTTTTTTTTAGGGGACTGATTCACTTCTAGCTTTTATGAATTTGGAGAATCTTAAGTTTTACTCTGATAGTTGGGAAATGGATACATTGGATTGCTACTTCTAACCACTTACTGTGAGCTCAATGTTATATACAGATGAATCAACTGAGAACATTTCACAAACACAAATAACAATGCACATGATGAGTCACGACCTAGAAAAAAGTGCAATTGTTATTTCAAACGTCATGAAATTTGGCATCAAAATAGCAAACTTTACTGTACTATCAAATAGTAATTTGTGAGAATTAGCAATGCCTTTCTATACCACATTGAGTCATTGACAAAACTCAACACTCAAGACAAATTATAGTTGCATTAATTTACCAGTGCCACAATGTCAGAGACAACATTTTTCAACTGGAACAAAGAAAAACTGACAAAGCACCAAAAAGTGATGACTTTGCCAAAAATACCTTATCCCGTTCCTAGCGCATGCTAGCCTGTGACCAGCCTACTGTCATTTCCTGACGCAAAACCACCTATACCACATGACTCCTATCTTAGAAAAGATAGGGGTCATGTCCTCCACCGCAATGGCCAACACAGGGGACCAGGGGACCCTGGGCTTGGCCATTACATCCAGTGTCATGCAGGGAGGCCCATGTCAGGTCCCCCAAAGGCACGTCATTTGTTTTAAAATACATACCTATACTTACCTGGGATAGGGTCCCCCATCCTCTGGTGTCCCTCTGGTGTGGGTGGGTGTATTCCCGGGGCTTGGGCACCTGTGGCCCCATTCCATTGTGTTTCACCATGGAAATGGGTCCACAGGGCCCCTAACGTCTGCTCTGACCCAGGCCTTAAATAATGGTGCAAAGCAAGCTTTGCACCATTAATGAGAGCCTGCTCCCACCCATGTGTCATTTTAGAACAGGAGATAAATATGGAGCTATGTGGTTAGCACCATTTTATTAAATGGGAACGCCTACCTTGCATCTCATTGACACAAGGTAGGTGCACTCATCCAAAAAATTATGCTAACTCCAATAGTTTGACCCTAGACGTGTCTAGCATAAAAATATAAATATGGAGTTAGATTTGCGCCAAATTTGCGTAAAAAAAAAAAATGACGCAAATTCGGCAAAAACGTAGTATAAATATGCCCCTAAGTGAGCCTGATAGTCTTGTCAATATCAGCTCCAGGGCAAAGATTACAACAATTTATGTGGAGAAAAAATGGATAACTCCACAACCATGGGCCCTTCTTGGCCAAAAAACAAGATACGCCTAATCTCCTAGATCCAAATCTTTTTCTTCCCAAATGTCTGAATCTCACCCTATATCACACCCAGGTCTCATGTGTACCATCTGTGTCATGCCCAGTCGTCCAAGCGAACAACACCTCTCACTTCTTTCAGATACCAACAGTGTTAAAAAATCGTACTGAGGATACCCTTTTAGACTAAAAAATAAGATTGAGGTGCAGGCTCTATATCACACCCATGGCTTATGCATACCATCTTTGTCATGCCCAGTGGTCCAAGCTATGAGGCCTCAACCCTGTATCACACCCAGGGACCAAAAGTACCACTTGTGTCATGGCCAGAAGTCCAAGCAAGAGGCACCTCTCAAATTGAGGTGCTTGCCCTATATCAGTGCCTATGTGTACCAACTCTGGCATGCCCAGTGGTCCAAGTGATCAACCCTGTGTAACACCCAGGGACAAGTATACCATCTATGTCACGCCCTGCGGTCCAAGCGATCAACCCTGTGTCACACCCACAAGACAAGTATACCATCTGTGTCACACCCAGCAGTCCAAGCAATAGCCACTTCTCAAAATTGAGGTGCCGGCCCTATATCACACCCAGGGCCTATTCATACCATCTGTGTCACTCCCAGTGATCTAAGC
This sequence comes from Pleurodeles waltl, assembly GCF_031143425.1. Classification (NCBI taxonomy): domain Eukaryota; kingdom Metazoa; phylum Chordata; class Amphibia; order Caudata; family Salamandridae; genus Pleurodeles; species Pleurodeles waltl. The sequence goes on from NC_090444.1 coordinate 136,603,849, forward strand.
AAAAAACAACATTCACCTTTCCTAGTGTGCCAGCTATCGAAAAAAGGTGACTTCCACGGGTTATGCTTCTTCCTAGTTTGCCATAAGCCAATTGCTAGAACTAAGGTTCTAATGTAGTCTCTTTTCCTTCTGACGTCAGCTTCAGGATGACCTCTATCTCGTGGATTCAGCAGAAATTCCAATCAATTGCTTTGTCTACTTATCTTTCTTGCTGCGCAAATGTAAATCTATCAGGGCGGGGTCCCCTTCCTTGCAGTCAGGTCTGAGGAACGAATCAGCTTCTATATGGTTCACCTAAACATTGCTCAAATGTGAATTTACTTTGAAAAAACAAAAGGCAAGAGGTGTTTGGCAAAACAGAAATGGTTTGATTAATTAAACATTACGGCCAGGAGAAATGGGGTCTGAGAACTGTCTCAAGGTACAATTGATATGCGCAGTGTTTTATATATTTCTCTGGGTACCATAAAACAATTACAACATTCCTTTAGGAGTAAAGAATGTAAGCATCTGTCTTGGACTAATAGATAAGGTCCTGATAACAAATTCAGGTGGGCCTCAACCTTGCATGGACACAATGTGGGTCAGAGAGTACTTATCTAGATGTCTGACCTGAGGGGCCATGATTGTTGGGTGTTACTGTACGTGTTGTGTTCCTAATGTCATGTGGCATCTAACTTTATGGTGTTTTGGGAATGTGCGCACCACTCTGGCCATGTGTGATTTATTGGGGCCAATCTTGTTGACATTGTGGTGTCACTACACCTATCTGTGATCTGAGTTTCCTGTTCGCGTGTCCGTCTGCCAGCTACGTGCTGCCCCACCTGCGACCTGTCAGTCAGTAACCTCAGGTTTAGATCTCAGAGCCTGCCTCACCACGTACTTTAGAGTGGGGGGCTGATGGAGAGTTCATGATGGGTGAATTTGCTAATAGTTGATTTTGTTGATATATGCGAATGTATCACTGTACTCGATCACATCAACTTTTTCAATATTAACCGTGTTCAACCTGCTCTCATCTCTAGCATACTTTACCAGTCTGGACATGCTCCATGACTACCTGTGTGAACAGTGACAACATTTTTCTGCAAAGGTACAATTTTGAAGGGACCCATAAACTTGGTTACGCCCTTCCTCTCCCAACATGGTTTCTTTATCAAAAGTAGATCACCCACGTTCCACTTTTTGCACTTAGATGAAATCTTCTCATGTCTCTTTTTGAGCTTCTATTGGTAATCTTATAGAAGTGATCCAGGTTTCCTCCTTATCTACGCTATTGGTATTCCTGAGAGACAACCAACCTGGGTTTAATTTGGACACTGCTATGTTTCCCCTCAATGATTCAAATGGCAATCTCCGAGTCTCACAGTTGGAAGTTGTGTGATATGCCCACCACATTTCTCTAAAGACTCCTTGAGAGGAACTCTAGTTTCTATAGCTCTTTGCACACAGGGCTTTACTACCTTTATCACGTGTTACACAAGGCTGTTGGCCTGCGGTACTTAATGAGCTGTCTTTTGATGACTAATGCCAAAATCTCTTAAGAACTCTTGTGATTCTTGTGAAGTAAAATGCACTCCATTGTCCATCACCAGGTATTTGGGCACCCCTTGAGACACAAACTCATTGATCAGAAAATCCAGTACAGTCTAGTGCACACTGTGCTCACACACCGAAGTGACACCCATTTCAACACATAGTCCACCAACAACAACACAAATCTCTCTTTTGGATGGTAATAATTCAAATTGATTCACAATGTCTAAACCCAACTTGGTCCACTGTTCTTCAGGTACTGCCACAGGTTACCAGGGAATCTGACTTGTGACCTGGTTCTTGTCATTGGAGGCACACATGAAACATTCCTTGACCACACCTTCCACTTATAGATTCATAGTTGGCCACCAGCTCCTCTCCCTTATTCTGGCTTTGGTGAGATTCTTTCCGACATGTCCCTCATGTGCCAGATTAATCACTTTGGATCTCATAATCCTAGGGGGTATAACTCTCTCTCCTCCCATAAGACTATCCTGGAAAATAATTAGTTCAATCCATACACACCAAAATGGTTTCAAATCCAGATTCTAAACCTTATAATCTGGCCAACCATTCACCACATATGTTTTGATCATTGGAAGCAAAACATCTTCCTTCTCCCACTCCATCCACTCATCTCTGATAATATCTGGTTCTTTAATCCAATTCACAAAGCTCAAGTTGCCAATAACCTCATCACTGTTGTTCTCAACCAGTAACCTTGACAAACAGTCTGCCGCTTTAAACACCAGGCCTAGTAAGTACTGCACTTGAAAGTTTAACTCTTTCAATTACTCACTCCACCTCTTAAGCCAGTATTTCACTACTGTTGCATGAAAATAATTTGCACCAAAGGAGAATGATCTGCGTGTACCAAGAAGGGAATACCACACAATAAAATTTAAAATGGTACCCTGCCCAAATACTGGTTGCCTTTCCTTCAATACAAGAGTAGTGTTTCTCTGCATCCTTAAGTGCCCTAGGGGCAAATGCAACTACTTTCTCATTACCTTCTACTATTTGGGTAAAGAAAGCACCGAAACCCTTAAGGCTTACATTTGTAGTTAGGATGGTGTTCTTTTTCACATCAAAGTGTCTCAATGTGGGCATTTTACCAATTTCAGTTTTCACTGTCTTAAATGCTGTGCCACAATCTTCTAACCATACAAAAGGAAGTCCTTTCCTACAAATACTCTTATAGAGTCAACAACACTCGCAAACCTATTAATAAATTTCGAATAAAATTCTGCAAGACATAAGAAGGCTCTCACTTGCTCTTTGTCAATTGGCATGGGGGCTCTCACTATGCTGTCAGCCAATTTAAATTTTGGCTGAATACTCTCTCCTGAGATTACATGATTCAGATAAGTCACAGATATTACCCCCGACTTATACTTCTGCTTCTTCACAGTTAGCCATTTTTCAGCCAATTTCCTCAACACATGTGTCAAAGTATCATCATGTTCCAAATCATCCTTCCCATAAATAAGTATGTCATTCTGAAAAAACAAAACATTTGGTATCTCCACCAATGCCATCTTTATAATCCTCTGGAAGCAAGCTGCAGCAGAGGACAAGCCAAATGGCATTCTTACAAATCTACGTGCTTCCAGATGTGTTATGAACGAGGCCAGATGTCTTGAATCTTGGTAAAATTGCACCTGGTGATATGCAAATGAAAGATCCAAAACACTGAAAAGGTTGGCACCCTCCAACATTATGATTGTTTCTGAAATATTGGGAAGTGGTTGTCGGTCTACCCAAATCCATTTACTGAGATCCTGCAGATCTACGTAAATTCTGATGGATTTGCCACCGTCTTCAGGCAGAAGAATCATATTTGCCAGCCATTCAGATGATTCTTTTTCCTCAATCACATTCATCTCAAGTAGCTTGTTCACCTCTTTCTTCAGTGGCTCAAGCATCAAATTGGTAGACTTGTGCACTTTATGAATACATGGTTTTGCTCCCTTCGTAAGAAGAATACGGTGCTCAAAATTTTAAAGCAGTCCCAGATTGTCCTTGAATACTTCAGAAAACTCCTTATAAAAACGTTCTCCCATATCGCCATTGTCAACCAACATGACCTGATCATAAGCATTCAGGTTGAGACTTATCCCCAAATCCCTTGGGTGTCTCCTTCGCAACAAATTGTCACCCGTCTTCACCATATCAACTTTGCCAATGGTCTCTCTGTCTTTGAACCCAATCCTTTTAAACACATACCCAATACCTCTATTTGTGTTCCACCATAACTAAATTAGTTCATATCTGGAGGAAATAGCTCTACCTCTTCACTAGCAAATCTCTCATCCCACATTTTGTTCCTAATCATAGTATATGGAGACCCAGAATCTGCTAACATCAAACATTTCTTCCCCCAGTGCTGATCTCACACTCAGGCATAATCACCAGTCCCGAATCCACCTCATCACCATTGTCTTTTACATTAAGAACAACAGTCCGCAAACCATCTGTCACACTCTCCACCACCCATTCCCTCTCAGCATATTTACAGACTCTAGTGCAATATCCTTTTCAATCATGTTTTGAGTTCTTTGCACAGCAATTTGGACTATTAGAAATATGTTAAAAAGTGCAACATCTATAACATTGAGTTTTGTGTGTCTTGATTGAAGTTTTAGCATTTACTCCAGACACTATTTTAAGGACATAGTGTTCCGTATTCAGGTGCACATAATTATCTGTGGCTTCATATATGCTGCTTTGCGTCGAAGCAGCATCAGACGATACCGTATGATTTCTCATCTTCTTTAACCAACCAGGTGTGTTCTCCATCCCTTCAGCGATAGCAATAGCCTCTTATGAGTGATGGATTCCTAGATTGCAAGTTCTCCTACACTCCACTACTGTTTGCACACCTTACTAACTGATCCCTAATCAGTGAGTCCATTAATTCCCCAAACTCAAAAGTATAGGCTAGAGTTTTCACTGATACAATGTAGTTGCCCATTTTTACAGTTGGTTCTTGAGTCCTACTAAAGAATTTATGTGCTCTAACACAGTATTTATGCGTAGTCCAAAATACTGCTTCAACATTTGTATTGACATCTCAAAAACATCAGAAGATTATCCATCTCCATTCCCAATTGGTGCTTGATGTATACTTTTATATATGTTGCATCCTTCTATCCCAAAATTATGCACTATGATAGGCTGCTTCCTCGCAGCAAAGCATTTTTTTCCACCAATGGCCACAAGGTAAGAGTCAAAGAGTTTCTTCCATCATTTTAATGGAAGTATAGGGGTCTCCTTCTCCAGGGAGACATATTGCTGACAGACATGATGTGTGCATAATGTTGTAAAACAGTATGTCAGTACAAGATGTCACAAAAATGATTTACCTAAGGTTAGCTGTATCATATCCCAAATGAAATACAGCTATTCATCAGTTCATTAGCCGTTAAACATGCTGTCTCCCAAAGCTTGCTGTCCTAATGAGCTGCTTTTTGCAGTGTGATCTGACTCATAATGGGTGCTTCACATTGAGCATGATGAACATAATCCGAGATGGCTCCAAGCGTCATGCCCAAGGACGTAAAGTTGCTGTCTCTCTTGACACATGAATGCTCATCGACTCAAGATGATTGCAACTCTCGTAAACAGCTTAAGTGAATGCAAAGAGCTTGAGCATATCTAAGCGAGTAGGCTACCAAATAAAGGATGTAAATATTAAAAAATGAAGTTCCTTTTAGTATCCTTTTTCCGTCTGATACACTGACATTCCAATTCAGCACATAGGTCATAGTTTATCAACAGTTCTTCACATGGGTTCCAAATGATCCTCAGAGTGAGTTTGCTTGTCCCCCATCAAGCGTCACTCATCGCTAGTGTTAAGAAGTAAGACCTGATCGATTTTCCAATAAGGCTTATTTCTTATACACAGAACTATCAACACTGTCTGTAGCCAACTCAGCTCCCAGTCTCCAATTGCCACCCATTGGGACTTCCCCACCCATAGGCTGCCCACATTCTATGCATGCGCTGCTTACACATAATAGTACGGAACATTAAAATGGAAAAGACCACGACTTCAGTCATCTGTAGAGTTCTGTTACTTTGATGTGCAAACCATTTCAACTGCTTTCCCTGATAAAATATACAATGTACTGTTCCTTTCAGTGAGTTGGTTCGTATGTTGTTTTAAAATTGTTACCATGTGCAGAGCAAATCTATATACAAGGGTAAGAATAATTTTCCTGTTACATTTTTTCTTTACCAACAATGTAATGAGCGAAATAAATAGAACACTGAAAAATAAAGCGAGACACGATGTTGCGAAAATTAAACATGCACCTTTAATAACAATAACCAAATAATTATTATACGTTAGAGAAGAGCACCCGATTTGTACTTCCATTTTTGGTTTTGAAGCAAAAGAATGATTCTGCGCATAAAATGCAAAATTTTAATGAAGCATGATTTCAAATCAGCAATACAGCAGTCAATGGGGCTTTAGATGAACATTGTTTGGGTTATTAACTTTCCATTAGTGTTATATCTCTCAACGTGTGTAACATTTTATTTCTGGACTTAATACTCTAAATATTGTAATTGAACAAGGGTATTGAAAATGGACAAATTAGAAGCAAGAACACTTGCTGGTTTTATCTCTTGCCACCAACGAGAGTCTTACTCTACGACAACAATAACATGAAATCAACAAAGCAGGCCAAAAGCTTAAATAGCCTAACACCTTCTCATACCTAATGTGTCTGGATGACCACTGTGATATCTATGAGCCATAACCTAATAGTGGTTCTCTTCGAGAATGTGGGGAATGGAGCCAGTTAGGTGAGGCATTTGGAAAGGGGATTGAGCACTGATACAATGCTAATGGCTTACTCTTTAATAAAGAAGCAAATGACCTACCTGTTGTCCTGCGCATGACCTTTCAATTTGGCGACGCTGGCTGGAGATGACCTCAGTGTGCAGAAGTGAGGAGATGCGTCGAGTAAAATGAAGAATACAGCAGTGAGGGCGGTGCTCACGTGTGCTGAAACTGCAGGGCTTCATGACAGGACTACCGATTTGGCACCTTATTTTGGTGAAGCCATACAATTCCTTTTAAACTGGGAGGAGTCTCAATCCGCCTGAGATTGTGATGGCGTGGCTGTGCTCATGCTGTCTGGTACATGAATGATGACGTCACATGCCACTAAACCGCGTCTTCGCATCTTCACCGGGGAGTGCACGACTCTTTGGGCAACTCAGGCCACTTTCAACACCATAATGGATGTGTGTTTAATTGAATCGTTTGGTGACACGCATACCAATTATGTATAGTGCATATCTTTAAATACTAGCTATCGGTGACGGGCACACCTTTTATCATGCATACTGTGGGAGGTTGTTTTTAGGAGCAGTGATGTGCACACCAATCAGCGCATTGTTGCAAGTTATGTATTAGATCAGTGATATGCACACCAATCATTGCTTATGCTGATTAAACTATTGCACCAGTAATGTGCACACGACCTCTATCAACCAGCTGGGATAGTGCACACGTACACTGAACCTGCACTACAGAAATTTGTAGAACACTCAACGTTAATTGTAAACTTCTTAATCCCTTGTGGCAGGCAGCAGGAATTACGCCAGCATTACACTTTCAAGTGTCGTGCAAGCAGTGATATTATATATGATTTGCTGATAAGGGCATCAGGATTTAGGACTAATTGTTATGCAAATAAGTCATTGAGATGTTTAACAACTATAAAAGGAATTCTTGCAATAGTCATGTGTGCACAAACATTCACACTTACACCCTCGGTTCCGTGTCTTCCAAGGGCTGGTGAGCCAGCTATGAAATGGTCTATTTGGAAGGATTATTTCCTCAATGATTTTAAAGCCATTGTGGATGAAGGAAGAAAAAAAAGTTTCAGTGCTAGGATGAAGAGGCTATTATACATAGTTTGGGACCAGAACGTTTATGCGTGTATAAACAGTTGGAGAAGAAAACGAGGGCTGCTGATGATGTGGATGTGTTTAAGCATGCATTGGAAGACTTAGATGGATATTATCAACCTATATTTTGTGCTGCTATAGTCAGATACATTTATTTCCAGCGCAAACAAAACAAGAACAAAACTATTGAAGACTATGGCCCTCGTTACAACCTTGGCGGTGAGGCAGCGGGTGGCAGAATACCGCCAGTGCTGGCGGTATTTCTGGCTTCCTATTTCGACTTTTCCGCTGGGCCAGCAAACAGTAACAGTGTTACCGTCCGCTGGCCCAGCGGAAAAGTCACATCAACATTGCTGCCGGCTCGTAATAGAGCCGGCGGCAATGTTGATGTGCAGCGGGTACAGTACCACCCGTCGCGCATTTCACTGCCCGAAATTCGGGCAGTGAAATGCGTGATGGGGCTATGCCATGGGGCCCCTGTTCTGCCCATGCCAAGCGCATGGGTAGTGCGGGGCCCCCAGGGGCACCCCAAGTCTCCCTTACCGCCAGCCTTTCCATGGCGGTGTTTACCGCCGTGGCCAGGCTGGTGGTTGGGGACTCATAATCCCCAGGGCAGCGCTGCTTGCACTGCTGCCCTGGGGATTATGACCGCCAGGCAGGAGCCTGGCGGTATAGTGGAGGGGCTGGCGGTTGGCCGTGGCTATTGCGCCACGGTCATAATAGCTGGCGGAACACCGCCAGCCTGTTGGCGGTGTTACCACCAGCCGCCAGGGTCGTAATGAGGCCCTATGTGTCTCCACTTAAGAAATTAGCAGTTACATGTAAATTTGGGCAATTACATAATGAGCTCACTGTAGACAGATCATTATGCATTCAACTAATGCAAGTTTGCAAGACAAGCTATGAGTATGTGGTGACGCTTCTCTAAATGGAATTATTTCCATTGTTAAAATAGCTGAAACATCCAAGAGATGTCTGAACGTGGCCATCAAGAGTGGAGAAGAGACTGAATCTGCATGCATAGTTACTAATAGTGAGAACAAAGGGGGGGAGAAGAATGCGAAAATGGTGTTCCAAGGGAAGTATGGAATGATAAATTTGCAAAGGTCTTAGGCAACCATCTAGTACCTACTGATGTATATCCTGTCAAATGACAGAATTCCCATGCTTCAGTATAGATCATTGATGTTTAAATTCAGGGGGATAAGGGCTCATGGGAAGTTATATGAAGCAGAAAAAGACCCTCAATTTTGGGTTAGGTGGATCAGGGAAACTTAAGTATCAGTCTACACCCCAACAGTGAGGACAAAGTATTGCTTCTAGGAGAACTGGCAATACTTATGGAAGAAGAAATACAAAAACAATTTCCTTAAGTTTTTTCAAGCAAAGTTGGTGAATTGTTAGGATTTAAGCATAAAGTTACTGTGTAGGAGGGAGCAAAACCTGTGAGTCACAAAGTGAGAAACATTGCTTTGAAAGTGAGAGATGCTGTGATGCAAGGGTTAGACAAATAGGTATAATTGAGTCCATAGAGAGTGCTGAATGTCTAGCCCCCTTAGTAGTCACCCGCAAACTGAATGGTCCAATCAGACTATGGGGGTCATTAGGAGTCTAGCGGTCACTTGAACACAAGACTCGTAGTGGCAGTGAGGAATCGCAACCAAAGCTGTGGTCTAAGCGCCACATTAAGACCACAGCGTTCAAGCTGTGGTCAGACCAGCAGCACCGCCAGGATCAGAGATCCCAGCAGCATGGCAGTTGCACCAGTCCCAATCTGCCAGGGTAGTGCTGAAGCAGCGTTGCCCTGGAGATTACGACCTTGTTCTCCGCCAGCGATTTCATTTGGCATGGGCAGTGCAGGGTTACCCCTGGCCAGCACCCTCCCAATGTTCACTGTTTGCTTTGCATCCTACAGCATTGCCGCTAGCTCAGTTACGAGCTGGAGACAATGCTGTAGATTGTTTCCCACTAGGCCAGCGGGCAGAAACTCAGGTTTCCACCTGCGGGAAACTCTTAATGGGCCCAGTGGGGAGGTAGCCACTATTGCGACAACCTCACTGTCAGAAATTTGGCGGACGGCCTAAACCATCCGGCAAACTCGTAATGATGCCCTATGTGTAAATTTAAGAGAATTGAATAAAAACATTGTAAGAGACAAATTTCCACTTCCCAAAATCAATGAGCTTTTTGCGAGAACTAAAGGTATTTAGTGGTTCTTCACCATAGATTTAACCTCTGCAAACCATCAAATTCCTTTCCATCAGTCTAGCAAGAAACTAACATCCTTTATAACACCTTTTGGGTGTTACAGGTTCATGCGTCTGCCGTTCAGAGTGGCCTCGGCAGCTTCAGTCTTCCAACGATTAATGTACAAGTTGTTTAAAGAAATGGAAGGGGTTACGTGTTTGCAGGATGATATCCCTGTTATGGGAAAGGACAAGAAGGAACATGATTTAAGACTGAAACAAGTACAAGGAAGACTAGCATCTAAGGGGTTAACCGCTGAGTTTAAGAAATGCAAGTTTGCAATGAGATCTGTAACATAACTGAGGCAAGAGGTTGGAAGTGAAGGTATGTCTCCTCAGAAAAATATTGTGATGGTGATTAGTAGGGCACCAGCTCCCATATCCAAGAAAGAAATTAGGTCCTTCCTTTGTTAAGCAGAAATGTACTCCAGGATCGTGGAAAATTTTGGAACAAAAACCAATGGATTATGACAATTACTTAAAAACAAACAAGAGTTTATGTGTAATAAAGAATTGAATGGCGATTTTGAACCAATCAAATTAAGTATCTGTACAGCAGTTCCCTTGCAAGGTTTCGACATTAAGATGCACAGTATCCTAACCACTTATGCCAGTGGCAAGGGTCTGGGTGCTGTGTTGACACAAGTATCTAATAAAGGACTGGAAAGTACTGGAGCTTTTGCTTCTTGTGCCTTAGCATTGACTGAGCTTGAGTTAGCTGCTGTTTGGGCAATGGAAAAGTTCAGACAATTCCTGTGAGGCTCAAGATTTACCCTCAGGACTGATCACAAACCCCTGGTAAAAATCCTGGTCAAAGCGACACCCCGCATTTCTAAAATTACATTAAGACTGTCGGATTGTGTATATGATGTGGAATGCTTACCTGGGCATAAGAACAAAGTAGCTGATTTTTTGAGCCGTTTGCCCTTGCCACTTGATGATTGTTGCAGTAATGAGTGGGACGAATATAGCGTAGCTCTTACTGAGGATAGCAATGATGTTATAAGGAGTGAAGATTGGAAAGAGGCCTATGAGAAAGATAAAACCTTGAAGGCAGTGAGGAGTGTATACAACAAAGGACTGGGCAGATAAAAACACATTGACAAAGGAGTGTAGGAAGTTGTGGGGCATTGAAGAGGAACTATCCTTAAATGAGGGCGGTTTCCTCCTGGGAGGGGAGAGAGTTGTTCCACCAAAAAGTCTCAGAGAAAGAATTCTTAATATCACACATAAAGGCCATTTGGACACAGTAAAATTAAAGAGTAGAGTATAGACCTCATATTGGTGGCCTGGCTTGTATAACGACATTGAAAGAAAGGTATGTACTTGTGTCATTTATGCTAATGCCAGTAAATCCTTGACTCTATTCAGTCCTTCCTTAGGAGAGAACAAGTGCCCAGACAACCCTTGGGATAACATAGCTGTGGATGTATTAGAATCTATTTTAGATTCCTGGGGTGTGTCGTAGTAAGTAATAGTCCTATTTGATTCATACTCAAAATGGCCTGAATGTGAAATTTGTGGAAAGGTAGAACTGTCAGACTTAATTTCATTTTTGTCTAAAGTATTTTTGAGAGAGGGCATTCCTAGGTCAATTTTAAGTGATAATGGTCCTCAGTTTGTTTCTGATAAATGGAAGAAGTTTTTGGCAAGGAATGGCATTAAAGAGAAACATACCCCTGTTTACCACCCAGCAGGAAATGGAGCTGTAGTATGGTTTAGTAGGGTTATCATGGGGTTGGTAAAAGCTGCCATCAATGCAGGTGTAGATTAGGAAAAAGAATTGGCAAATATGGAGTGGCCTAACAGAATCTCTCCCACCTTGGCAGCATACAGGTTCTTTAGTATACTCAGGGGAAGAGAACGATTTATAAGAGACAATAGGATTGGATGAACATGAAGATACAAAGTAAATGGTCTCCCTCCACGGTTAAGGGTAAGATGCGTACGGGGACATTACGATAAGAGACATGTTGTGAAGGGTGCAAAGTGACAGGTTGACAGTGAAACTGGGAAAGGAAAAAAAAGCGCTGCAGTAAATTCACATGTCTGCTTCAAGTATAAAAGGTTTTCTCATGTTCAGCATTGTTGAGTGATGGGAAGGTTTGGCATCTAGGAAGAATAGCAAAATCTAACAAAAATTCTAATGTGGAGGGATGATGATGGTATGAAGCAAGATTGCACCTTGGCTAAGGAGTGGCTGTGGTCGGGAGTAGATCAAGCTATTGAAGGAGCTCCAAAATGTAGAGACTGTGAAGTAGATATTAATTGGCAAACCACACACAATTTAGAGAGAGAGGATGAGTGTGAAGGTAATGATCAGCATGTAAGAGAACGCGATGAGGACCTACCAGGAGAGCAACTGGTAAATAAATGTGAGTTTACCCGGAACTGTAAGACCTGTTGTGCTGCCGAAAAAATATAATAATTTTGTCTTGAAGTGATGATGAATTGTAAGTAGGTATGTTATGTCATCTTTCATAAGTATTATTGTTTAAGTTTCCTTTTAGCTTTTTTTTATACAGAATTTAAAAGTGTGTTGTTATTATTAAAGGGGTAGGATGTGTGGTATCTATGAGCCGTAATAGAGAAATGATTCCGTTTGAGATTGTGGGGAACTGAGCTAGTTAGGTGCGGCAGTTGGAAAGGAGATTGAGCACTGGTACAACGCTAACGGCTTGCTCTCCCATAAAGAAGTAATTGACCTACCTGTTGTCCTGCGCATTACCTTACAGCCATCAACTTAAAAAAACATCAAACATACAGAATCAGTTAAATAAAATATTATAAAATATAAAATATAGATGTACTCAGAAAATCTATATGCCTTTTCAATGTACTAATTCTAAAAAGCTGTATGCCACATTTTGCTAGACAGAAACAATTATTTTACTTTGAGAAGAAGCTGCCTCCCCTTAAGTACAGTTTTATTTGAAATGTTAAACGTGGAAGGATCAGTGCGATTTTCACCACAAAGGCCCTCATCACAACATTGTCGGTAAAAGCCGCTTACCGTTGTGCAGAAGACCGCCAACACACCGCAGCGGCCGCGGAATTCCACTGCTCGGAATCCGCCAAAATTGAGACACTGACAGAAGTCCGCCACACCAAAGGTCAGTGATAAACTGGCGAAAACAAAACCTCCACCCAATAGAAATACGCCCACACTATCACGACCCACAAATCTACGCTGCGGTCTTTCAACTGCGGTATTCCATTGGCGGTACACACCGCCACGCTGAAAATACACACACATTTACAAAACAATGCCACATTGGACAAATCAAAATACACACACCTGATACACATACACACACCACTCCCACACACCCAATACAATATAAAACACACACCCACATCACCCACAAACCCCTACAACAACAATTGAGAACGAAGCACAGAGGGAGACACTACAAACTACTACCAAGCATCCACAGGCACACAATACCATCACCCACATAACTTCCACACACTTCACACAACACAACACTAAATATCACCCCACTTATCACTACACACACCACCCCACACATCACCCACACCACCCCATGGCATGGCAAAGACACCCCAGGTTCTCTGAGGAGAAGCTCAGGGTCATGGTGGAGGAAATCATCCGGGTAAAGCCACAGCTATTCGGATCACAGGTGCAGCACACCTCCATAGCTAGGAAGATGGAACTATGGTGAAGAATAGTGGACAGGCTCAACGCAGTGGGACAGCACCCAAGATATAAGGATGATATCAGGAAGAGGTGGAACGACCTACGGGGGAAGGTGCGTTCCGTGGTCTCAAGACACCACCTTGCGGTTCAGCGGACTGGCGGCGGAACCCCACCTCCTCCCCCACAACTAACAACATGAGAGGAGCAAGTCTTGGCGATTCTGCATCCTGAGGGCCTCGCAGGAGTAGATGGAGGAATGGACTCTGGTAAGTCAAATCTTAACTATTACATCCCCCACCCTACTTGCATGCTATCATATACCCCCACCCTCGCCCTCACCCCATCACTCCAACTCCTCACAAATGTCCCATTATCACAAACCACATATCCCAAACTCAAGCCTTGCATGCAACACCAAAGCATGGACACCCATCACCAATGCATGGCCACTGCACATACCCATACACCCCCTAAACCACCATCACACAAGGTCCCACACAGGAATGCGAGCACTGGGGTACACGGTCACCCACCCATTGCACACCATGGCACACACAGATGCAATAAACATCCTTGTATACCCCTGCAGGACCCCTACCCAACGTCACCGGACAGGAGGGTCCACACATGTCCACACTACCAACAGAAGAGGCCCACAGTGATGACAGCAGCTCTGTCCAACTGGATCTAGATGACCAGCCCGGCCCATCTGGGACCTCGGGACAGTCGGTTCCCCACACACTGGCACAGGCCACCACAGAGCTTCCCCCCTCTGGAAACACCAGCACAGCACCCACCCAGCGGGCCCATACCTCTGTCCCCAGGACACGTCAATCAGCAGTGTGTCCACCACTACAGGGAACCCAGGCTAACCCACCACCCCAGCAACAACAGGGACCTGGGGGCAGTGGCAGTGGGCACACAGTCCAGGAGGCAGAGGCCCAGGAACACAGGGGAACTGGGAGGGCTGCTGTGTGACAGGGGGAGGACAGGCCCAGGGAACCCACTCTCCACAAGGTCCTCTCCAACATCATGGGAGCGTACCATAATTCCCAGGAGACAATGGCAACAATACTGGCCAAGTTTCAGGAGACCCAGCGGTTGCAGGAGCAACAGTATTTGGGCTTCAGGGAGGAACTCAGATCCATCAACTCCACCCTGGGCACGATCGTAGGGCTGCAGAAGGAAGTCCTCAACACCCGGAGGGACACTGTGGCACAACAAGGGGCCCCTGACACTAGCCTGGACGATGAACTGCCCACAACCTCCGCCGGCGCAAGGGGACAGGAGACACCACCACATGACCACCACGCCATCACCCCACCCCCTGCAGACAGAGAACCACCACGCAAACGGTCCCTGAGATCCAGGACAAAGACAGAGAACGCTGCCAAGACCCACGCCAAGAAATTAGACCGCCCTGATTGTCATCCTTTCGTCCCACCTTGTCACCCTGTCCATCCTCAAACTGCCCCAGCTCCACTTCCTATGCCCCTTTGGACAATGCACCTGTGAGACTAATGGACTGGAGTCTGCCATGGACATCCCTCCACCATGGTGGGGAAGGGGCACAAGCAAGTCTGAGAAGAGCAGCACGGCGGAGAAGACCGCCATCATTGCCGCTGCCCAGGAGGCCACACCCATCATCGCCGCTGCCCAGGAGGCCACCGCCATCATCCCCGCTACCCAGGAGGCCACCGCCATCATCCCCGCTGCCCAGGAGCCCACCGCCATCATCCCCGCTGCCCAGGAGGCCACCACCATCATCCCCGCTGGGCCAGACAGGACCGCCAGCACCAGCCCGCAGGGCCAGACTGGACCGCCAGCACCAGCCCCGCAGGGCCAGAAAGGACCACCAGCACCAGCCCCGCAGTGCCAGACAGGACCGCTAGCACCAGCCCCGCAGGGCCAGACAGGACCGCCAGCACCAGCCCTGCAGGGCCAGACAGGACCGCCAGCACCAGCCCAGCAGGGCCAGACTGGACCTCCAGCAGCTGAGTCGCTGGGCCAGACAGGACCGCCAGCAGCTGAGCCGCTGCCAAGGACCCCGCCGCAACAAGCACCGCTGAACAGGACACCGCCGCCACAAGCACCGCTGAACAGGACACCACCGCCACAAGCACCGCTGGCCCATGAGCGCCAAGGGCACTGACGCTACTGTGTCTGCCACGAGAGGATGCACTCTGGGCACTAATCCCCCTCCAGAACCTATGGAGATTCACATCCACTACCTCAGTCCTTGGTAGGATGGAGCACTCCTGGGCACTAAGCCCCCTCCAGAACCTGTGGAGATTCACATCCACTACCTCTGTTCTTGGCAGGATGAAGCACTTTGGGCACAAAGCCCCCTCCAGAACCAGTGGAGAAAGGCATCCACTACCTCTGTCCTTGGCAGGATGTAGCACTCTGGCCACAAAGCCCCCTCCAGAACCAGTGGAGAAAGGCATCCACTACCTCTGTCCTTGGCAGGCTGAAGCAGACTGGGCACAAAGCCCCCTCCAGAACCAGTGGAGAAAGGCATCCACCACCTTTGTCCTTGGCAGGATGAAGCACTCTGGGCACAAAGCCCCCTCCAGAACCAGTGGAGACTGTTATCCACTTGAGAGACTGTGGCTTTGAACTCCCCAGGATTGAACAGTGGGCAAACCACCCACTGTAGAGACTTGAGAGACTGTGGCTTTGCACTCCCCAGGATTGAACAGTGGGCAAACCACCCACTGTAGAGACTTGAGAGACTGTGGCTTTGCGCTCCCCAGGATTGAACAGTGGGCAAACCACCCACTGTAGAGACTTGAGAGACTGTGGCTTTGCGCTCCCCAGGATTGAACAGTGGGCAACCCACCCACTGTAGAGACTTGAGAGACTGTGGCTTTGCGCTCCCCAGGATTGAACAGTGGGCAACCCACCCACTGTAGAGACTTGAGAGACTGTGGCTTTGCACTCCCCAGGATTGAACAATGGACAAACCACCCACTGTAGAGACTTGAGAGACTGTAGCTTTGCACTCCCCAGGATTGCACAGTGGGCATGTGGCCCCCTCGTGGATTTGGCTTCGTGCACTCAACCGGCTGAGGTGTCCCCCCCTTTCCCTTCCCCCTGAGGTGCCTGTTTTATTTCTATCTGATGCCCCTGCAGTGTTCTCTCCGTCATGTTCAGGTATTGGGTGTGGGCCTCGCCCATGCCGTGTGGGCCCAGTGTTCCACGGACTTCAATGGAGCAATACCTGGTCTACTATTCTTGGTGTATATATTTGTTAATAGTGTATATATATTTTTGCGTACCGGATTGTAATATATTACAATGGTTAAACTCATTTCCTTTTGTCTTTGCATTCTTCCAGGGGGCTTGGGGGGTGTAACTGTAATGTATCATGCTGTATTAGTGTGTGTGTTGTAGTGGGTGAGGGTGGGGGTGGGGGTGTTGCGTGTTGCCGGTGTGTGTCCCTGTTTTTTCCCTCCCCCCTCCACTGTGTCATAGGTGCAGTACTCACTGTGGTCTTCGCCACCGGCGTTCGTGCTCCTGGTAGAGGAGCAAGAAGATAAGGGCAGGGAAAATGTGCAGCTCTGGTTCCATGGTGTCCTGGTTCCTCATGGGGTGTGTAGAGGTGAGCATTTTCCCTTCGAAGTCCTGTTTCCGCCGTGTTTTTGTTCGTGGTGAATCCGCCCCGGAAAAGGTGGCGGATTGGTAGGTTGTGATACTGTGGGTGGTACAATGTCCTCCGCCTGTCTGTTGACGGTGACTGCCAAATCAAATCAAATCAAATCAAAAAAATTTATAAAGCGCGCTACTGACCCGTGAGGGTCTCAAGACGCTAGGGGGAGGGGGTTACTGCTGCTCGAAGAGCCAGGTCTTGAGTTGCCTCCGGAATGCGAGGTGGTCCTGGGTGGTCCTGAGGTTGGTGGGGAGGGAATTCCATGTCTTGGCCGCCAGGTAGGAGAAGGATTTCCCACCTGCCGTGGTGCGGCGGATGCGAGGGACGGCGGCGAGTGCGAGGTTGGCGGAGCGAAGTTGGCGGGTGGGCGTGTAGAAACTGAGGCACCGGTTGAGGTATTCGGGTCCCTTGTTGTGGAGGGCTTTGTGTGCGTGGGTGAGGAGCCGGAAGGTGATCCTTTTGTTGACGGGAAGCCAGTGTAGGTGTCTCAGGTGGGCGGATTATCTTGGCATGCCCTCCAGGAGCGATCAATCCCTTTTTTGGGATCCTTGGTGTACTTGGCAAAAAACGTACACATTTTAGGGTCAATAACTGGCGTGAAAGCGACCTTATCCGATAAAGACGGGCGTGGGCACTCCGCCCGTAGACGAGCGCGCACCTCTTTGTCCAGAGGTTGCCTAATTTTACTGGCGACATATTCAGCCACCTTGTGGTCTGGACGCCACTCCGAGGAACGCGGATGGTAGATACCCTCCGGCTCAAACATATCGGAGTCAGAATCGGCGTGATCCGAAGGATCTGGTAGGGTAGCACCCGGACGCCAAGGGCGACCCGAGTCGTCATCCAAAGATGATGAGTCCTCATCTGAACCTCCCATGAAGCATTTAGGGGATCCCAGATCAGGGTTCCATAGGTGGTGAAGCTTGTCACCCAGTACTCCGGGCAAACGGTCCTCCCGGGAGGGTAAGCGCTTATGCGCGCGCGCACTCTTGGGATTGGGTGAAAATACACCATCCCCCAGGTGCCCCGCGTCGCGCTTGCGCATTTTCCTGGGGGCCGAAAGGGTAGAGGAATCACCCTCCGCTCCCGGAGCCTTGTGGGACGCCGCAGATGATCTCGGTGGGGTCTGAGCGGAACGGTGGGAGGTAGACTCTTTGGGAGCGGTTGGAGAGGAAAGAGGTGATCCAGTCCAGGGCCTGTCCTTGGATACCGGTGGAGCAGAGGCGGGATATTAGGGTTCGGTGGCAGACGGTGTCGAAGGCAGCTGAGAGGTCAAGGAGGATGAGGGCGACTGTTTCTCCGTTGTCCATCAGAGTTCTGATGTCGTCTGTGACTGAGATGAGGGCGGTTTCTGTGCTGTGATTGGCTCGGAATCCGGACTGAGAGGGGTCGAGTAGGTTGTTGTCTTCAAGGAAGTTGGTAAGTTGCTTGTTGACGGTCTTCTCTATGACTTTGGCAGGGAAGGGGAGGAGCGAGATGGGGCGGAAGTTCTTCAGGTTGCTGGGGTCTGCCGTAGGTTTCTTCAGTAGGGCGTTGACTTCTGCGTGTTTCCAGCTCTCTGGGAAGGTGGCAGAAGCAAATGAGCTGTTGATGATGGTCTGGAGATGCGGGGCGATGATGTCGTCGGCTTTGTTGAAGATGAAGTGTGGGCAGGGGTCCGAGGGGGCACCGGAGTGGATGGAGTTCATGGTAGCTTTGGTCTTCTCCGTGCTGATGTGAGTCCAGGCGTTGAGGGTGATGGCTGGGGTTGTAGGTTCTGTGGTGGTTGGCTGGGTCTGGTGTCCGAAGCTGTCGTGTAGGTCGGTAATCTTACGAAGGAAGAAGGTGGCGAGGGAGTTGCAGAGGTCTTGTGAGGGCGTGATGGCGTTGGAGTTGGCGTTAGGATTGGAGAGCTCTTTGACAATGTTGAAGAGTTCTTTGCTGTTGTGAGTGTTCTTGTCCAGTCTGTCTGTGAAGGAAGTTCTTTTGATGGCGCGGATCAGTTGGTGGTGTTCGCGGGTGGCGTTTTTGAGGGCAGACATGTTTTCTATGGTGTGGTCCTTGCGCCAGGCTTTCTCGAGGGTGCTGCAGTTTTTTTTAGATTCCTTGAGGGTGTCTGTGAACCAAAGAGGTTTCCTGGTGTTGGTCTGTCTTGGGAGGCATCTGAGGGGTGTGAGGTTGTCCGCGCAGTTGGTGATCCAATGCGTGAGGCTGAGGGCTGCGTCGTTGGGGTCGGTGGAGAAGGTGGGTTGGTTGTCGCTGAGAGTGGAGAGAAG